>NC_139947.1:1238299-1308299 GCF_963454915.1 Gymnoscopelus microlampas | reverse complement strand
AGCCACAACTTCAATGTGTGTCTGTTGGAGTTTACAGCCAACAAGTCTGTAATTGAAAATTAAATGTAAAATCAGAGATTATAAAAAGAGATTATACCAAGTTCACTGTCAAGGAAGTTAACTAAGTGATCTTCTATCTATGTATGCAGACATTAACAGGATGTAGGTAAGAACAGGGAACCAGAACAGAGAAGTGAAGACAGATTGAAAGTTGCATTTCTTTTGCGTTTGGACTTGTCTGTTCATGTACAGTAATTGTCTGTTCATGTGATATTTGTGTTGCATGGTAAGTGAATGGAATCAGTCTAATTGATTAAGTTGATTGTCAAGACAGGCAGCTCTTACTATTACCAAAATGTACCATTATTTCTAGTTATAGTGTTAAGTGTGATGGTAGATTGACTCTGTTCTAGTGAGTTCTCTATTCACATGACTACTAACCGAGCCTTTCTGCAGTTCCTCACGGCTGGGACCAGTCTGTATCGCCCCCCCTCTGATGTGTTGTAACTGTTCAGGTCCAACTTATCCAGAACCTCCTCTGACATCTGCAGCATATAGGCCAGAGCTGAACACTGGGCGTAAGACAGCTTCTTTGATCTGTCCCCTGACTTCATGTACTGTTGTATCTCCTGATGTACTGAGTGGTCGTTCATCTCAATCAAACAGTGGAAGATGTTGATAATTCTCTCAGGAGAGTAAGATTTAGTGGTCATCTCCTTCAGGTTGTTGATGGCTCTCTGGATGCTCTCTGGACTGTTCTCTGTCTGACCCAGCAGGCCTCCTAACAGACTCTGGTTGGACTCCAGTGAGAGGCCATGAAGGAAGCGGACAAAGAGGTCTAGGTGGCCGGATTTACTCTTCAGGGCTTTTTCAACAGCTCTCTCCAGGAAGAAGGACAGGCACAGGTCGGACATGGTCCAGAATTGCAGGAATGTCTTCAATACCATCATCGTCCTCTCTGTGATACAGTGGATCAGGTATACTGCAGCCAGAAACTCCTGGATACTCAGATGAACAAAGGAGTAAACTGTTCTCTGGAAAAGCACACTCTCTCTTTTGAGGATCTCTGTGCACACTCCTGAGTAGAGCGAGGCTTCTTTCACATCAAGACCACACTCTTCCAGGTCTTCTTGGTAGAACATGATGTTTCCTTTCTTCAGATGTTCAAATGCCAGCCTGCCCAGCTTCATTAGAACCTCCCTGTCAGTGTCCATGAGCTGCTGTTGATTCACCTTATCATCATACTTCTGCTTCTTCCTTTTTGTCTGAACCAACAGGAAGTGGCAGTACATCTGAGTCAGGGTCTTGGGTAGCTGTCCTGTCTTGTATGTCCTCAGCATGTCCTGCAGAACGGTAGCAGTGATCCAACAGAAGACTGGGATGTGGCACATGATGCTGAGGCTCCTTGACGTCGTCAGGTGTGAGATGATTCTGCTGGCCAGCTTCTCATCACTGAATCTCTTCCTGAAGTACACCTCTTTCTGGAGGTCTGTGAATCCTCGTACTTCTGTCACCATGTCAATACATGCAGGAGGGATCTGATTGGCTGCGGCAGGTCTGGTAGTTATCCACAGGAGAGCTGAGGGGAGCAGATTCCCCTTGATGAGGTTTGTCAACAACACGTCCACTGATGATGTCACTGTGACCTCAGAAACAATGTTGTTGTTGTTGAATTGCAGTGGAAACCTGCTTTCATCCAGACCATCAAAGATGAACCCAAGTTTCCAGACAGCGAGCTGCTCTGCTGTGACCCTCTTTAATGTTGGGTGGAAAACATGGATCAGTGTGAGAAGACTGTACTGCTCATCTCTGACCAAGTTCAGCTCCCGGAAAGAAAAGGGAACCAGGAGAATTACATCTTGATTTTCCAAACCCTTTGCCCAGTCCAGAGTGAACTTGCGCACAGAGAATGTTTTTCCAATGCCAGCGATGCCTTTTGTCAGAACTTTTCTAATGGGTGTCTTTCTGTCAGGGAGGAGGGGTTTAAAGATGTCACAGCAGTTGATTGGTGTGTCATGGATGGTCTTCATCTTGTAAACTGTCTCAAGCTGCCACACCTCATGTTGGTTATTAACCCCTTCACTCTCTTCCAAGGTGATGTAGAGCTCTGTGTAGATGCTGCTGAGGGAGGGCACTTCAGTGACGTCTGTCACACGATCAAGACTGTTCAAACTGATCCTGTAATCCTTTAAATCCTCCTGCAGACTGACATGTGCTATGATAAGAAAATTAATAACTTTATTTTAAACATATTCATTTATAACTTTAAATCCAGCACAGTATTAAATGCCCTCCAGAAAAAAATATTAAGTAAAACAGAGGTGAAAACTTCACCTTGGTGTCCCTATGTTGGCAGTCTCTCGAGACAGACTGTTGGCTCACACAATTGTCAAATGCTTCCGTCTAACAGTACAATAGAAGTGCTGAAAATGTGCAGATTATAAAACGGATGCCCGTTCATGTTTGTTTTTACATTCATATACAGTATTTCACCCATAGTGTACAGCCATCTAGTGGTTACTTTGTATTTTTCATCTGTGTCTGACTTCCTCCTCATGTGTTTGCCATCTGTATGTACGTACCATATCTATATAAGGGGAAACGTGTTTGCTGAGGGTTACACCCTGAAGAAGGCCTTGGGGCCACTAAGTAGACTCCTTTTCTTTTTTCTCACAGAGACGCATGAGTTGGCTCGGTCAAATAGTGTTGATGGATGATGGATGGATCCCCAGGAATCTCCTTTAAGGAGAATTAGTTAATGGAAAACGTCCTATAGGCAGACCTCAACTACGCTACAAAGACATCTGCAAGAGAGACGTGAAGGCCCTGGGTGTTGACCTGGACACCTGGCAAATCCTTGGAGAAAGACCATACCGGACGGCCTCTCCAGGTTAGAAGAGACGCTTGCCCGGCAGTCCGTGGCAAAGAGATTCAAGCGAAAGAATGTGGCCCAAAGGCCTCCTCACAGATGGTGTGTTTCTTCTTCTTCTTCTTCTTCTTCTTCTTCTTCTTCTTCTTCTTCGCAAAATCTTGCCCCCCTTCTGACAGAGCCTAAAATCTGTGATTAACTGCACCGTTCCATTTTGTCACCATTTCTGTCTTTGCAGTCACATAAATAATTCCTACTATAAATCAAATCAGTCAAAGCCTAGCTAGCTAGCTGCTTAGCAGAATTGTATATTCAAAATGTATATTTTAAAGATCTTCCAGGGGGCAGATCTTTCAGGGGTCTCTAGCATTTGAAGATTGTAGAACAGTTGTCTGGCGTTAGAGACCACTTTTTTTGGGCATGTTGAACATAAAAATAAAAAAATAAAACATTTTCAAGTTTTTCTAAAATAGCTAAAATAGCTGATCTACAATGTAGATCAGATATTTTCGTTATTCATCACACGGCGAAGCATATAGGGTGTAAGCGGTTAAGCAGTTAAAGGGATATTTCACTTTAAAAACAAACTTTTTGGGTCATTTTATCGTCTACTCAGGCTTACGCGAGGGGCTGTTTTTTCGATAACTTTTTTCATTTATTTTTAATAAAAAAAAAATTAAATGGCCCCCTCGCGTATTAGGAGGGCAGGGTGAGTCACCAGAACCAAGGACGGTGTTTTTGATGAATCTAACATGTTAAAAATGGAGTTTGAAGTTATAATGGGTTTGTATAGGAAGGGGGCATGTCTGATGAAATTAATATCAAATATTTAAATACTGAATCAAGCAACTTAAAAACGGTCTGGGGGGCTCACATAAGCCTGAGTAGATGATACAATGACCAAAAGTGTTTTTGAAAGTGAAATATCCCTTTAACTTTAAATGTTAATTAGTAACATGAAATGTGAATTAGCAAATTCTGTTCATCTTACTTTGTCGACTTGTTGTTTGACTGGGCATCCTCAGTCCAGGTGTTGTCCTCTCTCTGTGGATGAGATGAATACAATTTATATTGTCATGTACATTGAAGCTGCATAGTAGTGTATATTTGTATATCTTCTTAAAAGTCATCATGATTTGAGTGCAAAGGGATCTCATTTTAAATAAGCCAAGTGCTTTTATGAGCGATCCAGTTTAGAACAGTCTGGCAGCAGCATTTTGGATTAATTGGAGGCGATCCATGGTTGTTTAATAACTAAGGCAGGTGAAAAGGGAATTGCAATAGTACAGGCGTGAGGATACAACGGCATGAATAAGCAGGTCTAATGCTTGTGAGACAACTGACCTGAGCTTTGCAATGTTTCTAAGGTGGAAGAAACATGTACAGGTCGCTGACATGATGTGTGTGTCGAGGTGCATCGACAGATCCAATTTGATGACAAGGTTTCTGAGGTTGGAGTGCATATTGGTTTTGATTTCGAGGGACCCAATACAATCTTGAGCTGGTAACACAGTTCAAATTCCCGAGTGTCACATTAGACTAACCCTAACTAAATTGCAGTCTCCTGAACGAGTGTCATTCCCGTGGGGTTTATATAAATGTGGTTCCTTTGCATGGCTGCTGCACTTAAAATCATAGTTTTTGTATTATTCTTTTATTGATGTTCAGGTAACAATAAGCACTGAAGGTGTGAGTCACATAGGTGAATGCTTCTCTGTAAATTATTTCCAAAATGGTGACATTTGGTGCATTCTGGCCATGATTTCTATTAGGCCTGAACAATGAGCCACTAACCAATCACTAATGCCAGCATGCATGCTGTCCAGCTGTGCCAGCAGACACACACCAGCAGATACTTGTAATCTGTTATCTTATTCTTAGTATTCATATTGTGGTGAATTTGACCCCTGCATCCCTTCCCCAAAAGGACCAGAATGGAAACAAGCCTTCTGGCTTTTTTGTGCTTTTATCCTTTTGAATGTATTTTCAAAAAAGTGTTCAATCAATCAATCAATCAATCAATCAATCAATCAATCAATCAATCAATCAATCAGTCAGTCAGTCAGTCAGTCAGTCAGTCAGTCAGTCAGTCAGTCAGTCAATCTATCAATCACACGTGTCCTGTGCTTTGTGCCGCTTGGCAACAGGTGTAAGATAAGCCCTATATCTTATTTCTTTGTGATTTGCACATGTAATTTAGCATGATTACAGTGTTGTGGATATTGTTTGAATTCACATACTTTGTGTGTGGAGGTCCAGGTTCATTACTGAAGTCAGGAGGTCGACATCTAGACCCGTCACTCTTCATAGACACACAGCTGGGTGTTGGAGACTCTCGTCTGTGGTAAAGACTTCTGGAATCATAAACAAAAAGAAATACATCTACAATGATCATGTTTGAGATGGTGTATTTTTACGTCACATTATACAAGTATCAGACATAAACACAATCATGGTTTTCACTGTCTGGTGATGGTAGAAACAAACACGGTGCATCATGACATCTAAGTAAATCACGTGTGTGAGAAGGTTGCTCACCCCTCGTTTAAATAAACCTTTTGAATTGATTTAAGAACAGCTTTCATGTATCTACATGAATGTTTCAGTCAAACAGACATATAGGGGCAGCAGTGGCTCAGGGGTAGAGTGGTTAGGTAGAGTGACATGGAAACCGCAAGGTTCCTAGTTCTATCTCGGGCTCACTCAGAGTTAGTGTCGAAGTGTCCTTGAGCAAGATATTGAACCCCTAATTGCTCCCGATGAGCACGTTGGTGCCTTGCATGGTTTCCTCCGCCATTGTTGTGTGAATGGGTGAATGTAATGCACAATCTATGTAAAGCGCTTTGGATAAAAGCGCTATATACATTTACCATTTACATTGCAGTCTCCTGAACGAGTGTCATTCCCGTGGGGTTTAGATAAATGTGGTTCCTTTGCATGGCTGCTGCACTTAAAATCATAGTTTTTGTTTTATACTTTTATTGATGTTCAGGTAACAATAAGCACTGAAGGTGTGAGTCACAGAGGTAAATGCTTCTCTGTAAATTATTTCCAAAATGGTGACATTTGGTGCATTCTGGCCATGATTTCTATTAGGCCTGAACAATGAGCCACTAACCAATCACTAATGCCAGCATGCATGCTGTCCAGCTGTGCCAGCAGACACACCAGCAGATACTTGTACTCTGTTATCTTATTCTTAGTATTCATATTGTGGTGAATTTGACCCCTGCATCCCTTCCCAAAAAGGACCAGAATGGAAACAAGCCTTCTGGCTTTTTTGTGCTTTTATTATTATTATATAGTGTTCAATCAATCAGTCAGTCAGTCAGTCAGTCGGTCAATCAATCTATCAATCACACGTGTCCTGTGCTTTGTGCCGCCCGCTTGGCAAAAGGTGTAAGATAGAGCCATATATCTTATTTCTTTGTGATTTGCACATGTAATTTAGCATGATTACAGTGTTGTGGATATTGTTTGAATTCACATACTTTGTGTGTGGAGGTCCAGGTTCATTACTGAAGTTAGGAGGACGACAGTGAGACCCGTCACTCTTCATAGACACACAGCTGGGTGTTGGAGACTCTCGTCTGTGGTAAAGACTTCTGGAATCATAAAAAATATATATATATATATCTACAATTATCACGTACAGTAAATTACAATGTCATTTTGTTTGAGATTGTGTATTTTTTAGGTCACATTATACAAGTATCAGACATAAATACAATCATGGTTGTCACTGTCTGGTGATGGTAGAAACAAACACGCTGCAAGACATCTAAGTAGATCACGTGTGTGAGAAGGTTGCTCACCCCTGGTTTAAATAAACATCTTGGATTGATTTATGAACAGTTTTCATGTATCTACATGAATGTTTCAGTCAACCAGACATTGCAGTCTCCTGAACGAGTGTCATTCCCATGGGGTTTAGATAAATGTGGTTCCTTTGCATGGCTGCTGCACTCAAAATCATAGTTTTTGTTTTATTCTTTTACTGGTGTTCAGGTAACAATAAGCGCTGAAGGTGTGAGTCACAGAGGTGAATGCTCCTCCGTAAATTCTTTCCAAAATGGTGACATTCGGTGCATTCTGGCCATGATTTCTATTAGGCCTGAACAATGAGCCACTAACCAATCACTAATGCCAGCCTGCATGTTGTCCAGCTGTGACAGCAGACACACACCAGCAGATACTTGTACTCTGTTATCTTATTCTTAGTATTCATATTGTGGTGAATTTGACCCCTGCATCCCTTCCCCAAAAGGACCAGAATGGAAACAAGCCTTCTGGCTTTTTTGTGTTTTATCCTTTTGAATTTATTTTCAATAAGGTGTTCAATTAAGTCAGTCAGTCAGTCAGTCAGTCAGTCAGTCAGTCAGTCAGTCAGTCAGTCAGTCAGTCAGTCAGTCAGTCAATCAATCTATCAATCACACGTGTCCTGTGCTTTGTGCCGCTTGGCAACAGGTGTAAGATAGAGCCCTATTAGTAGAGGACCTGGCTAAGATATGTATGCACTTAATTTAGGAGAGAATATCTCAACTGTTTTAGGCTAATATGACCCCAGGGAACAACTTAGGAACTATGAGAAATTCTCTATCCGGGGCGAAACACCCGAAAATGACCACGCCCTTTTTAAAATGACCACACTTCCAACATGGCACTATCTTCTAAACCGTTGGAGCTACAGATTTTCTGAGGTGCTCGAAATGTTCAGAATACTCATGTTTGAAACCCGTGCCCGAGACAGCAACCCTACAGGTCATCATAGTGGCCAAATCCAATATGGCCGCCACCTGAAAAAGGTTTTGTCTATAACTTTTGAACCAGATGAGCTATGAATGCAAACTTGGTGTCTTAATCATGTTTTTTGACAATTAGAAACATGTTGGAATGCTTATCTTCATGACTGGGTGTGGCTGGACCTCTATTTTGCATATTTCAAAGATGGCGACTATCTGACAATTAGTTTTACTTCCCTTAATCTTCTTCATTTTTGTCAACTTGGTGTCTATTTTATATTTTTTGAACATTAAAAACTCACTAGAATGCTCATATTATTGATTGAAGCCATCTAGAGCACTCAGATTTGCTTATTACACATATGGCCTATATCAAAAATGTTATGTAACATAAAGTTTCATCCAGAGTGTAGAGTTGAGTTATGGAATGAGTTAAGATCAAACTGAAGAAAAGAAACAACCTGTGTACAGATGTTGAAACAATAGAATATGAGTTGAACACAAATTATACAGCAACAGCCAGTACAGTATATGCAGAGCAATACTCAGTATAAATTAAATAATATCATACTAGTCAAAGGTGTATAGAATTTTAACAATATTATGTTTAAATTAGAATCACAGATTTCTATATCGAGGATATCCAATGGACTCCAGCTTCGCATAATTTGTCCACTACATGACTTTTGAAGCCACGGTGGAGGAGGATGGCGCAAGCTTTACTGGCATCTGCAAGACGGGTCCAGTAAGGTTCCCAAGTCTTAGTCATGGAGTCCCAATACCAGCCCAAAGTACTAAAATCTGGGATGTAATGGCCTTTTGACATGCTGAATGTATGTATCAGTTCTGTTGCTGTTGTAACACTAAGACAATTATGTACAATGTACAATAATACATATTGTTCAAATTCTATACATCCTATGATAGGATTACATTTATGCTCTGCATTGTTGCACATACTGTACTACAGTAGCTGTATAATTAGGAATGAGTTGTACTCTAAATCATTCTATTGTTTCAATAAAATTCATATCATAACATATATAGTGGCCATATTTGTGATATGCACATTAGAGTCCTCTAGATAGATTAAATCATTAAGATAAGCATTCCAACATGTTTCTAATGGTAAAAAAAAAAAGGTTTAGACACCCAGTTTGCATTTGTAGCTCAAGGTTCAAACATAGCCAAAACCTTTTTCAGGTGGCGGCCATATTGGATTTGGCCACTATGATGATCCCGAAGGTTGTTGGCTCGGGCACCCTTGCTACATCATCAGAGCATGCCCTAGGTTATATCTGGGACACATTTGGTGGACACAGATAGAGCCATGTTTGAAGTAGCGGTCATTTTAAAAGGGGCGTGGTCATTTCCGAGTATTTCGCCCCGGATAGAGAATTTCTCATAGTTCCTAAATTGTTCCTTGAGGTCATATTAGCCAAGAACAGTTGAGATAATATCTCCAAAATTAAGTGCATACATATGTTAGCCAGGTCCTAGACTATATATCTTATTTCTTTGTGATTTGCACATGTAATTTAGCATGATTACAGTGTTGTGGATATTGTTTGAATTCACATACTTTGTGTGTGGAGGTCCAGGTTCATTACTGAAGTTAGGAGGACGACAGTGAGACCCGTCACTCTTCATAGACACACAGCTGGGTGTTGGAGACTCTCGTCTGTGGTAAAGACTTCTGGAATCATAAAAAAAATATATATATCTACAATTATCACGTACAGTAAATTACAATGTCATTTTGTTTGAGATTGTGTATTTTTTAGGTCACATTATACAAGTATCAGACATAAATACAATCATGGTTGTCACTGTCTGGTGATGGTAGAAACAAACACGCTGCAAGACATCTAAGTAGATCACGTGTGTGAGAAGGTTGCTCACCCCTGGTTTAAATAAACATCTTGGATTGATTTATGAACAGTTTTCATGTATCTACATGAATGTTTCAGTCAACCAGACATTGCAGTCTCCTGAACGAGTGTCATTCCCATGGGGTTTAGATAAATGTGGTTCCTTTGCATGGCTGCTGCACTCAAAATCATAGTTTTTGTTTTATTCTTTTACTGGTGTTCAGGTAACAATAAGCGCTGAAGGTGTGAGTCACAGAGGTGAATGCTCCTCCGTAAATTCTTTCCAAAATGGTGACATTCGGTGCATTCTGGCCATGATTTATATCAGGCCTAAACAATGAGCCACTAACCAATCACCAATGCATGCTGTCCAGCTGTCCCAGACACACACCAGCAGATACTTGTAATCTGTTATCTTATTCTTAGTATTCACATTGTGGTGAATTTGACCCCTGCATCCCTTTCCCACAAGGACCAGAATGGAAACAAGCCTTCTGGCTTTTTGTGTTTTTATCCTTTTGAATGTACTTTCAATAAAGTGTTCAGTCAATCAGTCAGTCAGTCAGTCTATCAATCACACTTGTCCTGTGCTTTTTGCCGCTTGGCAACAGGTGTAAGATAGAGCCCTATCATTTATTTGTGATTTGCACATGTCATTTAGGGCTGGTACACACTGCAAGACCTTAAAGTGGTCGGGGGGTCATCTGATCGTTAAGCATAACACACTGCAGGAGTTTATTTCTTGAAATCGGCTGTCATAATATCGTTGTGGTCTTCACAACACGATTGATCCCCGACAAGGGCTGACACACTGTAGGATAGTTCACTAGGATGCTATCTCCAGAGTCAGACCCAATACATACATTTGTGTTTATTCTAATTCATTTTAATCGACGTATCCCGTGATATGCCTCTCTCCCTCTCCCTCTCCCCCCGGGCCCTCTCTCTCCCCCCTCTCTCGCTCTCTCTCTCGCTCGCTCGTCAAGAGCGCAGAAGCGGTCAGTGCCATGTCTGCTTATTATAAGCGACTTTGGGATTGTTTTTCTGTAAAGTTGCTTGAAAGTGTAGTTGTTTTTTTGGCCTTGTTTCCTAATGTTGTTTGAACCAGTTGTTCTCAAACATTTGCATGGCAAGGACCCCCAAATTTATAATAATAATTAATTGTCCACAGAGGCGCAGAACTCCCCGTTCTGAAAACATGTTGTGCCATAGACCCCCATTCAAGATCTGTGTGGATTTTGTAAATATTCCACCCCCCCCCCCCCCCCCCAAAATGTCTTCTTTAAAAATAGCCTATCTACAACGTGAGCTTGTAGATCGTCTATTTTCAAGTATCCAATGTATTTGTATATAGGCTTAAAGTGCTCATAGTCGCTTTTGTTGGGCTTGTTTTCACAAACCTGGTTGCTTATTTCTCTCGCAAAATCTGGCAACACAGACAACGACACACACACACACACACACACACACACACACACACACACACACACACACACACACACACACACACACACACACACACACAGAGAGAGAGCGCTCGCTCTCGCTCTCTGTCTCTCTCTCTCTCTCTCTCTCTCTCTCTCTCTCTCTCTCTCTCTCTCTCTCTCTCTCTCTCTCTCTCTCTCTCTCTCTGTACAATTCCTCTAAAATAAACAGCCCACCAGGCTCGCTCACTTTCTCATTTTGTTTTATAATGTTAACTTATTAGAGGACTGGACGGTAATATTGCGGTAGGGACTGTTTGTTGTGGTCAGGTCCAGCGACGCTCCCCTAATAGCCACGGTGGCTGTAATGTGCTCTCATTGGCTGTAGCGTGCATCTCCTTGCAAGGTGCTCGCAGCTCCGTTCATAGTGTATGATATTGTCTGTTGTCCTGTCCCAGACAGAGATGAATATCTAACAATTTAGATATCTGAAAACGGTCGGAAAGCCGACACAGAGCGGAGAATCGCGGCCACATCGGGTCGCAGAGCCTTTCACACACACAGAGCATTATCTCGCCGATCAAAGGCCGATCTGCGTCAGGTCGGGAGGTTTTGTCGGCGAGCGCCAAAAAATGTCGGCGACAGCAATATCGGACCTAATGTCTTGCAGTGTGTACCAGCCCTTAGCATGATTACAGTGTTATGAATATCTTTTGGACATACTTTGTGTGTGAAGGTCCAGGTTCATTACTGAAGTCAGGAGGACGACATCTAGACCCGTCACTCTTCATAGACACACAGCTGGGTGTTGGAGACTCTCGTCTGTGGTAAAGACTTCTGGAATCATTAAACAAAAAAAAAATCAATACAGTGAATGAAAAAAGTCAGTTAATTCAAGTTTGTATTGTGTTATTGTTACGTCACATTATACAAGTATAGACATACATTTAGTGGTGGTTTTCACTGTACGGTGATGGTAGATCTCAGCAGTCTTACAAAACATTGCATATGTCTCTTGGTCCCTAAACCCTATATGGTTGACCGGAATCCCTCAGGGCTTTATACTAATGTATTTTCAGTTTTCCTTAAACCGTTAAGACCTGAGGCCGATTCTACAGTAATATTTAGTAATATTTAGTTCCATGGGGTTCCATGGGGATAAAGAATTGTTCAGAAGCTGTGTTCACGTTTACTCTCCCATTGGAATTAACAGACTCCACCCTACTTGTGGTCTCCTAAAGCATTGGCTGTCAAAATGGGGTCCGGGGACCCCCAGGGGTTCTTGGGGGGGTTCCAGGGGGTCCCCAGCAAAATGTGTTAATACAGCGTCACAATAATTTGAACCACTTTAACCCTTAGTACTTTGGCTATTCAAAAATAGCAGATCTACAAGCTCGAGCTTGTAGATCTGCTATGTTTGGAAAATCGTGAAAACCTGTGCAAATCTTTGTATATATATATATTTTTTTTAAAGCAAACATTTGTAACTCAAATCTTTGCTTATGGGGGTCCCTGGAACAACACATTTTAAGATGGGGGTCCGCGGCCAAATACATATCATATTGGGGGGTCCTTGACACGAAAAAGTTTGAGAACCACTGTCCTAAAGAGGCGGCGGGTCTTGCTTTCCTATTTGTTTTGGATGTAAGGACAATCGCTTTCTGACTTTTCTCACTCCCCCTTACATACACCAACAATGCACCTGACCACACCCCATTTTAAGACCAACAACACGCCCATGGGCAGTGGTGGAAAGTACATTTACTTATACTGTACTTTACTTGAGTATTTCCAATTTCCAGTACTTTTACTTCTACTCCACTACATATCGGATCCAAATATTGTAATTACTCCACTACAATTATTTGAAAACTTTAATTACTAGTTACTTTTCAGATATCAATTATTATTATTATGAAACATACATTAACCCATTTAGCCTATTTTATACATAGTCTATTTTCAAACATTTTAGTACTTTTGCTTTTTGATGCCAACACTTTTGTACTTTTACTCAAGTGAATTTTGAATTCTGGACTTTTACTTTAACAGAGTATTCCTATATTGCAGTATTGATACTTTTACTTAAGTAAATAATTTGAGTACTTTTTTCACCACTGCCCATGGGTGCACAGAGGTGTGCCAGTGCATTTGCTACTTGCACAACTTACACTTAACACGCTTTCAAACTGAATAATGGAGTGAAACAAAATTCAGGCTGAGTAAGATATGTCTTATTGTTTTAAGATGTGCACATCATGCATGAGATCTCTGTAATATTCTAGTGCTGTGTTTATTGTCCAAGAGGATTCACATACTTTGTGTTTGGAGGTCCAGGTTCATTGCTGATGCAAGGACTCCGTTCTTTAGACCGGTGACTCTCCATAGACACACAGCTTCTGGTCTGTGGATGTGCTGTTAGTCATTTCCCTCCTCCTCTCTCTCCACACACCCACTTGTCTTTTGGCCTTTATTATACCTGTCAACGTAGAAAGTAGACACACACACACACACACACACACACACACACACACACACACACACACACACACACACACACACACACACACACACACACACACACACACACACACACACACACACAGTGGTGGAAAACTACTCAAATGTTCTACTTAAGTAAGAGTATCAATACTGCAATGTAAAAATACTCCGGAATTCAAAATTGACTTACAAAAGTACAAAATTATTGGTATCAAAATGTACTTAAAGTACCAAAAGTAGAAAGTACTCATTATAAAGAATGTCCCATTCCACTTGTTTTCAAATGGAAAAAATATATAAAATGTGAAAAATATAAAATATTTTGAAAATAGCAGATCTACAAACTCTTGCAGATTTTGTAGATCGGCTATTTTCAAATGGCTGAAATGTATAGGGCTGAAAGTGGTAAATGTATGTTTTGTAATAATAATCACAATCTGCAAAGTAACTAAACTAAAGTTACTGGAGTATGTCCAATTTTTCAATACTTCAATACTCAATACATCATAGAGGCAAATATTGTACTTTTATTCCACTACAATTAATTGTTAATTAACTAGTTACTAGTTACTTTGCATATTTTGATTATTATAAAAAGAAAAAAACATCAACCACTTCAGCCTTATACTTTGGCTATTTGAAAATAGCCGATTTACAACCTCATGCTTTGCGACCCGTTGTGAGCTTGTGGATCTGCTATTTTCAAATGATTTCTGTACATTGTAAAACATGTGATTCATTGTTGAATATAACTAGATGTTATGGAGGCTAGTGGGAAATGACTGCGTTCAAGCGAAGTGGAGTGTACGGAAACTATGTGCGCATAAGCGGCATGCACGCAAGTGGCACGAAAGCTCTGGAGTAAGGTAATAATCTTTTTTTTGCCAATGTGGCATTTCTGCACACGCATTTGCAATGCTGTCGAGTGAGTGAGCGAGCAAGCGAGTGGCAGGGAAGTAAAACAAAAGCAAGAAGTGTGTTTGTGTGAACCAAGTGGTTGTATATAATAATAATAATTTCTATTTATATAGCACCTTTCGAAACAAAGTTACAAAGTGCTTCACATATATAAAATACACAAGTAAGACGCGCGAACGCTGGAAGCGAACGCAGCTCGAAAATAACAATAAGAAGAATATAAAATACATCATACGGTAGGAGAGCAGAAAAATATGAAAACATTAAAAGCAAAAACAGAAAAAAGAAATTATGCAGCAATACAGTAGGACACAATGGGTAAAAGTCTTTAGGTAATAAAAGCGACTCTATATAAGTGGGTTTTCAGGAGGGCTTTGAACCGGGGCACAGACTCTGCAAGCCTGATCTCTAAGGGAAGGGCATTCCAGAGAGTCGGGGCTCTAAAGGCGAAGGCCCGATCACCTTTTGTTTTTTTATTGGAGAATGGGATTTCGAGTAGAGCTTTGTCTGAGGACCTCAAATTGCTCTCTGGTTTATATGGCTCGAGTAGGTCGGAGATGTATGAAGGGGCCAGACCAGAGATGGCCTTAAAGGTAATTAATAACATTTTAAAATAAATTCTGAAAGTGATATAATAATAATAATAATAATAATAATAATAATAATAATAATAATAATAATAATAATAATAATAATAATAAGGGTAATAATAATAATATTAATAATAATAACAATAAGGGTAATAATAATAATAATGATAATGATAATGATAATAATAATTCATATTCATATTCATATTCACATTATGATAAGAATAAAACACATACCTTACATTAAGCTGGATGTTTTAGTTCTTCTGTTTTGTCAAAATGGAGTCCAGACGGTTGCCTTCGCTGTTGTGCTGTCGTTTCTACGACGCTGTGTCACAGTGAAGCATTTAATGCTGCCTCACTGTGCGTGTCCGTGTACTGTAATGTCTGTTATGATGTGTTGTAGTGTGTTCTCTATGTACTGTAAATGTGTGTCACGCTGTGGTGACGTACAGTAGGCTACCTGACACTGCTTGGCAGTGAGGGGGCAAAGTGCATTTTATTATCATTCAGAACAGTGTTTTAAACCAACACCATTAACAGTATACACCACAGTATGCCAAGAGTTGTGTTTGTATCTGTAGGACATACAGGCAGACAGACGGACAGGCAGATAAGACAGATAAGACAGACAGACAGACAGACAGACAGACAGACAGACAGACAGACAGACAGACAGACAGACAGATAAGATAGACAGACAGACAGACAGACAGACAGACAGACAGACAGACAGACAGACAGACAGACAGACAGACAGACAGACAGACAGACAGACAGAAGTACGTGAATGGTGAATTCTATATATATTATTTAGATTTTCTCTATCGTTGTGTTTTTTTAGGCAGGCAGGCAGTGTGGTTTGTCTCTGTAGGACAGACAGACAGACAGACAGACAGACAGACGTGAATCGTAAATTCTGTATATCCTACTATAATTCTAGTAACCTCTGTGCGTTTGTAGTGGAGGTGCAGCTACCCGGTTCTCCTCACTGGCTGGACCAATTGCTCTGATTTTGCACACAGCCATTGACCATCTGAACTTAACTGTGAAGCCCGTTTTTCAATTTCATCAAATCTCAGCTTCTTATTAGCGTTTATGTGTCAAACAATGTCGCCATGGTTACGGGCCTGCCCAGCTATGGGACGAACTGCCTCCCGGGTTGCCAGATCATGTGCGCATATCCCCCCACGGATGCGCTGCGCCGACCGGGTATGGTCTAGTTATTTAGATTTTCCCTATCATTGTGTTTTTCTTTGCTCTTGTTGTTTTGTCCAGTTGTTTGAGGGTTGAATGGATAATGGACCGCAGTGGAAACAAGCCCCGGCCTTTTTTTGTGTCTCATCATCACCCATTTGGTGTGTTTTTTTTATTGTACTGTAATTAAAAACAATTGTCGATAAAGTCATCACACTCATCATAACCATCCTCCCAGCTGGTCAACTGGTATGAATGGGAGCAGGTATGAGAATTTGTATCTGTCGTTTCGCTTGCGGGGACATTTGACCCATTCAATCCGGGAACGCATCTCTGTCATTTTAGATTTCTTTGGCTATTCAAAAATATAATAATTGCAAATCTTTGAATATATATATATATTTATTTTTTAAAGAGAACATTTTTTACTCAATTATTTGATTCTACAAACTTCTTCTGAATCCTAACAGTTTTTATTTTATTTAAATTCTTTTTTTGACTTGATGTTGCTACAATATCAGTGGTTTTCCAACTGTTTCATGTCAAGGACCCCCAAAATGATTGTATTCGGCCGCAGACCCCCATCTCAAAATATTTTGTTCCAGGGACCCCCAGAAGCAAAGATTTGATTTACGAATGTTTATGATTTTTCAAAAATAGCAGATCTACAAGCTCATTTGAGCTTGTAGATCTGCTATTTTTGAATAGCCAAAGTATAAAATAATGGTTAAAGTGGTTAAAATCTAAAATGACAGATGCTTTTCCGATCTTAATGGGCTAACCATTGGCCGGAGCCGAGGTCAAGAGCCTGCATGCAGTGTACGGGTGCAGTATGTTAGTCCGACAGCGCATTCCTCCGACAGCGCAGCGCTCCGACGTTTCAATACTAAACCCGAACCAAACCCGCACCCTAACCCTAACCGCACGCTGATGCCACATAGCATCATATGCCACATAGGGGCGGCCATAGCTGAATGGTTAGTGAGCCCGCCGAGGGAGCCAGAGGCCCTGGTTGCCCCAGGTTCGATTCCAGGCCAGGTCAGCATATGTGTCGATGAAATGAAATTTGTCCCTGAGCAAGACTCTTAACCCCTAATTGCTCACAGGTTCTCATTGGAAACAAGACCGCAAGGACTTTCATGAACGACCTGTTAAAAGGAATTATCCTTACATAGTCGGAGAAAAGGTCTGTCGGATTATCGCATGCCTCCCGCAGTGTACAGGGGATGGCAGCTCTCCGTTCTAATAGACGCCACTTGCTTAAGCTATACAGCTTGTCATACAGTTGCTGTCGGTCAGAAACCTCATACATCCATAATTCTACTTTTTTTATGTTTTTTATAAATTAATGCCCCACTTCATCATTCAAGAGTGTCGCACAAAATGAGTGAAAGTAGCCGATCTACAAGCTCTTTGTGAGCTTGTAGATCGGCTATGTTCACCAGTTGCAAATATTAAAAACATTATAAAAGATATTGAATATAATTACAAATGAATGTACATTTTAATATATAGGCTACATTTTTTAAACTCAAATGTTTGCTGGAACAAAATATTCTGAGATGGGGGTCCGCGGCCAAATACATATCAATTTAGGGGTCCTTGACATGAACAAGTTTGAGCGTATGGCATAACATGATATAGCTACATAAGATTTTCAGAAAACTGTTGGGATTTAGAAAATAATCAGCCTCAGGTCTTAATGGGTTAAGGGAAGTGTTCTGTCTAATGCCAATATTACTGACAGCAATGAATGATATTAACGACAGCAAGGCAAAGTACAGACTCTATAAAAGCCCTGCAGAACAAAATCATCAAAGTCTTATCAATCACACCATGATTAAAGACGGTGTTCCTGAGAACCAAACGCCAAAAGTCAACACTTAAGACGTGAACACACATGCGCGCGCACACGCACGCACGCACGCACGCACGCGCACACACACACACACACACACACCCTTTTCCATGGAATGACATTTTATCTACTATAGATAAAATAATGATCGATTACAATGACGTTTTTATCTTAGTGTGTGTGTGTGTGTGTGTGTGTGTGTGTGTGTGTGTGTGTGTGTGTGTGTGTGTGTGTGTGTGTGTGTGTGTGTGTGTGTGTGAGAGAGAGAGAGAGAGAGAGAGAGAGAGAGAGAGAGAGAGAGAGAGAGAGAGAGAGAGAGAGAGAGAGAGAGACCTATTTCCTAAATCATGAAAATAGACGATCTTAGAGTGGAATCCTTTGTTTCACCAATATTACGATAAAGTCGTTTCCTGAAAATAATTAAGAGCCAAAGAGGGAAAGATGTTAGCTAAATGCAGCTAAACGTGCAAAACGGAGTCTTCTAGGGCCCTGATTGACGGGCTGGGAGTGGACATGCTAGAAAGTCTCTAGATCAGGGTACTTCAATCTTTTTCAGGTCAAGGACCCCTAGCTGAGAGAGAGAGATGAAGCAGGGAACCCCACTACATATTGTATAAAATTGTGTTGCAGGTTAAACTTTTTACATAGATGACATATCGTTGCTGTCCGGCAGAAACCAGCTAACTAGATTTTTCCGCTTTTGCATGTTTTTCCATAAATCATTGCTATTGAACACCATTTACGTCTGTGTGTTGATTAAAACAATATCGAACCAATGAAAAGTATTAAAAAGCACTTCTGACAAAACCAGCTAACTCCTTGGATCCTCAAACGTTCTGCTAAACCAGCAACCAAAGGGGGTGGAGTTAGCTGGTTTTGCTGACTCCAAGCTCCACCCCCTTTTGACCTCCAACCTCATTGTGAGCTTGGAGTTCCATCCAGCTGTTCTTATTAATGATGAACAAAACCTCCTAACTCCACTTTTTGTTTTGTTTTTGTCATTTCCTGAAAATTTTACATTTTGGAGTTGGTTTCTGCCGACAGCAGAGATATATAGTTTCATAGACTTGTTTGACACACATTATCTTTTAACTCATTCATGTTGGATTCATGCTAATGTGTATTGTCAGACCTTTTTAAACGCTAAATACGCTAAAATTCCGCTAAAACGCTAAAAACACTTTGTCTAAAAGGGCCGTCCGTCCATTGAGGTCCTTGGTATTCACCCCCTGTAGTGACTCCGAGGACCCCCTAAGGGTCCCGGAACCCCTGTTCAGCTTGTGAGTGTGTAGATTGGCGTAGAGGGGGAAAAGAGCAGACCAAGTACAGAGCCACAGTGGTTAAATGTCTGAAAATACACATTAAAATGAATCCAACATATCGATAGAAAAGATCATGTGTTAACAAACAAAGGAACAAAAAACATGAATTCACTGATGATAGTGCTGCCAAACATTGATTGAATATTGTGGTAGGCAGGAATGTAAAAACATTACAGTTTAAAAGTACAGTTAAAACACTTTGTCTAAAAGGGCCGTCCGTCCATTGAGGTCCTTGGTATTCAATTCATAAACATATATAGTGGCACCATTTTAGTACTTTTACTTTTGGTACTTTAAGTATATTTGGATGCCAATGCTTTTGTACTTTTACTCTAGTAACATCTTGAACACAGGCCTTTTACTTGTAACAGAGTATTTATATATTGTGGTATTGCTACTTTAACTTAAAGTAAAATATCTGAGTACTTCTTCCACCACTGCCTGCTTCCTCCCCTCTCTCTCTCTCTCTCTCTCTCTCTCTCTCTCTCTCTCTCTCTCTCTCTCTGATAAGGGTTCCTTTGAATGTTGAAAAGCGTTTATAATAGTCCTGCTGTATAGGGTGTGGTTATTATACTGATTACACTGTTGACACAGTAGCGATATCAAGTGGATATTCTGTGATAATGGGATAAAGACTCTGTGGACAAAAGCTTGGGGCGGCACACTGTATGGACACTGTGACTGTGTTTTCTTTTCTTTCTTTCTTTTGTCTTCTTTTTTTTCTGTAGTACAGGCTTTAGTATCGGGCTATGTTTACCATTGACTTTAGGTATTTGATTATGCTTTTTAGTCCTCCAGCTTTTTTCACCGCAAGGCGTTGTGAGCTTGTAGATCTGCCTACAATGTTTGCCTCTTTCTTACATAATATTTGACAATTTGGTCAATAGGCTCTATGCACAGCAGCCATATTGGAACGAAATTGGGCCTCTTCTTACTTCCTTCACAGGTGTTACCAATTATACTAATGAGGCTCTGTTCCATTCTGGTCAGGGTGCTGATATTGTGCATGTTGGCTCACTAGAAACACTCCATTTTGGTTCCCAAATGGCCCCTTATGGTGGGTGTGTAACTCTGAGAGTGTACAAATGGAACCAAATGGACCTGTAAGGGTCCATTTGGTTCCATTTGTACACTCTCAGAGTTATGGGGGTCCTTGAATATAATAAGCCAACCACTATGCCACACTAAATGGAACAGGGCCTTAATTAGTATCATTGGTAACACCTGTGAAGGAAGTAAGGAAGGGGCCCAATTCATTCCCAATATGGCTGCTGTGCATAGAGCCTATTTGATATTAAAAAGGTCTTAAAAGTCCTTCAACTGTAACTTTAGAAATGTGCAGAATTCAGGGCTGTCATTTTAGTGTTAGGGTTTTGGTGTTGTCCATTTTTTGAGGGCACAAGGCCAAATGCCAGGGCAGGATAGGGCCATCAATTAAAACAAGATTTTAGTCCATTGAAAGAAGTCATTTATTTAATGAATTACATTAATTTAAAGGGTTAAGGAGGATTTTATATTTAATATGTAGACTAACTGCAGTGAAATAAATACATTGGTTTAAAGATGGGAAGTTAAGAATTCAGAATCTCAACAAAAGACACTGGTGTCTACATATTGCCAAGAAAGCGACAGAGGAGAAAGTGGTCCAGTCAGCTGGGGCATTAAGGCCACTGTGCAGGCCTCAGGGCATTTTCTTTAGGGGCACAAGGCCAAACTGAGGGGTGACGGCCATGGACTTCGTGGCCTCCCTGAAATTCCCGCCCTGGTGCAGATACCCTGTAAACTCTTATACTGTATGTTGTTTTGTTTACTGTTGAGTGAGAAAACAATGTTGCACGTTAAGCTAATCATCTGGGGACCCCTCAAAATAATTTAGGGACCCCCCTGGGGTTCCCGTCCCCCAGTTTGAGGACCAATGGACTACGGCGACTACAAAGAAAGGACATCGCTAGCCTGGTCCCTGCCCTGCTCTCTGCTGCTGCAGCAGTTAGAGCTGGAGGACCTGCTGATCTCAAGGACCCCTGGGTGTAACCGGTCCCCACTTTGAGAACCCCTGCATTAGACCAAGGACCACCATAACCGCCCATACCCTGGGTGGGGTTGGCGAAAGGGCCTAGTTTGCACGTTCTCCCCGCGTCTCCTAGGGTAGTTAATACCCTCACAAAAACATGCAGTAGTCCTGGTCACTATACCGCCTCCACCGGGGCGCCTGAGGGAGGAGAAAGGAACTGGTTGGAATAACGTGTTCCTTCCACACACTACGTCCTACCGGGGAAACTCCCCCCCGTCAGGTGACAAGAAGGTCAGTTGGCTCTCATGCATTGAAGGAGGCATGAGCTCGGCCCTGGACTCCCTAGGCTGGTGGGGGGAGTGTAGCGCCCAGGATCACTTAGAAAATTGGCACCTGGTGAAAAAAAGAGGTTACAAAATGATGGGATAAAAAAATAAAATAAAAAGGACCACCATAACTCTGAGAGTGTACAAATGGAACCAAATGGACCCGTAACGATCCATTTGGTTCCATTTGTACACTCTCAGAGTTACAGCCCCATAAGGGTCCATTTTGGTTATCAGTCATTTTGCTGGGGAACGCCTGGAACCCTCAAGGACCCCACTTTGAGAACCACTGGTCCACTGGTCCAGGGCAAGCTGGACCAGCGCGGGCAGCAGGTGGAGGTGGACTCCGGCGTGGGACAAGACCCGAGCCCCGACGACGAGCTCCCGATGGCGTCGTGAAGGCGCTGCAGGGAGTGGTGCGCCGCCGGCTGCTAGGCAGCGCTGAGCGGCATTGAGGAGCAGGTGTTCAGACTCCAGAGTCAGACTCCAGGCAAAGGCTCGGGTGGAGATCGAGGTTAACCACTTAAACCCCATACGGCTCTATACTAGTGCCTTCTCTGTTTCCTGTTATTGTTGGGAAAGCTTTTGCAGAAAAAAGCAGACGGACAATGTTTTCTTATTTTATTTATTAAATACTTTTGAAAATCCCCAAATGCATTGAACATTTAATAAAAGACAGAAAGTCTAGAGTTGAGTGACGACCTCATTGTCAAGAAAAGATCTTGGCTCGACAGCAAAAATGTGCAGTTCCTCCCATTTCAAATTGTATAATAACAATGTATGATGTGTCCTTTGCTTGAGGGTTTGTGTGGATGTTTATAGTTTCTGTCCAGTGTCCATGTATTGTTTCCCACACAGTTGATCGGGGCCCATTTTTGGATTGCGTACCCATTTGTATGGGTCACAAGTAAATATCCTTAATTTCCTACATTATTAAAATTATTTCAAAATGTTTTCAAAGGGTTAGGGTTAGCAATTTTTTTTCATGAATGAATAAAACATTAACATTTAGCTAACACATTTCATGAATAAAATAAAAAAGAATAGGCCATCTACAAGCTCACAACGTGTTGTGTGAGCTTGTTGATTGGATTATTATTTATTTTTTTAAGTTTAACACATTTGGAAAAAAAAATGTTCTCAAGTAAAAGACATGCCTTTTACTAGTAACAGAGTATTTTTATATTGAAGAAGGCCTACTGCTACTTTCACTTTTCTTTTACAATTGGAATACTTCTTCAACCATTGGATGACTTTAGAGAAGGAAAAAAATAAATGAAACAAAAATAAGAATGTTGGGTGCGAATGTTGAGTTATTATTTAGACACAAGCTCGTCTTCTGTCTTTTTTTTTAACTTTTCATTGGTTCAGTATTTATAAAACCGAGCTTGAGCTTGTATATCTGCTATTTTTGCTGCTTCTGTGTGACACTGTTGTAAACTTTAAAAAGGTTCTGCATGACAGCGACAATATGGAATATGGTTGTGAATAGCTTTACATTGTAACATTTCAATGAGAAGAAAAGCCATAATCAAAAAGACAAACTGTTTGACTATTTTGTTTGACTATTTCAGATAAAAACATCCAGGTTTGACCTATAGACCCGGTCAGAATGTTTGGAAACAAAAGTGTGCCGCAGTATTTCTGAGTAGAATGTCTATGGACGTCTATGAATATTTACACAATATAAAATAAACGGATCAGAACATTAGCTATGTCTAATTTGTCAACCTGTGGATATTTAGAACAAAATAATGTTCTTCCTAAAATAATGTTAATGAAAAATACTGCTCCAATGCCAAACAGTTATCTACCAGGAGATATGTGTGGGGGGTTGTGGTGATTTGGTCTATTAAACACATTTGATACAAACTATAGAACATGGTTTGGGCTCTGTGACACATTTCTCTACGCCTGCTGTTGATTGGTTCACCACATTTGAAGCCTGCTGTTGATTGGTTCACCACTTTCTAAGGCCTGGTGTTAATTGGTGTACCACATTTCAAAGCCTGCTGTTGATTGGTTCACCACATGTCAAAGCGTTTGTCTTTCAGGAAGGGGGTTTTGTCCATGAAGCAGTTGTTGAAGAGTCTGGAAAGACATCAAAGGGTGAAACGTTTTAATTATGTACTGTATGATGTGTGTAGTAAACCATGTTGATGAATGAGTTCTCCAAACTCCTGAGAACAAAGTTATCCTATTATATCTTATTATAGCCTATCTCTGCTGTCGGGCAGTAACCAACTCCAAATTGTTCATTTTTCAGGAAATGAAAAAACAAAATATGATTTTTTCAATGAAATAAAGAAAACCTTATATTTTTAAAACAAAGCAATACTGCCCAGGTTGTCACACTCCACACCACACCACATGTAAACTATGCGTACCGAGCGGAAAACCCCAGAGTCTGCATAGTTTGGCTTTGCACAACGCCGGGTATGGACTAGTTATATTAAGTCTTTGCCTGCCATGGATGCAGCCTGCCAATGACGAGTTTGGACGGGTTTTTGTTTTTAGTGGTTTTCCACCAGATGGCGCTGTTATCTACCCTATGAATAATGCTTTCACTGCCTGATGACGACAGACCCGGAATTGACGTTATTAAAAAAAATAAAAGCTTGTTTTCTTCCAGTTTATTTCCTGTGGGGAAATGGCTATATCTCTGCTATATCTCGGCTCCTCCTCTTGCTTTACTGCAAAAACAAGCCTCATTCAAATGGCCACAGCTGTGCAATGGATTACCCCGAGCAGAGATATTTTTTCCCCCTCTATACTACGACAACCCCGTGCGTGTAATGAGCCGATCTCCGGAGGTCACGGAGAATATTCCATGATTTTTCAAAGCTAGTACAGTAAAATTGTCGTTTCGCTGGCAGCAGTGGCACACTATTACTTAGGCAGTCAAAGAGGTAATAATGCACATTCAAACAAAAGTGGACTCTACTCACCGTGCAGTTCGGATGGATGTATTGATGGAGAGCAGCTGGACTAATCTGTCCGTTGCAGCATCGGTGAGCTGATTGTGACTCAGACTACACCAACACAAGGAAGAGAAAGGACAAAGGAATACATTAGCACCCATGGTGGACAAAGTACTCCATGGCAGTACTTGATTCAAAGTTTAGATACTCCTGGTCAAATATTACCCAACCCGAGTTGCAAGTGCTGTCCTATTTGCTTTTACAATTACTTAAGTATTCAAAAGTACATGCTTTTTAAAATACTTTAATATTAAAAGGTATAAATTACAAAGTAGCCTACATGTTCTGTTTAATATTGATTAATTGAAAATGTTATCAAATATTTTGCAAGTGATCTTTGTGATGTGATGTGTTGTGAGCTTGTACATCTGCTATTATATGTCATAGAACATAAGTGATTAATTCATAATGTACTTTAGAAAAGTATATTTATCTTTGAAATTTAGCGGAGGGAAAGTCATAATTACACCAAAATGTAAGTAATCAAGTAAAGTACAGACACCTTACTCAAGCACAGTACTGAGTAGATGTACATTCTATCTATCTATCTATCTATCTATCTATCTATCTATCTATCTATCTACCCATGCACACCAGTCCATTCTATAACACTACTCACTCCAGGACTTGTGCTTTGTGCAGGTGGGGGAACAGAGTGTCCAGTAGCTGGTCAGTGAGTTGACAGTGGCTGAGGTCCAGTTCTGTCAGTCCCTCAGAGTGTTCCAGAACCAGGGCCAGACGTCTACAGGCCATCTCGTCCAGTCTGGTCTCACTGAGGTCCAGCTCTCCACCCAGGGCTCCAGCCAGGGAACCTGCTCGCATCACTGTGTTCCTTTCACTGCCCTCGGACACCAGCGATAGGAGCTGGAGAAGGATGGATTTGCTGCATCTGGAAGAAGAAATACATAACGATGAGAACAACATTGCGATTAAGACCTGTAGCCGATTGTACAAATGTCTTCTAAATCCCGACGTATATTGCTATATCAGTGGTTCTCAAACTTTTTCATAATTGCCAACATTATATGTATTTGGCCACGGACCCCTAGATTTGAGTTTAAAAGAATCATTTAAAAAAAAAAAGATGATCTACAAGCTCATAGTGTGGCACTCGGTGCCGCACTATGAGCTTGTAGATCTGCTATTTTTGAATAGCCAAAGTGTAAAATAATGTTTTTTTTAGCTCAAATCTAAAAATGACACAGATGCGTTCCCGGTCTTAATGGGTTAACGAGGCTGTAAACCAGCTTCTTCTAAACCTTGAAACTATTTTGCGAACAATTGAGGGCAAGTCAACACATAGTAAGACCAGTGATGAAAAAGCAACAGCAGCGAGCAAAGTGGTGTCCTTCTTCCAGTGGTCGAAAAAGTACTCAAATTTTTTACTTAAGTAAAGGTATCAATACTGCAATGTAGAAGTACTCTGTTACAAGTAAAAGTCTAAATTAAAAATTTACTTGAAGACGGGGTGCCGTGATTTTCAGTGATCCCCCCCCCCCAAACATAATCATCAGGTATTATGGTTATACTAGGTCCTCCTAGATTTTTTTGTGTAAGAAGGGTTAAAAAATGTACAGAAATTGTTAAAATTATGTTTTTATGTGGACACGCCTCCAGTTCATTATACCTGGTTCTCACCTTAGCACCTCCTCCACCACCTTAGCACCACCCACCTGTCCTAGTCCCTCCTCCTCCTCATGCCCACACCTGTTGTGTTATGATAATGAAGGGGGGGGGGGTATAATTTTACTGTGTCATTAAAGTGCTGTTTTTCTATTTGCACGTTTGACCCTCAAGGTTTCAGAAGAAACTCAAAATAGTCAGAGAAGACATAAAAGTACAGTACTTGAGTAAATGTACTGAAGTTGCTTTACACCGCATGCCTTCTCACCTCAGATGGACTCTGTCGAGGACAGGGAACAACTGGTCCAGCCCACTGTCCTCTACCTCACAGTCTGATAGGATGAGCTGTGTGTCCTGACTGCTGCTGTGTCCCAGGACGGTAGAGATGGCTCTGCAGTGTGTGGCAGTCAGAGGCAGGGCCTCCGCCTGCTCCAGTGGTGGAAAAAGTACTCAAATGTTTTACTCAAAGGAGTCGTTCACCCCAAAAAGTACTTATTTTATTTCAATTACACACCCCACGAAGCCTTGAATTGATGGAGATTTTTTTTTGATTGTTTCGCATTCCTGAGCCAATCATTTGATGACAGCGTGGATGGTCAGTAGGACATTATTGGCTCAGTGACATAAACAAAAAAATCTCCATGAAATCGAGGCTTCATGGGATGTTTAATTAATCACCTTTTTACTTAAAGGTGAACTACTCCTTTAAGTAAAAGTATCAATACCTCAATGAAGAAATACACTACAAGTGAAAGTCCGGTATTTTCAAAGAGCCAAAGTACATATAGGGGCTGAAGTGGTTAATATATGTTTTGTAATAATTATCAAAATCTACAGTAAGTAACTAGTAGGCTAACTAAAGTTTTCAAATCATCGTAGTGGAGTAAAAGTAGAATATTTGCCTCTGAGATGTAGTGGAGTAGAAGTAAAAGCATTGAAAATTGGAAATGCTCCACTGAAGTAAAAGCGCCTCGACATTGTACTTAAGTACAGTACTTGAGTAAATGTACTTAGTTACTTGTCACCACTGACCTGCTCTGACAGGTCCACATAGGAGGAGCAGGACATATCCAGTCTGTACTGTAGAGCTCTGAGCAGAGCTGCTGCTGCCCCCTGCTGTGTCTGACAGGTAGTGCAGCAGTGGAGGAACCTCAGCAGCACACTCCTGTCCACACTGGTGTGAAGTACAACACAACACATTGAATCTTCACTTCAATCATCGACTATTAACAACATTATCTTATGTCGTCGGGCAGAAACCAACTATGTCCAAAATATGAAATATTTTATAAAAATAGGGAAAAAAAAAAACAACACTGCCTCATCAAAGTTGGTTTAACCCATTAAGACCTGGAACACATCTGTGTCATTTTAGATTTCTTAGGCTATTAAAAAATAGCAGATCTACAAGTTCATAGCGCAGCACCGTGCTATGAGCTTGTAGATCTGCTATTTTTGAAAAATCGTGAATTAATGTGCACATTTTTTGTTTTTTTTAAGCGACATTTGTAACTCAAATCTCAAAATGGACCCGTAAGGGTCCATTTGGGGTCGTGGAAACCACTGTGCTAGACTAAATGGAACAGAGCCTTCATTAGTATCATTGGTAACACCTGTGAAGGAAGTGATAATATGGCTGCTGTGAATAGAGCCTATTGCACTGATTTATTAAATTAAATAAAAATGTACTAAAACAGATGTAGGAGGTTTGCTCCCGACAGCGATGATATGCAAATAAATAGCCATGCAAAGCAACTAGACGCCTTGAATCACCCGTTTAGGATCATCTTTATTTTCACACTGTTTATTCTCAATAATTGGTAACATCCAACTTGCCTGAGACGAGAGACTCTGTCCAGAGAGTACAGGATGTTCTCAATTGCCTCTGGTGGTATGGAGGTCCACAACAGGCTGAGTTCTGTCACTTTGTCACAGTATTTGAGGGTAAAGAGCAGAGCTTCACAGTCCACTGTGTCCAGCTGTCTGTTGTTCAGGTTGATCGCATATTCTAATGACCTCAATAAACTTGGCACCCAGTCACTGGAATGACATGTATACGTCTCTCTGATGGCACACAATGAAAAGCTGGGAGTGGGTCTGAAAACAACATGGGTTATTGTTAGTAGAATGCTGAAATACAATTACAGTAACACTCTGACTGTGCAAGATATGCTTGATATCATTATTATTATTGTTAAACATTAGAGCCTACAGTACATTTGTAACAGTGGTTTTCTAACATTTTCATGTCAAGGACCCGCAAATTAATACTATATTGTCTGCAGACCCTCATCTGAAAATATTTTGTGGCGGCCAGGGACTAAGAATGGAGCTCGTCATTTTGTATTGATAATGATGAGCACCTTATCGATCCTGCCTATTGATGCGGGCTTTTTTGTGACGACAAATTCTGGACAGAACCGGTATTTTTTTTATTGGCCACTGACTGTGAGTTTGTGGCTGACCACCATCTAAAATTAAATGACAAAAGTTAAAAATATTTTTGCCTATCATTAAAACAACCATTCATTAATGTGCAATACGTGTTAAATGGCTTTATATTATGAATAGTACTGTAATAATTACTATAAAATCTCCATGTCTCTTCAGCTGAAAAGAAAATGACTATTTTTCTTGTTTTAACCCAAAAATATCACTTCACCAGGACCTTTAAATACAGTACTTTTCTAACAGACAGAAGGCAAGTGATCATTTACTTTTGGAAAATAATATTAAAGAAACTGTTTAATGTGTGTACCGTCACTTTAAAAGCGTAATTTATACTTCATCGTGCGACGGCGTCACACACCAAACATAGCCGATCTACAAGCTCACACTGCGTTTGATCGCACCACGTTGAGAGTTTGTAGATCTGCCATTTTCGGCAACAATGGACTGAGAAGACGTCGCACATTGAATATGTCACGCTAGGCGACACCAGTCACTCGCAGGGAGATTTTAGAGTTTCCCAAACAGATTATTATCACTTGGATTATTAATATTGTCAACGGAGACCTGCTACCATGATGGGCTGCATGCCTTGGGTAGAAGAGGACGAGTGAACATTTTTAGCGTTTCACTCTTAGCGATATTGTTCCACCGCACACATAAACACAACAACGACGCAACCACCCGGCCTCCTTAAAAAGGTGATGTATCCAATAGTGAGCCAATGAAATTCATTGTCCTTGTTTCCCTGGGCAGCGCTGGTTGGCAGTTATTAATACACTTTTTAGACCGGCATGTTTGTGTCAGCGTGGGTGATTAGACTTATTTCTTGATCACCTCTTGTCTTTATCGTTTGGACATGACGTCGTGGGCCGCTATACCCGATAACAGGCTCGACAAGCCCAAAGCTTATTGATACCCGGGTCTCAATAAATTCACGACCGGGTTTGTAATGGGCTCGGGTTTCGAGCTCCATCCCTAGCAGGGACCACCATACAAGATTTATGTTTAAAAAATATATCAATTTTTATTTCTGATCTGCTAGAGATACCTGATGAAGATCATTTAGACCGAAACGTTGTAGCCTACTACTAAGCTTTTTCCATGTTGCCTGCTCCTACGCATCTGTCCTAGTAGGTGTGCAAAAGGACCTTTCTCTACAAAGATCTGCTGTTTTCACAGAGCTTGTGTATATAGGGGTTAAAGTGGTTAAACTGATTCTGCTGCTGGATTAACCAATTTTACTGGGAGCCCCCTGGAACCCCAGGGGGTCCCCGGACCCCACTTTGAGAACCATTGATTTAGAAACAAAACACATTTCAATTGAGTGATTTAACTGACCGTTTAAATACAACTCTGTCCAGAAAGGGTACAAGGGATGTGACGCTTCTCTCTGGGATCCGGTTCTTCTTCAGGTCCAGAGTGATCCCACCAACCTTCTCCAAGAAAGACTTTGTCAAGTCCTCATCCTGAGCTGTAAACACAACACCAGCCAGCTCCTGCTGAACCTCTGGACGCAGTCTAATGGAATTACGGATCAGAGTATGAAGACCAAGTTATGAACGTGTTTAGAATGAAGGTTGTTTAACCCATTAAGACCTGAGGCCGATTCTAAAAATGTTTTCTGAAAAACGTATGTTGCTATATCAGTGGTGCTCAAAAGTTTTCATGTCAAGGACTGTGCTATATATATATATAGTATATAGCTAAAATTTAAAATGACACAGATGCTTTCCCGATTGTAATGGGTTGAGGTTTTTTATCACTGACGAAAAAACTGACTTACTTGATTGCCAGTTGATCATGGTGACTCAACAGTGGAAGGAGGAGGTTTGAATGGATGTTGGACTTGGTCATGTCCAAACATCTGACTGACCAGTGTCTCAGCAGGAATGCCACCTTACTCACAACCCTGGACAATAGTCTCTCGGACATTTTTTTTGTGGTCTTTAGAGAAAGCTCTTCGATAGCCACTGGACGGGGCAAATGTCCAGTTCTTAGCGATTGAAAAAGTTGCAATACCATGCTTGCGGACAGTCTGAAAATGAAGGGAGAAGAAAGACAAGCTTTTAATTATGAGCATTCCTACTCCTAATATAATGATTCAGAGATAACATTTTGATTTTAGGAAAGCCACGATCTTAACATAATTTAAAAGACATAACCTACCGTAGACTTTTTATTTGTATTACATGTCTAAAAAGAAGCGAGACTCCTTCGAGATAGATCTTTCTGGGTGTGAGGACCAAATCCACACTAGAGCCACAGAGGTCCAGAACTTCCCCCACAGACTTGCAGGTGTTTGGCCGTAACTGTCCTCTCAGCACCAGGGTGAAATCAAGGAGACGGAGGAGAGAGACCAGCTGTTCGACCTCCTCTGTGGAACTAACAGCGATGGTTTCACATGTGTGCTGGAAGAAAACTGGATCACATCTGAAACATGTATGAGTTATGGAAGAAAATATCAGATCAGCAATATTGTAACAGGAACATAATTGAGACAGCACTGCATGGCTTTACTTCATGTATTTAGTTCCAACACTATTATGAAGAATAACCTACAATAATAACACCCTTTCTAGTATTATAATAATAATAATAGTATAAGCTATGAAAACAGTATAATTTAGATTTAGGGACAAATACTCACTCATACATATATAGGTGCAGTAATCCTACCTCATTATCTTTAGAAAAGGTGGACAGCTTTTTATATGTAGACAAATGGTATGGTAAAATATTAACCTGAGTTTTGAGATGTAGGGTAGACACTGAAGGAAACTCTTCACTTCATTCTCTTCATCTGACCAGCCTCTCAGTTCTACTGGTTTCTTCTCTGGTTGGAGTTTCAGCACCTCTTGGAGCAGGGAGACCTTTCTCTCTGAGAGGTCTATGAACCAGACTGCAGGAACTGACTGGTAAACTGGTTGTAATGCTGGAAGGACTATCCTGCGTGTTTCCGTCTCGTAGTTCTTCACATAGGAGAATAGGTCCAGTAGTACATCACATTGATTGGAGTTGTCCTCCCAGTCATTATACCAGTCAGTGAAGGGGAACGTTTCATAATTACACACAGAATAGAACAATTCCAGAATATTTTCACCCGTTTCTTTTTCCCATTTTGCTGCATTACAGATGAGCTTCCCTAGGAACTTGGATTGTTTTGACATCTCTGACCTTTGGTCATTGAACCTGAAACTGATCAAAGGAAAACCAAGATTAAATACCGGCCTGTGTGTGTGTGTGTGTGTGTGTGTGTGTGTGTGTGTGTGTGTGTGTGTGTGTGTGTGTGTGTGTGTCCAATGTCCATGTCTTTAAGTGGGGCATGTGTTGCACTGTGACTCCTGTTTGTGCTTAATTAGTTGAATTGGTTGCAATCAGCTGCAGCTGTTTATCTGGTGCTCAGACGGACGGACGGACGGACACGCACGCACGCACGCACGCGCGCGCACACGCTTACACACACACTTAGAAGTGGTTGGCACCGCTTAAAAATATGTTTCACACATTTCAGGCATATCCGTGGTAATAAAGGAGAATAGTAATAAAATAAAATTAAGAATAGTAAATAGTATTTTTTTTGTTGTCAAAAGTCCCTAAAAGTCCAATGTTAATTACTGCAGCTGGACTTTGAACATTTTCAAAAATAAGGAAAATAGCTGATCTACAGGCTCACAACATGCTCACAATGATATTGTGAGCTGGACGATTGGCTATTTTCAACCCCTTGACAACATCTTACGACAAAATATGACTTATAGGGCTTAAGTTGTTAAGAAAGGATACTATCTCTTTGTGCTATAATTCTTTATAATAGAATACAACATTATATGTGCCTCTTGTAAATTCAGTGCACCCAAAGTGAAACATCTGACAATCAGTTCAATAGTAATGCATCTGCATTAATAACTTTATTATCTTTAGAATAATCTGATGGCTTGTAGATGTAGACTAAAGAAAACACACTAACCTGAGTTGTGAGATGTAGGGTAGACACTGAAGGAAGATCCTCACTTCACTCTCTTCATATGACCAGCCTGTCAGCTCTACTGGTGTCTTCTCTGGTTGGAGTTTCAGCACCTCTTGTAGCAGAGAGATCTTTCTCTCTGAGAGGTCTATGAACCAGACTGCAGGAACTGACTGGTAAACTGGTTGTAATGCTGGAAGAACACTTCTGCCTGTTTGAGTTTCATACATCTTCATATAGGAGTATAGGTCCAGTAGTAGATCACATTGATACTTCATGTGATCCAAAACATCATTGTCATCATACCAGTCAATAAAGGGGAATGTTTTGTAATTACACACAGAAGGTAACAATTCTAGAAACTTCTCTCCCGTTTCTTCTTCCCGTTCTGCTGCTTCACAGATGAGCTCCCCAAGGAACTTGGATTGTTTTGACAGTTCTGACCTTTGATGAGTGAACCTGCAACAGTTCAAATGAAAATCAGCATAAAATATTGATCTCTTATCATAAATGGAACCCTTACAATTATGGACACTATCCATCAGATTTTAGGTGAAAGAGTCAATGGACAATGAAGGAATTACAAAATGTATATTCCCCCTATTTCCCCCCCAATTTTGTTGTATGCCCCCCAAAATAAGAAGCTCCCCACACCCATTTGTGTGTTGTCATTGCTATTGTATCCTACTGACTCAACTGCCAGTGAGGAGCCCCCACCCGGAAGACGTAGAGCCTCCGTCCTACTCTTCCTGCCCAAAACTCCCTGCTGACAGGTGCCGACCCAGCCCGTAGGAGTATGTGCAGTGACAAATACCACCCTACCCGCCCGGCTTCCCTCCCCAAACATGGGCTAATTGTGTTCGTAGACACTCGTATAGACAAAGTTGGATGCACCACGGTGCATCCTGGTACAGTTTGGTGATGCACCGTGGTGGATTCCAACCCCCAGCCTACACGGTGGTGGGCAGGCACTACCATGCACTGTTCCACCTCAGCGCCTAAAAATGCATATTACGTAATATGTCTTAATACTTACACTCTGTACTCTCTGTGGACTAGTGCACTCTACTGTTCTGAGGCGTTAACACACAACTCAACAGTCATTTATCTTTACACATATAATATCATATGGAGATCACATTGGTAACATATGTGATTCAGGTATTCTCTGACTGTATTCTCACTTATTATTGGTTGTATAATGCATAGCATAATGTATACTTTCTCTTGTTCTCTCTGCACCTTGCTTCTATCCTGGATACAATTCACAGCTCTTTGTATTAACCACTTTCAACCTAGCATCCTTATTTTGAGCTGTGGGAGCAGCTCCATAGTTCCTATGGTGATATGCTCTTTGTCTGCCATTTCTGCCATGGTTGCAGAGCCGGTGAATAGTTTGGAAATGGATTGGCTAGGATTTAAGAGTGCGTCCACCTCCTGCGACTGAGCAGTTCAGAGTTTGGGATGCTACCTGCGTCAATGAGGAGTCCAGCCTCCCCATCAGCAAGGCGCTGGGTGTGACTGGGTCTAGAACAGCAACATCAGAGGGTCTTGAATTGAGGATGACTTTGACCTCAATCATGACGGTCAATAACACTACCTCTGGTACAGTTTGGCTTCTTAACGTAGTTCGGAGCAATGTCGGTAGCACTTGCTATGCATCCCATGTGTATAACGCATTATAAACATACTTATAAAGCATTATAATCTGCTCATAACCCTGTATAATCATATGTATAAGAGCTCATAAATAATCATAATGCTTTATAACCATAACCATAACACATTATAAAGCTTGTTATAATGACTTATACGTTCAAGTATAAATGCATTGTATTATGCTTATAACACGTGATGATTACTATTCATAACAACGTATAATGCAGTCATAACACACTATACAGCATGTTATAATGACTTATAATGTCAAGTATTATAATACTTAATAATTGCTACCCACTTGGTAACACTTGCTATGCAACCCAAAATGTATTCTCATAGTTATAATCCATTATAATCAATCCTTTATTAGCACTGCTATAATGCATTATAAGCACAGTTATAATGCATTATAAGTGATAATAAGGTATTATAACAGTGATTAAAATGCGTTATAACAGTGAGTATAAGGCATTTTATACTTTATTATACAGCATTATTAAATGATCATAAAGTAACAAATAGCCACTTATAATAACTTATGATGATAGTGTAATGCATTATAACAGTAATTATAATGCATTATAACAGTGATTTAAAGGCGATAAAAATGCAATAATAACACCTTATAAAATGATCATAATGTCACAAATGTTCACTTTATAATAACTTCACATATAATCACAGTATAACACCTCATAAGTGATAATAAGGCATTATAAACGTGATAATAAAGCCTTATAAAATGATCATAAATTAACAAATGATCACTTATAATAATTATAACCATAGTATAATGCATTATAAGGGTTATGACACATTATAACAGTGATAATAAAGCATTATCAATTGATTATAATGGATTATAACTATGAGAATTAATTTTGGATGCATAGCAACTGTTATCAATTTGGCAGCAATTATGAAGTATTATAACACTTGATACTTATAAGTCATTATAAAAGGCCTTATAATGTGTTTAAGGTTATTGTTATATAGCATTAGGAGTATTTATGAGCTCATAAATCTGATTATACAGGGTTATGAGCCGATTATAATGCCAGTAAGTACAGTATGTTCATGATGCGTTATACACATAGGATGCATAGCAAGTGCTACCGAAATGGCTTTACGGATTGCACTTCTCTTTCCCAGGCTCCATGTGGAGCTATTGCGGGATTGAAGTGGAAATGTATTTTTCTATAGCTATGCAGGCTTTGAGATCAGGTCTCAGGGCGTTAAAGACTAAATGTACCTCAGCGATTGTTCCTTTGCACTGTGTACCTTGATCTGAGAAGAGGTCATAAGGCTTACCCCTACGAGCGATAAGCATTATCGGAGTGGCAAACTCTGTCAATGTCACTCCTCTGCCTGTCACCTATTGGGTAGTACCAAGTTACGTAAGTCTTCCCTTCTGGGAAGTATTTCCCAATAAGGTGTCCGATCTTTTGTCACACTTTGTATTACAATTGCATTAATCATACCTCATTATCATTAGGACGTGTGTGTGTGTGTGTGTGTGTGTGTGTGTGTGTGTGTGTGTGTGTGTGTGTGTGTGTGTGTGTGTGTGTGTGTGTGTGTGCGCGTGTGCGCGTGCGTGCGTGCGTGCGTGCGTGCGTGCGTGCGTGTGTGTGTGTGTGTTTTATACAGACAAATATTCAACAAAAGACATTAACCTGAGTTGTGAGATGTAGGGTAGACACTGAAGGAAACTCTTCACTTCATTCTCTTCATCTGACCAGCCTCTCAGCTCTACTGGTTTCTTCTCTGGTTGGAGTTTCAGCACCTCTAGGAGGAGGGAGACCTTTCTCTCTGAGAGGTCTATGGACCAGACTGTAGGAGCTGACTGGTAAACTGGTTGTAAAGCTGGAAGAACACTCTCGTGTGTTTGTGTCTCATAGTCTTTGACATGGGAGTACAGGTCTAGGAGGAAGTCCCATTTGTAATATCCAGACAGTAAAAACACTTCCTCTATTTTTTTTATGTTTAACCTGTCATGGAGAGCTGCTTGCACACATAGATCCATCAGAAATCTGTGTCCAGTTTGTTTCTCAGAATTAAACCTGAAGATTATGGAGAAAACAAATATGATGAATCAACATTAAAAACATGATCTATGACCCTAAAACATTCTGGGTCTTCCACCTGGCACGGGTGCCGCACTAGGCGTTGGTACAGTAGCAATTATCATCGCTAATTTGCAACCTGTATACAAGACACTTGAATTATACCCTGAGAGCTGTGTTGGAGTGTATAAATAGACATAGTTTTGCTGTAAGTTAATACCGAACCCTTACTTTCTTCAATTCATCAATATGCTCTTTGTTTGTTGTTTTGTTTTTTCACATGAAAGAACAAGACAAACTGGGATGAGAAATTGATGGACAAATTAAAAGTTTGGGGTAGAAGTATTATTATAATTTAACTCATATTAATAGTATTTCTTGTTAGCATAACTATTTTCATATAACCTTGTGAGTTACAGTCAAGTTTAAATGTGGTAACTTATTCAATATACAACATAATCAGTCACCTGAGACTTGAGATGTAGGGTAGACACTGAAGGAAGATCTTGACCTCATTCTCTTCATCAGACCAGCCTCTCAGCTCCACTGGTCCCCTCTGCTGTCGGAATGTCAGCACCTCTAGGAGGAGGGAGACCTTTCTCTCTGAGAGGTCTATGGACCAGACTTCAGGAGCTGACTGGTAAACTGGTTGTAAAGCTGGAAGAACACTCTTGTGTGTTTGAGTCTCATAGTCTTTGACATGGGAGTACAGGTCTAGTAGGAAGTCACATCTGTAATATCCAGACAGTGAAAACACTTCCTCTATTGTTTTTGTGTTTAACTTCTCATGGAGAGCTGCTTGCACACACAGATTCATCAGACATCTATGTCCTGTTTCATTTCGAGAAGTAAACCTGTGGAGTATGAACAATATGCTGAATCAACATTAAAACACTGACCCATGGACCTAAAACATACTGTGTTGATGAAAGTCAAAAGTGTAATAATGTGTAGCTAAAAATACCAAAATGTACAACATTTTATTATACAGTATCTGAACTGTAAATCACTCTTTAACATACAAAATTGTTAACATATCCCTAGGCAGATATACAACTAAAAGTATTTTTTAAGAGAAAACTTTAGGTTATTTATCCCATTACATGATCCCAGTTCTCTGAAATATAAGTGATGTATGATACCTCACTTATATTTCAGAGAACTGAGTGCTCGCTTACCCATATGTGAGTTACCTCAGGTATCTCACATATGGTTAAGAACCTCCGGGTGTAAACTCAAAAGCATTATTTCAAACAGGGCTGTTCCCATCAAGGGGTGCCACCCCCATAAGGTACCAATGTGGCGCAGCTCATGATAAAAAATAGGCTTACCAAAGGAGGGTCATGCAGTGAGATTCCGCACTCATATTTCAGAAAACCGCACTCATGTAAATAACCTAAGGTTCTCTCTCAATCTCTATTAATTTTGTATCTCACAGGTATACGTATAGAAAATCTCAAATCTGGGCCTGGCTCTCAATGACAGTTTACGCACAGGACTACATGCACCAACAATGGTGCAGTCATGACCAATCCATAAAACCTCGTAAAAAGATGTTGTGCTTTTGTGGTGAACAAATGGACCATTACGTTAGCTAAAGCAATGCATAATAGCCAAAGCAATACATAATGAGTGCTACTGTATGGTACCTACCTAAATATAGAGTGACAATCCAAAACAATGCTCACCCATCCAATTGGACATTTCTCAGACAGCCAAGTATTAATCCCAGTCCTTGTTCTGACACAGGGTCCTCAAGTGTTAGCTTTATTTTCTTGTCTTGGGACTGACTGATTACATAAGACACAGCACAATAATGGTGATGATCAAGATCCTCTTTGCTCAAGTCAAGACAATAATCCAGTTTGTCCAGAATGTGAAGACAGCCCTCGGTTGACTGAGATTCATACAAGCATTGGCATAGGAACAGTATGTTGCTGTCATCAGTATCACTCTGATCTTGGTTTAGTGGAGACAAAAGAAATGTGCTTATCACGTCTCTGATGAAAGACTTAGATAAACCCTTCACCTGCTGATTTGGAGCCAGCCATTCATACTTGTCATGGATTTTCTCGCTAAACAAACCACACAAGAAAGGGATCAAATGTTTCATGTGTTTCATCTCTTCAGTGCAGCATTGTTGCAGAATATCAGTAACTTTGTCAGGATTCTTCAAAAACCACAACCCTGCAAAAAACTCCTGTATGGTATAGTGGAGAAATGCAGAGTGGGGTTTCCGTACTGCAGGTGCAACTTGGACTTTAAGTGTGTTCAGGAAGGCTGAATGAACACAGCTTTCTTCAGAAGACTGTGCTGTTAAATGTACAGATCTTTCTTGAGTTGCCTGAAAAGCAGCCATTGCCAAAGAAAATATGTTTTCAATGTTCTCTAGACTAATTTTAGGCATTGCCTTGTCACTGCACTTTTGAATGCGACTGCAAAGAATGTTGATGTATATTTCCGTTACTGTGCATGTTTCTTGGGGAGCCATAGAGTTTGTAAAAGAAAAGCAGGCAACCACCATCAATGCATATACTGGGACATGACAAAGACTGAACAACTCCAGGTTGTTCAAAATATTTCTCAACTGCTCAGCTTTCAACATCTTATCTAAGTATTCTCTGATGGACTTTGTGCTGAAGCCTTTCACCTCCACTCTGAGAACAGACCAGTCTAATAGGATGTTTTCTGATTCAACCTCAGGTCTGCATGTGATCACAATCTTTGCATCAGGAAGCAGGTCCCCATTAACAAGTCTCTGTATCACTGAGGAAGAGGGGAGATCTGTGAGTCCATCAAACATGATAGTAACATTTTCAGAATTCCTCTTTATGTCCTCCAAGACCTCATCTTTTCCCTCATCTGGTTCACTAAACATATTGAAGAGAAGATCCTCCAAACTCATGGGATTTGTGATTCTGGACATTTCAATCATATCAAAATAGAAGATGTAATCTAGGTCCTTGTTGTCTCTTTCTCCCCATATTTTCAGCATTTGACGTGCAGCTGTTGTCTTTCCAATTCCAGTCTTGCCAACCAGGAGAATTTTGTTCTCCTGTGTTTTGAGTAAGTCATCCACGGATATTTCCTGTTTATCCACAGGAATGTACGACTTCAATTTTATAGGGCGAGGTTTCTTGCATTTTTTGCTCTTCAATTTTATGTCTTTACATAGTGCGTTTTCATTTTTGTGCGTGTCCAATACCAGTGGAATGTAAGACAGATTTGAATACTTATCCTTTTGTAGAAAGGGTTTGCTTTGTTTCCACACATCATGCGATAGCTTAAGAGCTTTTTTCTTTAACTTTGCCTGGTATTTTTGGCATGGTTTTGGACCTAAAATGAAAACAACAGCAAGTGGATAAATCATCTATAAACTGACGGAAAGGTCTACAGACAGTATTGCCCTACGGACTGTATTGTTGAACAGAGCATGCGTAAAATTTTGAACACTCTCACTACTCTATGTTCACAATGCAAAAGGTTATTAGTACATCAGTGTTAAATAGAGTATGGAAGTCATGATATATATGTCAAGCCCACGCTCGCTGGATCTTTTTTGTTTGGCATTGTCCAGAACCGCTAATCTATTTGGTTGTCCAGAGCCACAGATCCGACCACTATGCCCATACTGTATATATTCATGTGCGTATATGGGACTGACCGACAGTGTTGGGAAAGTTCACTTTCTACATGAACTTTTTTTTAATGAACTAGTTCAGTTCATAGTTCATAATTCAACATTTTTAACTAAAGTTCACGGTTCCAAAAATGAACTATTATAGTTATTTTCTTCAATACGTTGCTGCGAGCTATTATTTGTCAAACTGATTGCCACAGCCCATATAGAACCACAGACAGCAATTATTTTATCCGTTTTAAAACTGAAACTCAGATTATAACTAATAGTAAAACTATTAGTATTAATAATATGATTTATATATATATATATATATATATATATATATATATATATATATATATATATATATATATATATATACATATATATATATATATATATATATATACTATTTTTATGTATATATGCATATATATTATATATTATTATTTTAGCCATAATGTTTCAAAAACATAGCAGACCTACAAGCTCACAATGAGTCCAGGACGCGTTGTGAGCGTGTATGTCTGCTATTTTAGGCACGGGACACCGTCGTGCTGCGAAGTATAAATTTGGCTCTAGCCCCGAGTGAACAGCACGAGCATAGAGAGAGAAAGACATCTGCATCAACAGTGAAAAGTTGTGAAACAGTGGTGTTTTAAACACAAGCAGTACACCCAGCAACTGTGATGTTGTTGTTCATACGTGTGTAGTTAATAAAGCGCAGAAGCTTTCTTTAATTACAAAATTATCTCAAGGAGACGGAGACGCTGCAAGAACAAACAGCTGTGGATCACTATCACTCAGCGTACTACAGTGACACAACAACTGATCAGTGGACACTCGGACAGGGATTTTATGAGGCTAAGTGGTGCTTCTCTTGCATTTTTATCCCGAGGGGTTATCTGTAATCACGGGTGCTGCATAGCTAGTTTGTAGATTGGGTTTACTCCGCGCTACGCAGATGAATGTCAGAGACCGCCCTGCTTTTTTTATTGGCTGATGGTGCGTTCAAGGCGCCTCGGAAACACAGGATAGGATGAAATACAACATGACAAACCGAGGTAACCATGGACATTTGGCACACTCTTGAACGAAGTTATACTGTGAGAGAGTGCGGTTCACAAACGCCAGAATGAACGCGTTCTACAGACAGTATTGCCCTACGGACTGTATTGTTGAACAGAGCATGCGTAAAATTTTGAACACTCTCACTACTCTATGTTCACAATGCAAAAGGTTATTAGTACATCAGTGTTAAATAGAGTATGGAAGTCATGATATATATGTCAAGCCCACGCTCGCTGGATCTTTTTTGTTTGGCATTGTCCAGAACCGCTAATCTATTTGGTTGTCCAGAGCCACAGATCCGACCACTATGCCCATACTGTATATATTCATGTGCGTATATGGGACTGACCGACAGTGTTGGGAAAGTTCACTTTCTACATGAACTTTTTTTTAATGAACTAGTTCAGTTCATAGTTCATAATTCAACATTTTTAACTAAAGTTCACGGTTCCAAAAATGAACTATTATAGTTATTTTCTTCAATACGTTGCTGCGAGCTATTATTTGTCAAACTGATTGCCACAGCCCATATAGAACCACAGACAGCAATTATTTTATCCGTTTTAAAACTGAAACTCAGATTATAACTAATAGTAAAACTATTAGTATTAATAATATGATTTATATATATATATATATATATATATATATATATATATATATATATATATATATATATATATATATATATATATATATATATATATATATACATATATATATATATATATATATATACTATTTTTATGTATATATGCATATATATTATATATTATTATTTTAGCCATAATGTTTCAAAAACATAGCAGACCTACAAGCTCACAATGAGTCCAGGACGCGTTGTGAGCGTGTATGTCTGCTATTTTAGGCACGGGACACCGTCGTGCTGCGAAGTATAAATTTGGCTCTAGCCCCGAGTGAACAGCACGAGCATAGAGAGAGAAAGACATCTGCATCAACAGTGAAAAGTTGTGAAACAGTGGTGTTTTAAACACAAGCAGTACACCCAGCAACTGTGATGTTGTTGTTCATACGTGTGTAGTTAATAAAGCGCAGAAGCTTTCTTTAATTACAAAATTATCTCAAGGAGACGGAGACGCTGCAAGAACAAACAGCTGTGGATCACTATCACTCAGCGTACTACAGTGACACAACAACTGATCAGTGGACACTCGGACAGGGATTTTATGAGGCTAAGTGGTGCTTCTCTTGCATTTTTATCCCGAGGGGTTATCTGTAATCACGGGTGCTGCATAGCTAGTTTGTAGATTGGGTTTACTCCGCGCTACGCAGATGAATGTCAGAGACCGCCCTGCTTTTTTTATTGGCTGATGGTGCGTTCAAGGCGCCTCGGAAACACAGGATAGGATGAAATACAACATGACAAACCGAGGTAACCATGGACATTTGGCACACTCTTGAACGAAGTTATACTGTGAGAGAGTGCGGTTCACAAACGCCAGAATGAACGCGTTCACAATAACATTCATCTAGCGGAAATTACGTTCAGTTCACGTTTGCCCAAAATATGAACGAGTTCATGAACGATCGTTCATTGAACGCGTTCAGGCACAACACTGCTGACCGACTTCAAACTCAGCATGCGCATCAGCAAGGACTTGAGGGAGTGGGGTGCCTGGCGCCAACTCGTTTGGATAGGCGGCTGTCCAGAACACCGATCCGACCAATACGGCCATATGCTGTATAAGCCTTGTCCAGAACAGCCGGATATGCCAAATATGGGAATGCCCATATGTGGCTATTTACTGATGAGGGCATAACGTGTCCTGCATAACCATGTGGGGCATGTTTTCCCTATTTGCATCGTTCTCGACTTATAGGGATGTATATAAGTCCGGGATGTCCGATATTATCAGCCTCCCGATATTATTAGCCTATATTAGCATTTAAAAAGTATTTTTTAATAGGTTACAGGAGTTCTTACTTGGTGTGTGTGATATGAAATGTGAGCTTACCATAATCACAGTAATCTTTAATCATATTCCATCATATTCAAGGGCTTTTGGAGAGAAATGAGGCAAACTCCAGTCACACGCAAGTGTGTGTCTGTGTTCAGCTGACGCACGTTGACGCTCGTTAATGTTATAGGCATCAAGGCAATTATGCTTCTGCACTGCCAAACATGCCAACATTTAATCTAAGATTAGCGGGACTCATTCAAATAACCACCAGTGAGTGCCGGGACTCACTTAATTGAAAACATCACTGTATTTTATTAGATATTATAGCTATCTTATTTGATTAGATATGTGATGTTGTTACCTGACAATTAGTTGACTTTTGGTAAATAAATGAAAAAGCCTGAATATATCGGTATCGGTTGATATCGTTATCGGAAATTAGGAGTTGGACAATATCGGAATATCGGTAAAAAAGTCAATATCGAACATCCCTAGTAAAAATCTAATGAAAATTTCAAATAATAAAATACTATTTTGAATTCATGATCCAGGGGGCATATTTTTGATATCATACTTAGGTACTTCATACTGTATTAACCAATTTATACTTTACATACCTTTATTATAGTTTATATCCATGTCCACATCATCTTTGAAAGAAAAGCAGCTGATCCAATGGTGCAGGTCGAAATTGCTCTTCTGAGTGGAGGTGGAACCTACTTCTTCAGATACTGGTCTCTCTAAGGTCCTCTTCCTAGTTATGTAAATGACCTTTAGTAATTCATAGCTGGCTTTCTCTGTCTTTCCGACCAAGTCCAGTATTGCTCTTGTTTTATCATAGTCATCAGCCTCTGTCTTTATTTTACTGACTTGCTCGTCAGTGAACACTCTTCGCTGATGCAGATTCTCCACAATAACTGAAAGGTTCTTTAGTCCCCCCACCAGGTGGGTTCTGGCGCTCTTGATGTATCCCGAAGCTGATTGATGTGTACACGCCATGTCACTTTATTCTAAAAAATGTAGCATATAAACCTGAGTCAATAGACAAGAAATATTCAAATTAGCATTTTCGGTGTTAATTCAAAAGTTTTGTCCATTAGCATTTGTTAAAATATTGAAAAGATATTTTAAAAAATGTCTTTAGGCATCATCTGCCATACAGCATCTCTACATTTGTGTAGATTGATGTTTCACCTACAGCGATAAGACAAGATATTATATTACATGAGACACACATTTTTTTTTAAACTACACAATTAAATACAAAAGTCCATGAAGTCGTTTTCAGAGTTAATAACCTGTCTTTTTCCAAGAGATAACTGGCTCTGCTGTTCTTGAGGCGACAGTCAACACGTTGTGCACGGCTGACCTCTGTACCTCCTCCCTCAGCTCCACAAGGACACCATCTGTGTTGTATAAAGAAAACAAGTTTAATTCATACAGAGTTTAATGATTGTTTCTGTACAATACAAACATTTAGCACGTCACAGTAAATTAAGCAATATTGGCACGCGAGTGATGCGGTCAGGAACGAGGCGGAGCCAAGTTCCGCAGGCATCGCTGATGCTTGTGAAGCATCACGATAAAGCACACCCTCGAGTGTAATATTGTGATTATACAACAGTTACCAACAAAACAAAACACATTCATATTAATTAATAATTCATATTGTGGGGCAGTTCACTATCAAAATAAAAATAATGTTTCGCTCGGCTGTTCTTATATCTGTTTCCCTGTAAATAGAAGAGTTAATTTGACTGAGACATGAAATAGTCCATGTTGATTTATAGTAGCAGCACTGTCACCGAGGCACCGTCTCACCAATTAACACAGCTGAGCTGTCAATGCCAGTGCAGTATGAGGAATTCCAATATGCTCCGTCGTACGACCGTGTCGTGTGGCCAAAATAACTGATAGACATTATTTCTGTGGCTTCCAGGCCACACTCAGACAGTTTCTGAATGGCAGTGCTTCTGATGCTGTGATTTGTGCAAATCATGGATGTGCCTGCTTGTTTAGAGATACGTGGTAGCATGGAACCCAGGTAAATTACCACTTCCGGTGTTCCCTTCCTTACATCCGGTTTGTCGGATTGCCTTAAAACTTCACCCACACACTCTCTGAGTCGTGTGGAGTTCAAAGTGGATCTGTTCACTTCTGGTTTTACCAGGACATCCGAAACTCTGCCTATACACCCCATAGACTGTATAAAATGAATGGACAGCGTTACGCCCCTAAACTCTACAGACCGTGAATGAAGCCGATTGTTCAGCTGTGTGCAATCCGCCATCTTTCAATATCGCGTCATATCGTGTCATATCCTGCAGAATGAAACCAGACCATTATTGGTTGGTAGCTTGTCAATCAAAAGCGGGGTGGGGAATGAATGCTATTGGTTGTGTAGCTTGTCAATCGAATTGTCCCGCCCCTCCCAGAGCATAACCTACTTTATCGCCAATTTTAAAATAAGTGGGACCATAGTTTACCAAAACGCATATCATGATGATTGAAAGGAGACTTTAAACTAGCAACTGGAAGCATATAGTATTTATGACAATTTTTACTAAGGTAAGAAAATCTAGTCTAAAGTTTGTCAAAAACCCATCCGCTTGTGTTAAAATAAATTCTTTCTGACACCCGCAGGGGTAAAACAGCGAAACTACAGGCCATTCATATGTGAGGGGTGGGACCGTAAGACCTGGGAGCTCAAAGCAGGCGGCAGCAACAGCCTTTATATGGCAAGAGAAGCTCTCGTGAGAGCAGAGAGAGTCGCGTTTGTTCTCGCTCGTCGTGTGGGTGTGTTGCTCTGAGGTAGCGTCTCACCGGTGGCTAACACCGTGCAGCCAAACTTTACTACAGAGGTATGTTACAAAATGCATTTCGGGTTATGTTTTATTTGATGTTCTATGAGTTGTTTTAGTACTTGAAGCCATTACTTGAAGCCATTACTTATTGAATGTTACTGCACTTTTAGAATCTCTGGTGGTGCTGTGCAACAGACTTGTGTGGGAGCCTGAAACCACACATGTGTAGTAGCAGAGTCTGAGGTAGGAGTTAACTTATATAGTCATGGTGGTTGAAAGCAACCAGAGGTTCATGTATATAATGGACTGTATTGCATTCAGCCAGCATGGTGATTTATGACTAAAACTTATATTGTTTTGTGATGTTTAAATAATATGATTTTCTGTATTATATTGTAGAGTGCCAGACAGACCCTGGTCAGCCCATGTTCCTGTCGTTTGGGGGTACAGGTGGCTCAGGCCTATAGGTAGGAAGATGGGCTTGCCAGTATATTGTATGTATTTTATGTATTGATGATGGTGCTCAGGGAGTAATTATATGTTTGTATATCGTAGGCTAACTGGTGACACGGGATCATGGTCAGCAGGCAGCCGCTGCTCTTTTCCTCCATTTAGTATATTTTATTAGTTGTTATGCTCAAGTGCCTCTTTTTGTTTATTTTATTAGTTGCTATACTCAAGTGCCTCCCTGGTTATTAAGCCTTTTAGAAGAGTCCTCACTTACTGTATCTTAACGTCAATGACCGTTTATGTCCCTTCCCCACTTTGTAGTGTGCAGTGTTTTAACCGAGTGTTCCATTTCATTAGTGTGTGCGCATTATAAGTCGCAGTGTCTAACTATTTGCAGTGTTGATGATTCTATAGTTTTATCAGTGTGCTGTGTTATTATCATTAAAGTGTTATTATTGCTCCCCGGTCAACAAGCGTATTGGTACAGACACATGGTGTCACTCTATCTGCTGCTATTGAATAAAATGGTCGAATGATTGTACACACGAAAGCCTCTGTCCGTCTTGTCCAACTTGTGTGGGGATATTATTTGGTCACAACAGTAACAGAGTAAATGCATAGTTTGTTCAGGGTCTCTCCCCTTTAAAGAGAGTGGCGTAGTCACTTTGAGTTATCCAAAAGTATTATCAGTGTCCATCTGGTCACATTTGGCGTAAGTCGGCAGCGGACACAGAGGCTTTTTGTGTTTGGTTATTTTGAGGCACTGAGATTGTAGAGCAACAGGTTAGGGTTGGAGGAAAAGAGCAGTGGTTGTCCAGGAGGACATCAAGAGGACATCCACCGCCCTCTAGCTGCAATACCATCCGGGTGCATTCACGGTGGACATTTCTGGTGTTATTCACCTCTACCCAGGTTATTGACATTGTGGCTGTGAAAGAGAAAAGCTCAGTAAAATGTCTGAATCTGATGACCAAATAAGGGCTTTGACTGAACTTGTTAAGCAGCTGCAGGCAGAAAATAATAGGCTCAAAGACGGGGGCAATGAGACAGTCAATGTAGAGGCCCCTGAGCCATCTAGCCATGTAGCTGCTAATGGTCTCAGCAATAATATAGCACCGGAGCGGGTATATGTTTATGCACCAAGAGAGAGGAAATGTCCACGCTTTTCAGGAGTTATGGTTCAGGATGGTTTAACTGTAGAGGATTGGGTGGAGGAGGCGCGAAAGTCATTGTCTGTGCGGCAAACATCCCCAGCTGAACAGGCAGCGTTCCTCTGTGATCTCTTAGACGGGGAGGCTAAAAGGGAAGTTAAATTTGGCTCTTCAGCTGATAGAGCCAACCCTGACTCAATTTTCACTATATTGCTTGACAATTTTGGTTGTGATCAAACATATGTGACGCTACAGAGACAGTTCTTTCAACGTCGGCAACAGGACAATGAGTCCATACGTGAATTTTCTCATGCTTTATTACATTTGATGGAGCTGCTTAAATGCAAAGACCCACGTGGTGTTTCACACCCAGAATTGGTCATTCGTGACACTTTCATTGAAAATGTACGTGATGCTAAATTACAGCGAGAATTGGCTCACCGGGTGCGGCAACACCCGACCCAGTCATTTACAGAGGTACGAAATGCAGCCATCAAATGGGAAAAGCGAGGGCCCCCTACTAGTACACATAGAGCAAGAGCCTATTCTTTTGACTCCCATGCCTCAGGAGTTGGTCAAGACGAGGTTGATACTAATGCCATTTCTGCTAGGCCCAGTGATGAGTTGGGGGAATTGAAGGAGTGTTTACGTAAACAGCAGGTCCAACTTGACGCCATTCTTAAACATCTAGGCCCCGCTTCCTCTGTCCCTAACTATGTTAATCCCCAGGACTTCCCCAATGGCAATAGACCGAAACCATACAAGTTCCAGCCTGATGGTAAACCAATATGCATGCGGTGCAACAGAGCAGGTCATATTGCAAGGTTTTGTCGGGTTGACACTAGTGGGCTCCCAGGTGGGGTGGAGTCAAGGGGACAGGGCCAAAGGGCGGGGGTAAGGTTGAATGCCGTTGAGCAGCAGGAAAACTAGCGCCCTCTGTTGTTGGGAACCCGGCATCAGGAGGGGGTTTTATGGGTTCAAAACAGGCAAGTTTAGCATCAAGGCTAATTGGACGTTGCCCAGTGGTTAAGATCATCATAGGGGGGGTGGTGGTGCCGTCCTTGCTTGATACAGGGTCAATGGTAACTACCGTAACACAGGCCTTCTTTGAAGAACATCTTAAACCCCAAACTAATGAACAGCTGAAATCTTGTAACTGGCTTCACTTAACAGCAGCCAATGGATTGGACATCCCATACTTGGGATATGTGGAGATGGATGTTGAAGTCCTGGGCACAGTCCTCCTACAGATGGGTATCCTGGTGGTAAAAGACCCTCCTGACCCAGTTTCCATGCGTCGAAAAACTGCTGTGCCTGGCCTGCTGGGAATGAACATTATCAGTGGTTGCTATTCTGTATTATTCAGGGAACATGGTAACAACCTCTTCTCTTCTCCTCTAGTCCAACAAGCTGGGAAGGAATGGGTGCGTGCATTGTCAGAGTGCCAACAACTGGAACGCCTCCTACAGACTGGCTGTGTGGGGGAAGCGGTGGCACTGCCAGGTCCGGCACTCCGTATACCAGCAGGCTCACTAAAGTTCGTCCAGGCCACCTGTAACCAAGGCCCCGGTCCGGCACTGGACAGTGTAATGCTGGAGCCCCTGCCCTATGGAAAAGGCCACCTCCCTGTAAATCTGCTGATTTCCAGTGCCCTCCTTGCTGTTTCCAGGGGGACTGTCAACATCCCCATTGTTAATGTTGGAGAGGAAGACCAGTGGCTGAAACCAAAAACAGTGCTGGGGTCACTACATCTTGCCGATCTACATTACCCATCCCAGTCAGTGCACGTAGAGGAGCAGTTTGAGGACCCGGATAAGCAGGTAGTATTCATTCAGTCCATGTCAGCCCAGCCCCGTCCCCCGTCTTCGTCCCCCCCTCCCCCCCTCCCTGGTCTGAACGAGCTGAAGTGGCCTGACCTGCCCCCTGCTGATGTACAGGCAGCAAAGACATTGTTAATTAAGTACCAAGACGCATTCAGCCTCGCTGACGGGGAGTTGGGCTGCACCAATTTAATCCACCACAACATTCCAGTGATGGACGATGCCCCTGTACGCCAGCGGTACCGCCGCCTCCCCCCCTCTCAGTTCTCACTGGTCAAGGCCCATATACAAGACCTACTACAACGGGACATTGTGAGAGTGAGCTGCAGCCCCTACTCCTCCCCCATCGTGGTGGTCCAGAAAAAGTGTGGGGATATACGGCTGTGTGTCGACTACAGACAACTCAACGCCAAGACGAGAAAAGACGCCTACCCTTTGCCACGCATCGAGGAGTCGTTGGACGCCCTCACAGGGGCCAGATGGTTCTCGACTCTCGACTTGGCAAGCGGTTACAACCAAGTACCAATGGCAGAGACAGACAAAGAGAAGACGGCTTTCTGTACCCCGTTTGGCCTCTTCGAATTCAACAGAATGCCATTTGGACTTTGCAACGCACCGGGCACCTTCCAACGCCTGATGGAGCGCATCTTTGGAGACCAGAGCTTCCAATCACTACTGCTATACTTGGATGACATCGTCATCTTCTCCACGACCTTCAGTCAACACCTGCAGCGGTTGGAGATGGTGCTGAGCCGACTCCAGCAGCACAACCTGAAACTGAAGATGTCCAAATGCCACTTCTTTCAGCGGGAGGTGAAATATCTGGGCCATGTCATTTCCTCTGTCGGGGTGGCCACCGACCCCGAGAAGACCAGGGCGGTAGCAGAGTGGAAACGTCCATCAACCGTGACCGAGCTCCGTTCATTCCTAGGATTCTGCTCCTACTATAGACGTTTCGTGCAAGGATTTGCCAAGCATGCTGCCCCACTCCACCGGCTGGTCGGAGAGTTGGAAGGAGGCCCCAAGAAACCACGGTCAAGGGTCAGTGTCAAGTTGGAAGGACATTGGAGTGCACCCTGTGAACAGGCATTCCAGACACTGAAGAACATGTTGGTCACTGCCCCGGTCCTGGGCTATGCCGATTTCACACAGCCCTTTATCCTGGAAACTGATGCCAGTCACCAGGGCCTTGGTGCGGTACTCTCCCAGGAACAGGATGGCGCACGCAGGCCAATCGCTTTTGCCAGTCGGGGACTAAAGCCAACAGAAAGAAACATGTCCAACTACAGCTCCATGAAATTGGAATTCCTCGCCTTGAAGTGGGCCGTCACCGAAAAGTTCCGAGAATACCTCCTAGGGACGACCTTTACTGTATATACAGATAACAATCCCCTGAGCTATCTCCAGACGGCTAAATTGGCAGCTGTAGAACAGCGGTGGGCATCCCAGTTGGCCAGTTTCAACTTTGACATTAAGTACCGCCCCGGCAGAGCTAATGGCAACGCTGACGCCCTTTCCCGCCAACCAAACACCACAGTGCCCCAGGCCCTCCCGGCCATTGTGCCTGGCTTCTCCGTCCCCCCACAGGTGGCCAATAACCCTATACAGTGCCCCGTGGGGCAACCACAGCTTTCTGTCAGTACCAGTGCCGTGGATGCAGCTCCAGTGCGGGAGAGGGCTGACCTGCAGGCCCTACAAGCCACTGACCCAGTGATCAAACCATTCCTTACCTACTGGAGGAGAGGGCGCCCCCCAAACAAAGTAGAACGTTCAAGGGAAGCTGACCAGGTCCTGGAGCTCGCTCGGCAGTGGAAGAGAATAAGAGAGAAGGACAGTGTGCTGTACCGAGAAGTACAGATCCCCCCAGGTCGAACGGCAGTGCACCAGCTGCTATTACCAAAAGCACTACAAACTGAGGTACTGACCAGTCTACACGACAACCATGGTCACCAGGGGGCAGAGAGGACAACAGCCCTTGTCCGGGAGCGGTGTTACTGGCCCAACATGCGCTCAGACATTGACCAGTGGTGTAAGGAATGTGAACGCTGTGTTATTGCCAAGGCAGTACGGCCATCAGTCAGAACCTTTATGGGACACCTAATGGCCTCCAAACCGTTAGAAGTGCTAGCCATTGACTTTACCACGTTGGAGAGAGCCAGTGATGGGAGAGAACACATCTTGGTCGTGACCGACGTCTTCTCGAAATTCACTCAAGCATATCCCACGTCAGATCAAAAGGCCCACACAGTAGTTAAAATTCTGACCGAGAAGTGGTTCTACACCTACGGGGTCCCTAAACGGATCCACTCGGACCAAGGCCGGAGCTTTGAAGGAGAACTACTCAAACGCCTCTGCCAGCTTTATGGCATAGCAAAAACTAGGACGACCCCTTACCACCCAGAGGGAAACGGACAATGTGAGAGGTTTAACCGCACACTTCACGACCTGTTGCGCTCCCTCCCAGGGGAGAAGAAGCGAAAGTGGCCCCAAATGCTCCCACAGTTGCTGTTTGCCTATAATACCACAGTCCACCAGTCAACTGCTCACTCACCATACGAATTGATGTTTGGCCAGAAGCCCCAGTTGCCCGTTGACCTACTGCTGGGACGAGCTGATGAAGAGCCAGTGTCTTCCACACCAGATGATTGGGTGAAAGAACACCAAGATCATCTGGCCACTGTGTATGTGGCGGCCCGAAAACATCTGGATGCGGCCGCTACAGCCAGGGAACGGCGTCAGCCCCCTACAACCACATCTATTCTTCCAGTCGGCACCCTAGTCTATCGGAGGAACCATGGACCAGGACGAAGAAAAATTCAAGACGTATGGGAATCAACAGTGTACCAAGTGGTGGAATGCCTCGACAATGTGGGTACAGTATACAAGATCCAGTCCCGTAATAACCCAGAACAGCAGAAGAATGTTCATCGCTCACAAATAAGGCCGATCACAGAGAAAGGAGCCCTGACGTCGGAACCACTGGCAGTGCCCCCCCCACCCAGCCAAATGGACGACAGTCTGCCTCTAAGAGGCGAAAGTGATGAGGAGGATAGCAATGACAGTTTTTCATCAGGTTTCGTGACCCTTCCAAATATCCCCCCTCAAAACCATTCAGGGCATGTGGAGACGAACCAGAGTACAGAATGGGACCCAGACACCCCGCCCCCAGACACTGGTGCTGTGTCCATTCAAGAGCCCCCAGAACTCGTAGAGAACAGTCCACACACCCCTGAAAGATCGGATCCAACCTTGCAGCCTCTGGAGCCGGTTGTAAGGCGCTCACACAGAACCACCGCTGGTCAACACTCAAACCCATTTAACTTACCCCTGCCCTTGGCCCAACCAACCCCACACCCATCAGTGCACTCCCAGCAAGTGACATTCAGGCCATGGAACTAATGCCCCTTTAGCCATGAGTTATGTTACCGGGACGGCAACCTTTTAAAGTGGGGGTGTATGTGAGGGGTGGGACCGTAAGACCTGGGAGCTCAAAGCAGGCGGCAGCAACAGCCTTTATATGGCAAGAGAAGCTCTCGTGAGAGCAGAGAGAGTCGCGTTTGTTCTCGCTCGTCGTGTGGGTGTGTTGCTCTGAGGTAGCGTCTCACCGGTGGCTAACACCGTGCAGCCAAACTTTACTACAGAGGTATGTTACAAAATGCATTTCGGGTTATGTTTTATTTGATGTTCTATGAGTTGTTTTAGTACTTGAAGCCATTACTTGAAGCCATTACTTATTGAATGTTACTGCACTTTTAGAATCTCTGGTGGTGCTGTGCAACAGACTTGTGTGGGAGCCTGAAACCACACATGTGTAGTAGCAGAGTCTGAGGTAGGAGTTAACTTATATAGTCATGGTGGTTGAAAGCAACCAGAGGTTCATGTATATAATGGACTGTATTGCATTCAGCCAGCATGGTGATTTATGACTAAAACTTATATTGTTTTGTGATGTTTAAATAATATGATTTTCTGTATTATATTGTAGAGTGCCAGACAGACCCTGGTCAGCCCATGTTCCTGTCGTTTGGGGGTACAGGTGGCTCAGGCCTATAGGTAGGAAGATGGGCTTGCCAGTATATTGTATGTATTTTATGTATTGATGATGGTGCTCAGGGAGTAATTATATGTTTGTATATCGTAGGCTAACTGGTGACACGGGATCATGGTCAGCAGGCAGCCGCTGCTCTTTTCCTCCATTTAGTATATTTTATTAGTTGTTATGCTCAAGTGCCTCTTTTTGTTTATTTTATTAGTTGCTATACTCAAGTGCCTCCCTGGTTATTAAGCCTTTTAGAAGAGTCCTCACTTACTGTATCTTAACGTCAATGACCGTTTATGTCCCTTCCCCACTTTGTAGTGTGCAGTGTTTTAACCGAGTGTTCCATTTCATTAGTGTGTGCGCATTATAAGTCGCAGTGTCTAACTATTTGCAGTGTTGATGATTCTATAGTTTTATCAGTGTGCTGTGTTATTATCATTAAAGTGTTATTATTGCTCCCCGGTCAACAAGCGTATTGGTACAGACACATGGTGTCACTCTATCTGCTGCTATTGAATAAAATGGTCGAATGATTGTACACACGAAAGCCTCTGTCCGTCTTGTCCAACTTGTGTGGGGATATTATTTGGTCACAACAGTAACAGAGTAAATGCATAGTTTGTTCAGGGTCTCTCCCCTTTAAAGAGAGTGGCGTAGTCACTTTGAGTTATCCAAAAGTATTATCAGTGTCCATCTGGTCACACATATGAACTGTCTCTTCCGTATTGGCGTCAATGTAAAAATCTCATGCTGGACCCTTGATACACCCCCATTTTCTGACCACCGGAAGTGGGTGATATTGCAATTTGTCCCCCACTCCCCCTACCTCCCGAACGCAAAGTCGCACAGTTATGACCATTGCTCTGATAAGCGCCTGAAAAGCTAGTACAGTAAAACATTGAAACATCTCAACCTTTAACATGCCTTTAAAATTATGTATGGTAATCAAATCTTGCCGTTTTAATAATAATAACAAATATAGCTGCAAGCAGCGATAATACGGGGCCAGTGAGAGAGAGACAGACAGACATGGAAACTGGAGAGAGAGAGAGAGTAATGGAAACTGGAGAGAGAGAGAGAGAGAGAGAGAGAGAGAGAGAGAGAGAGAGAGAGAGAGCCATGGAAACGGAATAGATTGAAGAGAGACATGGAAACGGAATAGATTGATGAGAGAGAGAGAGATGGAAACAGAATGGATTGATTGGACATCTCAACCTATTGCCATTAACAGGAATCGAACTCTCAACCTTCGGACTAATAGGCTGCAACACTACCTATAGTGCTATAGCTTTGTCCAGGCTGATGTTGTCTGTTGAAGATCATAAACTCTTGCCTTCTGTCATGAACCAAGCCAACACTAAGATCACTCGTTCACAAACCATTTACCTATAGAGAAATTGTATGTCTCCTCGCAACCGAAAACAGTGAAAGCAGCCGATCTACAAGCTCAGAAACACGTTGCTATCTGAAAAGTTTTGAGATTGTAGATCGGCTATTTCAGAATGAAGTATGTCATACATTGAAAAAGCGTACTCTCAAATAAGCATTTCAGGTTATCTTTACCATTTGCACATGTATTCATTCATACAGTCATGTTGTTTGCAATTCAACTTAAATGAAGTCTGCATCAAGTGAGACTTGAACTGGCGACCTTGAGATTGTGAGGCACTCATTTAAGGGAGACGCCATTGGACCAACAGACAAGGAACTGTGAAAAAGGAGATGACACAGATGATACAGTTTAACGTAAATAGCTGAAAAATCCTGGGTTTAAGTGTTTTTCAAACTGCTCAAAATTGCGGACAATCTAAGGGCGGAGCTTACTGGTCAAAGCGATAGATGTGTTCCTCATGAGTCAAGGCACAAGTGTAAGCAAGTTTCACGACTTTCGGCCAAACGAGGCATGACTTTTGCCTGTTTAAAGTTTGGATTTTCAAAAAATTGCTATAGCGCCCCCCTTTGGCCAATTGGAGTGAGATTGGTTTCAGTGATATTTGGAATGACTCTCTACATTACTGCAACGTTTCAAATAAATGTGAGTCTTGCAAGTATGTGTTAGGGACAGATGAATAATTTTCATAAAACTGCAATAGTTAAAATCTATTTCCTCCTGGGATTTTTGAGTAATCTGCACGAAACATTTTACACATGAACTTAGGACCTTTGCCGACAAAACAAAAGCGGTGGATTTTCCATAAGTGAAAAAATGCAGAAGTTATGAGCCAATGGCTGTTTTTCATACAATTCAAAATGGTGGGCGATCTAAAGGTCAGAGGTCAAAAGTCAGACCACGAAAGTTGTCGGGCATGAAGAGACGCATGTGTGTATCGAAGTTTCATGGTTGTAGGTCAAACAGGGCATGAGTTGTACCTGTTCAAAGTTGCCACTTTCAATTGAGTGCTATAGCGCCACCCTTTGACGAATGAGTGTGAGAATTATTTCTTGATAGTTTTTCATGTGCATCTACCATGGCCGAGTTTCGTAAAAAGCGTATGCACAGTTAAGCCAGAATTGCCAAAAACAAGTATTTTTCAAACTGCTCAAAATTGCGGACAATCTAAGGGCGGAGCTTACTGGTCAAAGCGATACATGTGTTCCTCATGAGTCAAGGCACAAGTGTAAGCAAGTTTCACGACTTTCGGCCAAACATGGCATGACTTATGCCTGTTTAAAGTTTGCATTTTCAAAGAATTGCTATAGCGCCCCCCTTTGGCCAATTGGAGTAAGATTGGTTTCAGTGATATTTGGAATGACCCTGTACATTTCTGCAAAGTTTCAAAGAAATGTGAGTCTGCATGTATGTTTTAGGTGCAGATGAATAATTTTCATAAAACTGTAATAGTTCAAATCTATCTCCTCCTGGGATTTTTGAGCAATCTGCACGAAACGTTTAACACTTGAACTTTGGACCTCTGCCTACAAAAATTTCCAACGGATTTTCCATAAGTGAAAAAATGCAGAAGTTAGGAGCCAATGACTGTTTTTCATATAATTCAAAATGGTGGGAGATCTAAAGGTCAGAGGTCAAAAGTCAGAGTGTGAAAGTTGTTCAGCATGAGGAGACGCATATGTGTATCCAAGTTTCATGGCTGTAGGTCAAACAGGGCATGAGTTGTACCTGTTCAAAGTTGGCATTTTCAATTGAGTGCTATAGCGCCACCTTTGGACGAAAGATTGTGAGAATTATTTCTTGATAGTTTTTCATGACCATCTACCATATGGCCGAGTTTCGTAAAAAGCGACTGCACGGTTCAGCCAGAACTGCGAAAAGTGGCAGAAGAAGAAGAAGAAGAATATAGCTGCAAGCAGCGATAATACGGGGCCAGTGAATAGAGAGAGAGAGAGACATGGAAACGGAATAGATTGAAGAGAGAGAGAGAGTGACATGGAAACAATAGATTGATGAGAGAGAGAGATGGAAACATAATGGTTTGATTGGACATCTCAACCTACTGCCATTAACAGGATTCGAACTCTCAACCTTCAGACTAATAGGCTGCAACACTACCTATAGTGCTATAGCTTTGTCCAGGCTGATATTGTCTGTTGAAGATCATAAACTCTTGCCTTCTTTCATGAACCAAGCCCCTGTTTCACTAACACTAAGATCACTCGTTCACAAACCATTTACCAATGAAGAAATTGTACATCTCCTCAGAACCAAAACTAGTGAAAGTAGCCGATCTACAAGCTCACAAACCATGAAAAGTTGTGAGATTGTAGATCAGCTATTTTCAGAATGAAGTATGTCATACGTTGAAAAAACGTACTCTCAAATAAGCATTTCAGGTTATCTTTACCATTTGCATATGTATTCATTGATACAGTCATGTTGTTTGCAATTCAACTTAAATTAAGTCTGCATCAAGTGAGGCTTGAACTGGCAACCTTGAGATTGTGAGGCATTCATTTAAGGGAGACACCATTGGCCCAACAGACAAGTAACTGTGAAAAAGGAGATCACACAGATGATACAGTTTCACGCAAATAGCTGAAAAATCCTGGGTTTAAGTGTTTTTCAAACTGTTCAAAATTGCGGACAATCTAAGGGCGGCACTTACTGGTCAAAGCGATAGATGTGTTCCTCATAAGTCAAGGCACATGTGTAAGCAAGTTTCACGACTTTCGGCCAAACGAGGCATGACTTATGCCTGTTTAAAGTCTGCCTTTTCAAAAAATTGCTATAGCGCCCCCTTTTGGCCAATTGGAGTAAGATTGGTTTCAGTGATATTTGGAATGACCCTGTACATTTCTGCAAAGTTTCAAAGAAATGTGAGTCTGCATGTATGTTTTAGGCACAGATGAATAATTTTCATAAAACTGTAATAGTTAAAATCTATCTCCTCCTGGGATTTTTGAGCAATCTGCACGAAACGTTTAACACTTGAACTTTGGACCTCTGCCTACAAAAATTTCCAACGGATTTTCCATAAGTGAAAAAATGCAGAAGTTAGGAGCCAATGACTGTTTTTCATATAATTCAAAATGGTGGGCGATCTAAAGGTCAGAGGTCAAAAGTCAGACCACGAAAGTTGTCGGCCATGAAGAGACGCATGTGTGTATCGAAGTTTCATGGTTGTAGGTCAAACAGGGCATGAGTTGTACCTGTTCAAAGTTGGCACTTTCAATTGAGTGCTATAGCGCCACCCTTTGACGAATGAGTGTGAGAATTATTTCTTGGTAGTTTTTCATGAGCATCTACCATATGGCCGAGTTTCGTAAAAAGCGTATGCACGGTTAAGCCAGAACTGGCAAAAACAAGTATTTTTCAAACTGCTCAAAATTGCGGAAAATCTAAGGGCGGAGCTTAATGGTCAAATCGATACGTGTGTTCCTCATGAGTCAAGGCACATGTGTAAGCAAGTTTCACGACTTTCGGCCAAACGAGGCATGACTTATGCCTGTTTAAAGTCTGCCTTTTCAAAAAATTGCTATAGCGCCCCCTTTTGGCCAATTGGAGTAAGATTGGTTTCAGTGATATTTGGAATGACCCTGTACATTTCTGCAAAGTTTCAAAGAAATGTGAGTCTGCATGTATGTTTTAGGCACAGATGAATAATTTTCATAAAACTGTAATAGTTAAAATCTATCTCCTCCTGGGATTTTTGAGCAATCTGCACGAAACGTTTAACACTTGAACTTTGGACCTCTGCCTACAAAAATTTCCAACGGATTTTCCATAAGTGAAAAAATGCAGAAGTTAGGAGCCAATGACTGTTTTTCATATAATTCAAAATGGTGGGCGATCTAAAGGTCAGAGGTCAAAAGTCAGACCACGAAAGTTGTCGGCCATGAAGAGACGCATGTGTGTATCGAAGTTTCATGGTTGTAGGTCAAACAGGGCATGAGTTGTACCTGTTCAAAGTTGGCACTTTCAATTGAGTGCTATAGCGCCACCCTTTGACGAATGAGTGTGAGAATTATTTCTTGGTAGTTTTTCATGAGCATCTACCATATGGCCGAGTTTCGTAAAAAGCGTATGCACGGTTAAGCCAGAACTGGCAAAAACAAGTATTTTTCAAACTGCTCAAAATTGCGGAAAATCTAAGGGCGGAGCTTAATGGTCAAATCGATACGTGTGTTCCTCATGAGTCAAGGCACATGTGTAAGCAAGTTTCACGACTTTCGGCCAAACGAGGCATGACTTATGCCTGTTTAAAGTCTGCCTTTTCAAAAAATTGCTATAGCGCCCCCTTTTGGCCAATTGGAGTAAGATTGGTTTCAGTGATATTTGGAATGACCCTGTACATTTCTGCAAAGTTTCAAAGAAATGTCAGTCTGCATGTATGTTTTAGGCACAGATGAATAATTTTCATGAAACTGTAATAGTTAAAATCTATCTCCTCCTGGGATTTTTGAGCAATCTGCACGAAACGTTTGACACTTGAACTTTGGACCACTGCCTACAAAAATTTCCAACGGATTTTCCATAAGAGAAAAAATGCAGAAGTTAGGAGCCAATGACTGTTTTTCATATAATTCAAAATGGTGGGAGATCTAAAGGTCAGAGGTCAAAAGTCAGAGGGTAAAAGTTGTTCAGCATGAGGAGACGCATATGTGTATACAAGTTTCATGGCTGTAGGTCAAACAGGGCATGAGTTGTACCTGTTCAAAGTTGCCATTTTCAATTGAGTGCTATAGCGCCACCTTTGGACGAAAGATTGTGAGAATTATTTCTTGATCGTTTTTCATGACCATCTACCATATGTCCGAGTTTCGTAAAAAGCGACACCGCGGTTCAGCCAGAACTGCGAAAAGTGGCAGAAGTGACAGAATAAAGCGAATAATAAAACAGGTCCAGAGCTGAGCTCTGGCCCCGTAAATATAGCTGCAAGCAGCGATAATACGGGGCCAGTGAATAGAGAGAGAGAGAGACATGGAAACGGAATAGATTGAAGAGAGAGAGTGAGTGACATGGAAACAATAGATTGATGAGAGAGAGAGATGGAAACATAATGGTTTGATTGGACATCTCAACCTACTGCCATTAACAGGATTCGAACTCTCAACCTTCAGACTAATAGGCTGCAACACTACCTATAGTGCTATAGCTTTGTCCAGGCTGATATTGTCTGTTGAAGATCATAAACTCTTGCCTTCTTTCATGAACCAAGCCCCTGTTTCACTAACACTAAGATCACTCGTTCACAAACCATTTACCAATGAAGAAATTGTACATCTCCTCAGAACCAAAACTAGTGAAAGTAGCCGATCTACAAGCTCACAAACCATGAAAAGTTGTGAGATTGTAGATCAGCTATTTTCAGAATGAAGTATGTCATACGTTGAAAAAACGTACTCTCAAATAAGCATTTCAGGTTATCTTTAACATTTGCACATGTATTCATTGATACAGTCATGTTGTTTGCAATTCAACTTAAATTAAGTCTGCATCAAGTGAGGCTTGAACTGGCGACCTTGAGATTTTTAGGCATTCATTTAAGGGAGACGCCATTGGCCCAACAGACAAATAACTGTGAAAAAGAAGATCACACAGATGATACAGTTCCACGCAAATAGCTGAAAAATCCTGGGTTTAAGTGTTTTTCAAACTGCTCAAAATTGCGGACAATCTAAGGGCGGAGCTTACTGGTCAAAGCGATAGATGTGTTCCTCATGAGTCAAGGCACAAGTGTAAGCAAGTTTCACGACTTTCGGCCAAACGAGGCATGACTTTTGCCTGTTTAAAGTTTGCATTTTCAAAAAATTGCTATAGCGCCCCCCTTTGGCCAATTGGAGTGAGATTGGTTTCAGTGATATTTGGAATGACTCTCTACATTACTGCAACGTTTCAAAGAAATGTGAGTCTTGCATGTATGTGTTAGGGGCAGATGAATAATTTTCATAAAACTGCAATAGTTAAAATCTATTTCCTCATGGGATTTTTGAGTAATCTGCACAAAACATTTTACACGTGAACTTAGGACCTTTGCCGACAAAACAAAAGCGGCGGATTTTCCATAAGTGAAAAAATGCAGAAGTTATGAGCCAATGGCTGTTTTTCATATAATTCAAAATGGTGGGCGATCTAAAGGTCAGAGGTCAAAAGTCAGACCACGAAAGTTGTCGGGCATGAAGAGACGCATGTGTGTATCGAAGTTTCATGGTTGTAGGTCAAACAGGGCATGAGTTGTACCTGTTCAAAGTTGGCACTTTCAATTGAGTGCTATAGCGCCACCCTTTGACGAATGAGTGTGAGAATTATTTCTTGGTAGTTTTTCATGAGCATCTACCATATGGCCGAGTTTCGTAAAAAGCGTATGCACGGTTAAGCCAGAACTGGCAAAAACAAGTATTTTTCAAACTGCTCAAAATTGCGGAAAATCTAAGGGCGGAGCTTAATGGTCAAATCAATACGTGTGTTCCTCATGAGTCAAGGCACATGTGTAAGCAAGTTTCAGGACTTTCGGCCAAACGAGGCATGACTTATGCCTGTTTAAAGTCTGCCTTTTCAAAAAATTGCTATAGCGCCCCCTTTTGGCCAATTGGAGTAAGATTGGTTTCAGTGATATTTGGAATGACCCTGTACATTTCTGCAAAGTTTCAAAGAAATGTGAGTCTGCATGTATGTTTTAGGCACAGATGAATAATTTTCATAAAACTGTAATAGTTAAAATCTATCTCCTCCTGGGATTTTTGAGCAATCTGCACGAAACGTTTAACACTTGAACTTTGGACCACTGCCTACAAAAAATTCCAACGGATTTTCCATAAGTGAAAAAATGCAGAAGTTAGGAGCCAATGACTGTTTTTCATATAATTCAAAATGGTGGAAGATCTAAAGGTCAGAGGTCAAAAGTCAGAGGGTGAAAGTTGTTCAGCATGAGGAGACGCATATGTGTATCCAAGTTTCATGGCTGTAGGTCAAACAGGGCATGAGTTGTACCTGTTCAAAGTTGCCATTTTCAATTGAGTGCTATAGCGCCACCTTTGGACGAAAGATTGTGAGAATTATTTCTTGATCGTTTTTCATGACCATCTACCATATGGCCGAGTTTCGTAAAAAGCGACTGCACGGTTCAGCCAGAACTGCGAAAAGTGGCAGAAGTGACAGAATACTGCCAATAACAAAACAGGTCCAGAGCTGAGCTCTGGCCCCGTAAATATAGCTGCAAGCAGCAATAATACGGGGCAAGTGAATAGAGAGAGAGAGAGACATGGAAACGGAATAGATTGAAGAGAGAGAGAGTGACATGGAAACAATAGATTGATGAGAGAGAGAGATGGAAACATAATGGTTTGATTGGACATCTCAACCTACTGCCATTAACAGGATTCAAACTCTCAACCTTCAGACTAATAGGCTGCAACACTACCTATAGTGCTATAGCTTTGTCCAGGCTGATATTGTCTGTTGAAGATCATAAACTCTTGCCTTCTTTCATGAACCAAGCCCCTGTTTCACTAACACTAAGATCACTCGTTCACAAACCATTTACCAATGAAGAAATTGTACATCTCCTCAGAACCAAAACTAGTGAAAGTAGCCGATCTACAAGCTCACAAACCATGAAAAGTTGTGAGATTGTAGATCAGCTATTTTCAGAATGAAGTATGTCATACGTTGAAAAAACGTACTCTCAAATAAGCATTTCAGGTTATCTTTACCATTTGCACATGTATTCATTGATACAGTCATGTTGTTTGCAATTCAACTTAAATTAAGTCTTAATTAAGAGGCTTGAACTGGCGACTGTGAGATTGTGAGGCATTCATTTAAGGGAGACGCCATTGGTCCAACAGACAAGTAACTGTGAAAAAGGAGATCACACAGATGATACAGTTTCACGCAAATAGCTGAAAATCCTGGGTTTAAGTGTTTTTCAAACTGCTCAAAATTGCAGACAATCTAAGGGCGGATCTTACTGGTCAAAGCGATAGATGTGTTCCTCATGAGTCAAGGCACAAGTGTAAGCAAGTTTCACGACTTTCGGCCAAACGAGGCATGACTTTTGCCTGTTTAAAGTTTGCATTTTCAAAACATTGCTATAGTGCCCCCTTTTGGCCAATTGGAGTGAGATTGGTTTCAGTGATATTTGGAATGACCCTGTACATTTCTGCAAAGTTTCAAAGAAATGTGAGTCTGCATGTATGTTTTAGGCACAGATGAATAATTTTCATAAAACTGTAATAGTTAAAATCTATCTCCTCCTGGGATTTTTGAGCAATCTGCACGAAACGTTTAACACTTGAACTTTGGACCACTGCCTACAAAAATTTCCAACGGATTTTCCATAAGTGAAAAAATGCAAAAGTTAGGAGCCAATGACTGTTTTTCATATAATTCAAAATGGTGGGCGATCTAAAGGTCAGAGGTCAAAAGTCAGAGGGTGAAAGTTGTTCAACATGAGGAGACGCATATGTGTATCCAAGTTTCATGGCTGTAGGTCAAACAGGGCATGAGTTGTACCTGTTCAAAGTTGCCATTTTCAATTGAGTGCTATAGCGCCACCTTTGGACGAAAGATTGTGAGAATTATTTCTTGATCGTTTTTCATGACCATCTACCATATGGCCGAGTTTCGTAAAAAGCGACTGCACGGTTCAGTCAGAACTGCGAAAAGTGGCAGAAGTGACAGAATAAAGCGAATAATAAAACAGGTCCAGAGCTGAGCTCTGGCCCCGTAAAGAAGAAGAAGAAGTGACAGAATACTGCCAATAACAAAACAGGTCCAGAGCTGAGCTCTGGCCCCGTAATAACTAGAAAAAGTGCTCCACAGGTCTCCGCTAGGTCAGGTAGGTTATTGTGGCCTCCTGGTGGCGTTATAATAGGCCAATGTGAAAAGGGTGCCATTTCTTCTTAGGCCTTGCACGGCAATCGGACACTGCATTTTGTTCAAAACAAACCAGTCCTGCAAAGTATGGAAGCCAATCTTAGGCAATCAGGATGGAATTTGGGAAATCAGACAGATCCTTGTTGATCACATGACTAGAGATACTGTGCACCGATTTGTGTGACGCTTGTGTAGCCGGTCTAGGCCTACTTCTCAGCAGGCCCTCGCTGTGACTCAGCGTTGTGTTGTGCTTTGGTGAACAAGGGGACTCGGGTGCAGTACGTTAGTCCGACAGCGCATTCCTCCGACAGCGCAGCGCTACGGCTGAGCGATTTTGGGAAAAAATCTAATTGCGATTTTTCTGACCGATATTGCGATTTGATTGCGATTTTTTTAATTAAAAAAATAAAATAAAAATCTTAAACATTTTTTTTTTAAAGTCAAGCTTCAGTTTAGTATTCACTGTACGTTTAAAAAGTAATTGGAAGTAATGGAACATTACCAAATGGCATACCATTTATTTACTGTTCTAGATTCTAATAAATAAGGATGAGAACTAAAAGATATGAATTGCTTCATTGCTTCCAACATGTATCTTCCAAGTGCTTTTTTTCCCATGTATATATTTAAACATTTAGCTGGAATAGAAATAGCTTATTTTTGTAAACAACCCAACATTGAACTTGTTAAGTCATTAACTTATGGCTCAAGAAGAGAAGCTTTTTCTGAAATGAAGTTCAATACTGTAAATAAAAATAAAAATAAAATTAAACAAATAATTACCATTTTGTGTAAACAATTCACAGTAGTGAAATAAGTAGGTCTTTCACTTATGGCTCCAGAAGCATATTTACTGATATCCAGTATTTAGCTTATGTAGATTAACATTCAACTAAAATGTAACACTTTTTTGTCTCACAAGGCAAAGTCCTCTCCTACTGTACATTGTATTACTACTACTCCTTGGAAGTGAAAAACTCAGAATACATAACGCAGTGGTGGAAAGTAACTAAGTACATTTACTTAAGTACTGTACTTAATTACAATTTTGAGGTATTTGTACTTCACTTGAGATTTCTAATTTCCAATACTTTAACTCCTACTCCACTACATCTCAGAGGCAAATATTGTACTTTTACTCCACTACAATTATTTGAGAACTTTAGTGACTAGTTACTTTGCAGATATAAATTATAATATTATAAAACCTACATTAACCACTTTAGCCCTATTTTATACCTAGGTAATTTGAAAATAGCCGATCTACAAGCTCACAACTCGCCGCGATGCGACGCGTTGTGAGCTTGTAGATCTGCTATTTTCAAACATTAGTACTTTTACTTTTGGTACTTTAAGTACATTTTGATACCAATACTTTTGTAGGCCTACTTTTATTCAAGTCCATTTTGAATTTGGGATTTTTACTTGTAACAGAGTACTTCTACATTGCAGTATTGATACGTTTATTTAAGTACAACATTTGAGTACTTTTTCCACCACTGTACATAAGTGACAAAGATACAGTTCATAGTCGCTTCTTTTTTTTTGGGCTTGTTTTCATAGACAGCGTTGCTTATTTCTCTCACAAAACCTGGCAACACTGACCAGGAAGTGCTTTGCATCGTATTGGTTGTTTACATTGGATCACAGCATCCAACAGTAATAGTTTAATAATGATGGGAAAAATATAAGTTACACTTACAGAAACAAACATAGATAGGAGCAACACTACTACACTAATTGTGTCGCACCGAAAATAATGTTTTACCGCTACGCGCGGCATCGGGGACCTTAAGTTGCGCAACACGGCCGTTCGACAAACTTTAAATACTCGCAGCCGACGGCGAGGGACCTAACTCTATGAGAGGGACAGAGCGAGAGAGAGAGAGGGGGGGGGGGGGGGCGCTGCCCTCTCGCTCCCTGTAGAGAGAGGCAGCTGCACTCTGGAGAGAAGGTGACAAGTCCCGCGGGTGCTCTGGGATTAATATTAATATTACAATTATTTATTATGATAAAATAAAAAATAAAAAAAAATCGCGGCCTTTGCGATTAGCTAATCGCGTGGTTTCAAATCGCGATTTCGGTTTGAAAACGATTAATCGTTCAGACGCTTCCAATACTAAACCCGAACCAAACCCGCACCCTAACCCTAACCGCACGCGGATGCCACATAGTCGGAGAAAAGGTCTGTCGGATTAACGCATGCCTCCCAGGGGACTCAGGGGTTTCTCTTTAGCCGAAACTGGTGGCGTATTTATTTCTCTGCATGAAATAAAGACAGATAATGCAGCAGCATTAGAACACATGGACGTCGTCTGCAACACACCAGTCTGTGTTGGGGAAAAGACGCCATTTAAGCACGCTGTGTGTGAGTCCTCACAAGTGCAGCTAAACAGTAAACTTAGCAAAAAGTTATCTAAAACACTCAAACCTTTGCAAAACAATTACACAGCAACACATTAGCAACATGGAATTATATTATAACCTCGTTTCACAGTTTAAGATTATATAAACAATGTAATCAACGATTAGAACTGAAATCTACCAAAGAGCACGGAACAAACTCTCCTCACCTCTAGTGATGTGTCGGTCATGATCGATCCGTTCTTAAGAACGAGTTCTTTGCCGTGAGCGTGAACGAATACGTTCAAGACTCGAAACTGTTACGTTCATGATTTCGTTCATACCCCCCCTCCCCCGCACACCGCACACACGACGGGCGGGCTGTTATTCCTCCCGCGACAGACAGACCATCAGAAAGCTGTGCTGTAGAGTTTTCCAGTATAGACATGCATACGTATTGCAATTTGAATTGAAATAAAGGTAGCCTACTGTTGTTCCTGGACAAAAGACAGATAGTGTTAGCACGACATTTAAGTATCAAAAGAAATAAATATGCATGGTCCTAGACAAAGGACAGATAGGTCAATTAACACGTTTTAGTTTGAGTAGAAGATGCAAACAGTATGCTACAGCTACTATTCATGAAGTTAATAGTAGGCTAAAGACATGGTTGGAAATCGATAGTCATGTGAGTGTACTGACTTGGGCTGCTTTGTATACAATTATTATTGTTATTATAAATAATTATCGACAAATAAAAATAACTTTACATTATATATTGCAGTAATGTATTACTTCTACACATTATATTACAAAGAAGATGGTGCAATTAGATTGTGAATGACAGTGCTGTGTTTCTGTGCAGACTGTGCAGTCATGTCAGTGGGATCAGATGCACACAGTTTCATGCAGTTACCGTTTCGCATCGCATACGCTCCGCCGGGACCGCAATCGCTACTGAACGAGAACGTGAACGAATCATTTGAACGAGTCTTTGCCGTGAACTGAACGAGACTCGTTCGTTCACCGAAATGAACTGTTTTTCCCATCACTACTCACCTCAGTCTGCCATGAAACAACTGAGGGAGAGAGGGTGCAACGCCATAGAGGTATAATATAACTAGAGGGCGGATTGCCCCGCCCCCAGCTATCATTTCAATGAATGTGCTCACTGGCGTTTTGAAGCACCCGGAAGCCTGCCGGAAGTAGAATTATTGAGTCGTTTTTGGGCGTTTTTGGACGCGAACAGTCTTCTCCCGGGTGGTTGAAGCCAGAAGGGGGCGAGGGGCGGGGCTGCTAGTTACTACGTCACATCCTGGACGGCCCTAGCCCCGCCCACACCAAGCGAGCTGAGACAGCGCAAACGTCGAGGCACAGACGGCTGTTGTTGACGGACAACGGATGATGAGAAACAAAAATACAACGGATGCACGCTTATGAGAAACAAAAATAAATATTCACTACTACGACTACTTTTGTATTTGACATTTTTCAATTTCTCTAAATATTATAAACTTTCACATATCGCGTATGAAAAGGCTACTATGGCATTTGCGGCATTTTGTTCAAAACGGGCCAATCCTGCAAACTGTAGATGTCAATCTTAGCCAATCAGGATGGAATATGAAAAATCAAACAGATCTGTCTTGATCACATGACTATAGAGATCATGTGTAGCAATTTGCGTGATTTAAAAAAAAATAGGTAATAATACAAATTGGCCTGTTATAGCTCCACCATGAGGCTGATGTGAAAAATGTCAAGTGGCATTTCTTCCTAAGCCTAGTGGGAATGTACGTGCAACATTTCACGGAAATTGCATGCTTGTGTTCATGATTTTAGGCATTTTGTTCAAAACGGAGCACTACTGCAAACTTTGGAAATGGAATATGAAAAATCTGAAATACTTATTTTGTTTAATGACTATAGAGATACTGTGTACCGATTTGCGTGACATTTGGACAAAATCTGTAGGAGTACTGTAAAAAAAAAAAATGTTTTACAAAAAGTGGCCTCCTGGTGGCGCTATAACAGGCTTATGTGAAAGATTTGGGGCAGAGGTTCTGAATTGGCATCCAGGGAGTGTGTGTGTACTGTTTCGCTGTGATCGAGCTAACAGTGCCGGAAATTATATAGCTGATAACAGACGGACGGACGGACGGACTGACAGAGTGCAAAACATACTCTCTCACCATGCCTTTCGGCCTGGCGGAGACAATAAGGACAGTCAGAATAACTACAACCAAACAACAGGATATTAGTGGTGTTTAGGCTAAGCAACAATTATGGAAATATCATAATCAACTGTGGGTCTTGGGCGCCGCCTTACCCATTATCCCTAAACGTCTTCTTCTTTTTACTATTCTTAAAAACATTTTCAAATAGTTCAAATAGCCAGTTTACAAGCTCACAACGTGTCGATGTAGATCGGCTAGTTGAACTATTTGAAAATGTTTTTAAAAACAGTCAAACATGGCAAAGAAGTTTAGGGATAAGGGGCAAGGCACCGGTGAAAATATGTCTATTTGTAAAGTATGAACATGGAACATGAGGCATCATACTCACATGATTTCAACGTATTATGTAAAGTGTAGAATATGAGCAACAACAGCCAACAATAACTTCCATAACATCCAAAGATGTCTAGAATGATGCATTATAATGTTGTTTACATGTCGCCTAGCTTATATGAGTAGTTCACCCAAAAAATGACTTATTTTCTATCAATTACACACCCCATGAAGCCTTGACTTTATGGAGATTTTTTAGTTTTTGGCGTATTCCTAAGCCAATCGAATCAATGACCGGCGGTTGTAGACTCTTTGAGTCTCCTACCGGATACATTAGCATCTTTCTGCCAGTAATCAAATTATTAGCTTAGGAATGCGACAAAAACTAAAGAATCTCCATGAACGCAATGCTTCATGGGCTGTGTAATTGGTACAAAATAAGACAGACAGACAGACAGAGTGATAGAGAGAGACAGACAGACAGACAGACAGAGCGACAGAGTGACAGAGTGACAGAGAGAGACAGACAGACAGAGTGATAGAGAGAGACAGACAAATAGATAGAGAGAGAGAGAGAGAGAGAGAGAGAGAGAGAGAGAGAGAGAGAGAGAGAGAGAGAGAGAGAGAGAGAGAGAGAGACAGACAGACAGACAGACAGACAGACAGGCAGGCAGGCAGGCAGGCAGGCAGGCAGGCAGGCAGGCAGGCAGGCAGGCAGGCAGGCAGACAGACAGACAGACAGACAGACAGACAGACAGACAGACAGACAGACAGACAGACAGACAGACAGACAGACAGACAGATAGATAGATAGATAGATAGATAGATAGATAGATAGATAGATAGATAGATAGATAGATAGATAGAGAGAGACAGACGGACAGAGTGATAGAGACAGACAGACAAACAGAGTGATACAGACAGACAGACAGACAGACAGAGTGATAGAGAGAGACAGACAGACAGACAGACAGACAAAGTGATAGAGACAGACGGCGATAAGCAGGGCCAAGAATGAAGCGCAATAATAGCACAATAAGACATGGAAACAGAATAGATTGAAATTGAGACAAAGCAAATGATTCCAACAGGTGAAACCTGCTCGACCCAGCTGAGGTGGTCATACATAGGACGCAATCCCGGGTTAAGAACCTCACTCATGGACACCTCAACCTATTGCCATTGACAAGAATCGAACTCTCGACCTTCGGACTCACAGGCTGAGACCTGTAGTGCTACAGCTTCGTCCAAACCATTTACCAATAGAGAAATTGTCTCCTCGGAACCAAAACTGGTGAAAGTAGCCGATCTACAAGCTCAGAAACACGTTTGCTATCTGAAAAGTTGTGAGATTGTAGATCGGCTATTTTCACAATGAAGTATGTCATACATTGAAAAAACATATTCTCAAATAAGCATTTCATTTTATCTTCTTTCTTGCACATGTATTCATTAACACAGTCATGTTGTTTGCAATGCACTTTAAATGGTGTCTGCAGAAGTGAGCCTTGAGCCAGCGACCTTGCGGTTGTAAGGCAGACGCTTAAGCGAGAAGCCATTGGTCCGACAGACCTGAACTGGTGAAAAAGGAGCTCACACAGATGATACAGTTTCACGCAAA
>NC_139947.1:1145799-1233299 GCF_963454915.1 Gymnoscopelus microlampas | reverse complement strand
AGGTGCTGATTTGGTGCAGGTACCAAACAAGAAGCATTCTTATAAATGGTTCCACTGTCAAATACAGAAGAGCATTATGAACTGTGCTCAAGACATCTGTGGTTAATGAATCAGGTTTTTTTTTGGACTGTTCTTCAGTTGCTGTTGGTAGTCATGGCTGCCAGTTCCCACCTGATGTTGTGACTGTTCCAGCAACTGAAGAACAGTCCAAAAAAAAAAAAAAAAAAAAACTGATAACTGCTAGCTGGCATAATGTCTAGACTACGACTTAAAAGGATAGTTCACCCCCAAAATGACTTTTTGATTGATGACCGGCAGCAGTTCCAGTAGGAGACACAAAGAATCTCCTTTGTCTCCTACCGGAACCGCTGCCTACCGGTCCGCTGGCCATGAAATTATTGGCTTAGGGATGTGACGAAAACATTAAAAAAATCCAAGTCTCGATGGGGTGACTAATCGATGGAAAAAACATGTTTTTTTTTGGGGTGAACTATCCCTTTAAGTCTGTAAAATGTACAGGTCATTGCGTGTTTTCACTTCTACAAAGAGGGTGATGCGTGATGCGATCTCCCACCATGCAACAGCAATAGGCTACATTGGACCTGGGCCTTCTTTCCCCTTGGGCTCAACTTGCTTCCAGGAGAAGGTCTTTGGATTGAATTTCCACAGATCATTGAAGGTCTTTTTGATTGATTGATTGAATACTTTGCAAAAACAAGGCACAGTAGCACAGCTTCATACAAAATAATGCTAAAAAGATAACCCAGATCAGCCCTCAGGGCTTTTTTCCATTAAGATCCTGTGTATTCAAATTAAAGACAAAAAATAATATACAACTAGAAAAAGTGCTCCTCGGAGCACAGGTCTCCGCCAAGTCAGGTACGTTATTGTGGCCTCCTGGTGGCGCTATAATAGGCCAATGTGAAAAGGGTGCCATTTATTCTTAGGTCGTTCACGGCAATCGGACACTGCATTGATGATTTGAGGCATTTTGTTCCAAAAATGTGTTTTGCTAAATTAGACCTGCTGGTGGCGCTATAACAGGCCAATGTGAAAAAGGGTGGCATTTCTTCCTTGGCCTAGTGGGAATGTGCATGTGAAATTTCACGGAAATCGCAAGCTGCGTTCATGATTTGAGGCATTTTGTTCAAAACGGACCAGTCCTGCAAATTTTGGAAGCTAGCCAATGAGGATGGAATATGGGAAATCGGACAGATCCATGTTGATCACATGACTATAGAGATACTGTGTACCGATTTGTATGACGTTTGGATAAAATCTGTAGGAGTAATAAAAAAAAAAAAGGGTTTTGCACAAATCGGCCTCCAGGTGGCGCTATAACAGGCCCATGTGAAAAATTTGAGGCAGAAGTTCTGAATTGGCATCCAGGGAGTGTGTGTGCACAGTTTCGAAGCGAACGGGCCAACGGTGCCAGAGATTAGCTGCTAACACACGGACAGGACACACGGACACACACACGGACGGACGGAGGGTAAAACATACTCTCTCGCCATGCCTTACGGCCTGGCGGAGACAATAATGTGCAAAACATATATACGAGTAGTACTAAGAAAGAAAGATTTGTACAGTAAACAGTTGGGGGCGGGGGGGGGGGGGGGTCATTTCCGGTGATTTCCTGGAAGAAGCTGTGCAGAAGGTGTGCTCAGCCAGCATTTGGTCTCTCTGTCCCTCTTCTGATTGGATGAAATTGGTATCCCACCTGAAAAAAAAAAGAAATAATTCACAATGCCTCGCACTGCGAGGCGTTGTGAGCTTGTAGATCTGCTATTTTCACAATGTTTGCCTCTTTCTTACGTAATATTTGACAATTTGCCCAATTTGGTATTAAAATGGTCTTAAAAGTCATTAAATTGTAACTTTATAAATGTGCTGATACCCTGGCTATACTTACACTGTTTGTTGGTTTGTTTACTGTTGAGGCAGAAAACAATGTGGCACATTAAGGTAATCATCTGGCAGCCCCCTAAAATCATTTGGCCCCTTTGGGGGTCCCGACCCCCAGTTTGGGAGCCACTGATGTTACCATACTGATGTTGACTTAATGTTAATCTGTTAACCTGTCTACGTGTTAAGAAGGCAGAGACACTGGGAGTCACCTAAATGCAGTTTGCTGGCCTCATTTAAAAGAGACTTAAAAAATCACCTTTCAGGAGGCCAAAAGAGGAGGTAGTACCATTTTCCCGTTAGACAGCCGACCCCCCTTTTTTATTTTTTTTTGCTGTTTTTTTTGTAATGATATTCGAACAATGGTGCCACTATATATGTCTATGAATTGAATACCAAGGCCCTCATTGGAAACGAGTCCGCAAGGACTTTTATGAACGGACCTGTTAGACAAAGTATTTTAAATGTAACTGTGCTGTTTTACATTTTTTGCCTAATAAAAATATTCAATCAAAACATCATCAGTGGTGGAAAAAGTACTCACATTTTATACGTAAGAAAAAGTATCAATACTGCAATGTAGAAATACTGTGTTACAAGTAAAAGTATGGAATAAAAAATGTACTTGAGTAAAAGTACAAAAGTATTGGCATCACAATTTACTTAAAGTATACAACAAGTACCAACATATTTTAAAATAGCCGATCTACAAGCTCACAACGCGTCGCGATGCGACGCGTTGTGAGCTTGTAGATCGGCTATTTTAAAATGTCCTATCTGTAAAATAGGGCTAATGTATGTTTTATAATGTAATCATTTATATCTGCAAAGTATAACTAGTAACTAAAGTTTTCAAATAATTGTAGTGGAGTAAAAGTACAATATTTGCCTCTCAGACGTAGTGGAGTAGAAGTAAAAGTATTGAAAACTGGAAATACTCCAGTAAAGTAAAAATGCCTCAAAATATTACATAAGTATAGTACTTGAGTAAATGGACAATAAAACATTCTACTTCATCAGACCACCGATAGCCTGCGACTTGCATGTCAAACCTCTTTGGTGAAAATAGCAGATCTACAAGCTTGTAGATCTGCTATTTTTGGCAATTATCCACCCCAGGGATGCTAGGGTTCAATTGTTTAATGTCAAATAATAAGAAAATAATACAAATAAATAAATGAATGAATGAATAAATAAAAAAGTTCCTATCGCAAAACGATTTACCGGCCCCCCTGTAGAGCTCTGAGGACCCCTAGTCCTGGACCCCCTGTTGAAGAGCCATGTACTAGGTCACAACGCGTCGCAATGCGACCCGGTAGAGAACCAGATATAGAGCCAACTAGTATAGGGTTTAAGTGTTTAGATTGACTTAAATAATGACAGCAATATATATGCATTGAAAAATAAACACCTAAACTAAACAATGGGTGTTGAGGTTTCAGCATGAACAACAGAGAGGGTCTGTCTATCAGCAACACAGTGGGTGGGATCGCTAGTTTTGCAGAAAATAAAAGGGGAAAAAAGCTCATATTCAGTTTCAAATTATGTTTGGGAAACAAAGTGTGGGGAGGTAGAATCATGTGACATCCGATTGTAAGAGCCACATGAATCCATATTCTGGATTCTATGTCGTGGTGGTCATAGAATGGTGGTCCATATTCGTTGCAAATGGACCACCATTTGGGGAAAATAACTGATCCACAAGCTTGTCTGCAATTATTTATTTTATTTTTTACAGTGAAGTATAATAGGGTTTAATAAGTGGTTAATAATGCCTGAGCATGCTTGCATGCGTGTGTGTGTGTGTGTGTGTGTGTGTGTGTGTGTGTGTGTGTGTGTGTGTGTGTGTGTGTGTGTGTGTGTGTGTGTGTGTGTGTGTGTGTGTGTGTGTGTGTGTGTGTGTGTCTCAACAACTTGGGATGCCCAAAAAAAGGAGGCAAAAAGGCTGGCAAAGTATTGTGCTGTCTCTGCTATAATTGGCAGCCGCCACATACGGCGGAGACGCTGTTACTTATAGCCATAGAGTACTGAGTGACATGCTTATTGTATCAAGAAGACATGACATGCCATGATTTAGTGAATGTAACCGTAACTACCTTTAATATCTGTGTCCTTGTTTGGGGGGGGGGGCTGCAACAACAACAACATGTTGGGAGTCACTGTACAAGACAGAGGCGTTGTTTACATAACCAAACACCTATGACCCACATGAGATTACAAAGGCTGGTCTGTATCTCTGCGTGGGCCACTCCTGCACTGTCCGCCACCTAATACCAAACACACACACACACACACACACACACACACACACACACACACACACACACACACACACACACACACACACACACACACACACACACACACACACACACACACACACACTATGGACCTGGAATGCATCCTCCTACAGTATATAAACCATGCCAGTTGTCTCACAGAGTACGTCTCCAGTCCCTCACTGAGAAACAGGTAAGTCATGGCTCCTTTTATTTAACCCCTTAAAACCGGTAAAGTGTGTGTCATTTTAGATTTTAGTTATCGTCTCTGTTGGATTGACCAAAACTGTTACTTTTCAGGATTCAAATAAAACAAATTGCAAGAATATCAGACCGACAAGCTCAAAACGTGTCACTTCGCGCAGCGTTTTGAGCTTGTAGATTGGATATTGTTGATATACTTTTGTGTGATACTGTTGTATGATTACTACAGTATTCTTATATTATAGTATATAGTATAGTTTGATGATTACTTTTAATGCAGTAATGCACTTTTTAATCTTATTTCTTCACTTTATGTTTTTTCTTTGTATTAAAAAGGTCTTAAAAGTCCTTAAGTTGTCACTTCACTGTCATCTGGTGACCCCCCCCCCCCCCCCACACACACACAGCCCCCCACACACACACACACACACACACACACACACACACACACACAATCATGTGGGGACCCCCCTGGGGGTCCCGGGCCACAGGTTGAGAACTTCTGCTTTAATGAAACCTCCATGAAACATAAACACCTTTCATCATTTCAGGCCACTATAAAGGATACGTCCTGCTGTAATAAACCATGGCTTCACTAACCATCGTGGCTGGTAGGTTGAAATCATTGTTGAAGTCATTGTTAGTTCAATTAAATCCTAATGTTCATTTAACAGTATAATATAGTGACAGTAACTCAAATGTATTTTCTGCTTTCAGGTCTAACCCTTTTATTATGTCTTCAAGAGGGTATGTATCTGTTTATTCATTCCACTTAAATCCATAAGAATTGAAAGGTAATAATTATGCTGTAAGTCAGGGGTCTCCCCATCTCTCCAGCTCTTTATTAAACAGTAAATACATGTTCAGGTGCGTTGTCAGTTTCATCCAAACAGGAGAGAGTACCCATTTATCAGCTTTATCACACTATCATTAGTGTTCCAGTTCCAATTTGTCTGCTCACTCCTGTGTTTAATCACTTCCAATTTCACTTGTTTATTCCGTAAACTTTTTTTTAAATTTGTTTTATTTTTATTACCCAGGGTTGTATACTGATCATACGTGCTCATTTCCATCCCTGCACTATTCTCTCCCCTGATTGGATAAAATTGTTATCCCGACCTGTTTCAGTTTACTAAAGAGCTGAAGAGACTACTGAACAAACACTCTATAGCAATGATTACTATCACAATAAAGAGCTATTTAACACTAACTGTACGTAAGCAAATAAATCCTCACTGTCAGGTGGAAACCGTTTATGTCCTAAAACGATCCTTTTGCATTATTATATAAAAGTAAAACAATAGTTAAAATAGACGATCTACAAGCCCACAATGTGTCGCGATGAGCTTGTAGATCGGCTATTTTCACGATGAAGTAGGACATTCATTTACAAAAAAAACAAAAAAACACAACAATTTGAAACAGGAAGATACCAGGTTTCTGCCCGACAGCATCGACATATCACGCACTGCATCTTTAAAAATCATGACTCCATGTTTACTATGAAATGACTCACACAAGAGAAGTCAAATGCTTACGTTTCCTTTTTATTTGTTTGTTGTTTGTTCTTCATTTCTTAATTTCTTCATTTCTTCATGTACTTGTTTATTTATATATTAAGTAATTAAGTTATTCAGTTATTTAGTTATTTAGTTATTTAGTTATTTATTCATTCATTCATCCATGCAAGCGATCATTCAATTATTCATTCATTAAATCATTTATTTATTCATTCAATCACTCATTCAATTCAATGATTCATTCATTCATGCATTTATTCATTAAATGATTCATTCATTCATTCATTCATTCATGTATGCATTCATGTTGACAGTGTCTTCCACCAAACCACTGCTGTGCTACTTCACTAACTGGGCCCAGTACAGACCAGGTGTTGGCAGATACCTGCCTGCTGACATTGACCCCAACCTGTGCTCCCATCTGATCTACGCCTTCTCCATCGTCAACCAAAACAACCAGCTGGACACCTATGAGTGGAACGATGAGGTTCTCTACAAGGACTTCAATGGACTCAAGCAGAGGTGAGTCGTGTCCTTTTCTATGTATCTCTCTCTCTCTCTCTCTCTCTCTCTCTCTCTCTCTCTCTCTCTCTCTCTCTCTATATATATATATATATATATATATATATATAACACTGTGGGTTTAAATCCAATTCAAGACCTGTGTTGTTCTCCCTCTGAGCTTGTAGATCTGCTTTTTTTTTCAAATAATGTGGGAACATGTTTAATGTTTAAACATTTAACAACACAAATCTTGTATGGGGGTCCCTGGTGTAAAACATGTTCAGATTTGGGGAGGGGGTCCGTGGTCAAGCACATATCGATCTGGGGGTCCTTGACATGAGAAAAAAGTTGGAGAACCACTGACATATATCACACATGATCACACAACAGGCGATTAGACAACGGATCTGTGCCCCCCTGGGGACCCCGGTCAACACATTATATGGGGTTTAAATGTGTAATAATGGCTTATAGTTAAGGTTAGGGTTAGTAGTATACGTTATGTGTCATTCATTAAACATGTCCATGTCTACTTTGCAGCAACCCTGGGCTGAAAACTCTACTGGCTGTTGGCGGCTGGAACTTTGGATCTACACAGTGAGTTCACAAAAGCAGTGGTGTAAATATCATACGTTTACTCCACTACATTTATTTGAAAACTTTAGTTATAGTTTCTTTGTAGATTTTGATAATTATTACAAAACATGAATGATCCACTTCAGTCCTATATAGGCCTATACATTCCGGCCATTTGAAAATCGACGATCTACAAGCTCACAATGCTCGCGATAGGACGCATTGTGAGCTTGTAGATCTGCTATTTTCTAAAGAAACGTTTTATACATTTGAAAACTGAAATTGGACATTCTGCATAATGAGTACTTTCTTGTAATTTCTTACAATTTGATACCAATACTTTTGTACTTTTACTCAAGTAAATGCTGAATTCCGGACTTTGACTTGTAACAGAGCATGTCTACATTGCAGTATAGATACTTTTACTTAAGTAAAGAATGTGAGTACTTTTTCCACCACTGGTAGTCCTGAGGCTGGTGGATAAACACCATTTAGCTGTCGATCAATAAAACCATAAACAGTTGAGATGTGGTGTTGTGTCGTGCAGATTCAGCAGAATGGTGTCATCGGCCGCCAGCCGGCAGACCTTCATCACATCAGCCATTAAGCTGTTGAGACAGCATGGCTTTGACGGACTGGACCTGGACTGGGAGTATCCAGGGGCGAGAGGGAGCCCCCCGGTGGACAAACACAGGTTCACACTGCTCTGCCAGGTCTGTTATATATCACTGTCTGATTCCCAAACCTTTTGGTTTCCAGAAATTCGTTGTTTCCCCGGAGACCCAAACCAGTGAAAATAGCCGATCTACAAGCTCACAACGCGTCGCTATGCCACGCGTTGTGAGCTTGTAGATCGGCGATTTTCACTACCTCTACGGTTTTGTTTTCTTGTATTATTACGGGGCCAGGCTTCCAGCATGGACCCGTTTTGTTATTCACAGTATTCCATTTCTTCTTCTGCCACTTTTGGCAGTTCTGGCTGAACCGTGCAGTCGCTTTTTATGAAACTCGGCCATATGATAGATGGTCATGAAAAACGATCAAGAAATAATTCTCACAATCTTTCGTCAAAAGGTGGCGCTATAGCACTCATTTGAAAAATGCCAACTTTGAACAGGTACAACTCATGCCCTGTTTCACCTACAGCCATGAAACTTCGATGCACACATGCGTCTCCTCATGCTGAACAACTTTCACACTCTGACTTTTGACCTCTGACCTTTAGATCTCCCACCATTTTGAATTATATGAAAAACAGTTAAAACCTATCTCCTCCTGGGATTTTTGAGTAATCTGCACAAAACTTTTTACACATGAACTTTGGACCTATGCCAAAAAACGTTTGCAAAATATTTTCCATAAGTGAAAAAATGAAGCTTTAATGAGCCAATGAATATTGCAGTTTTATGACAATTATTCATCTGCCCCTAACACATACATGCAGACTTACCATTCTTTGAAACTTTGCAGAAATGTAAAGGGCCATTCCAAATATCACTGAAACCAATCTTACTCCAATTGGTCAAACGGGGGCGCTATAGCAATTTTTTGAAAATTGAAACTTTAAACAGGCAAAAGTCATGCCTCGTTTGGCCGACAGCCATTAGACCTGCTTACACATGTGCCTTGACTAATGAGGAACACATCTATCACGTTGACCAGTAAGCACCGCCCTTAGATTGTCCGCAATCTTGAGCAGTTTGAAAAACACTTAAACCCAGGATTTTTCAGCTATTTGCGTGAAACTGTATCATATGTGTGATCTCCTTTCACAGGTTCTTGTCTGTTGGTGGCTTCTCGCTTAAATGTGTGCCCCACAACCTGAAGGTCACCAGTTCAAGCCTCACTTGGTGCAGACTTCATCTAAGTTGCATTTCACACAACATGACTATCAATGAATACATCTGCAATTGTTAAAGATAACATGAAATACTTAATTGAGTGTTTTTTACATACAGTTGATCTACAATCTCACAACTTTTCAGATAGCAATGAGAGTATGTTTTTTCAATGTATAACATACTTCATTGTGAAAATAGCCGATGTACAATCTGACAACTTTTAATGGTTTGTGAGCTTGTAGATCGGCTACTTTCACTAGTTTTGGTTCTGAGGAGATGTACAATTTCTTCATTGGTAAATGGTTTGTGAACGAGTGATCTTTGTGTTAGTGAAACAGGGGCTTGGGTCATGACAGAAGGCAAGAGTTTGTGATCCTCAACAGACAATAACAGTCTGGACAAAGCTATAGCACTATAGGTAGTGTTGCAGCTACCTAAGAGTGCCTCACGATCGCAAGGTTGCTGGTTCAAGCCTCGCTTGATGCAGACTCATTTAAGTTGAATTGCAAAAAACATGACTCAATCTATTCCGTTTCCATGGCTCTCTCTCTCTCTTCAATCTATTCTGATTCTATCTTCAATCTATTCCGTTTCCATGTCTCTCTCTCTGTCTCTTCAATCTATTCCGTTTCTATCTTCAATCTATTCCGTTTCCATGTCTCTCTCTCTCTGTCTCTTCAATCTAGTCCGCAAGGACTTTCATGAACTGACCTGTTAAAGGAATTATAATTTTTCTTTCTCTCTCCTGGCCCCGTATTATCGCTGCTTGCAGCTATATTTATTATTATTTTTTGCATTCATAGATTTATTTATTCATGCAGTTATTTGGAGAAATGTTTCTTTCATCTTTTGAAATAATTGAAAAAAAAATGTAACCACTTAAGCCCTATTTAATAGTGAAAATAGCCAATTTGCAAGGTCACAACGCATTGGAGTGTGACATGTGGTGAGCTTGTAAATCTGCTATTTTCAATATTTCCGAAGGTTTTTTTGTTTTGTTAGTTTTTTCATTCATGGATTTATTTTCTGAAAATGTTTTAGATTATTTTTGGTGATTTTTTTTTTTTTTTTTCATCCGTGACACAACAATGCTACTCTATCTGTTGTTTGCACAACATCCTTGTTTAAACCACACTATTGAAGTGGTTCTCAAAGTCTGGTCCAGGGACCCTCAGGTTTCCTGGAGAGAGTTTCAAATGGACCCTTACGTGGTGTAACTCTGAGAGAGTACAAATGGAACCAAATGGACCCGTACGGGTCTATTCCATTTGTACTCTCTCAGACTTATGGGGGTCCCTGCAGTGTTAATTTTGACAGCACATTTTGATTTAGTTTTAGTCATATTAGTCATATTTTAGTCATCTGAAATGTTTTAGTTTGAGTCTAGTTTTAGTCGACTAAATATCATAAGATTTTAGTCAACTAAATCTACAGTTGATTTAGTCGACTATTTTGGCGGTCCGTGGTAGCGTTGTAATGCCTTAGTTTATACTTAGTTGCATGCCGAATATAGCCGATCTACAAGCTCACAACGCACCACAGACGTGTAGTGAGCTTGTGGATCTGCTATTTTCGAGCCGCGACACCCGAGCGCAACCAAACATAAAATGAAGAACCACTGCACTATTACTATTATCATTATGACTAATTATTGCATTGGTTCTCAAATTGGGGTCCAGGGGTCCTTGAGGGAGTTCCAGGGGGTCCCCAGCTAAATGATGGACAATTGGAACAAAATGGACCCTAACGGGTCCATTTGGTTCCAAGTGTACACTCTCAGAGTTAAATTAACATTGATATTACAATATAAATGGGGTCCCAGAGATAGAAATGTCATTAAATGGGGGTCCGTAGTCTAATGCATGTCAAACTGGGGGTTCTTGAAATTAAAATGGTTGAGAATCACTTCTAGACACTTCTAGATCTTCTCTTATGGGGTCCCTGAGGCATATCTTTTCAAGTGGGGGTCCGCGGGCTAATAAGTGTCAATTTGGGGGTCTTTGACATGAAAAGGATATGAGAACCACTGCATTATTGTGTGTTTGGATGTAGGAGTTACGCTCTGCCTTCGAGGAGGAAGGGAATCTGAACAGCAGGCCCAGATTGCTGCTCACAGCTGCAGTGGCTGCTGGGAAGGCAACCATTGACGCCGGTTATGAGGTCGCTCAGATCGCCAGGTGAGTTCAAAGCCTTTTCACTAACACTTACAATCAGTGGAGAAAAAAGTACCCACATTTGTTACTTCAGTAAAAGTATCAATACTGCAAAGTAAAAGTCCGGAATTCAACATTTACATGAGTAAAAGTACAAAAGTATTGGTATCAAAATGTACCAAAAGTAGAAAGTACTCATCATGCAGAATGTCCCGTTTCACAAGTTTTCAAATGTATAAAATGTATACACATCTTTTGAAAATAGCCGATCTACAAGCTCATTCTCACGCATTGTGAGCTTGTAGATCTGCTATTTTCAAATGACCGAAATGTATAGGGCTGATAGTTGTTAATGTATGTTTTGTAATAATAATCAAAATCCACAAAGTAATTAGTAACTAAAGTTTTCAAATAATTGTAGTGGAGTAAAAGTGCAATATTTGCCTCTGAGATGCAGTGGAGTAGAAGTAAAAGTAGCCTACTGAAAACTGGAAAACTGTGTGTGTTGTTGTATGTGTGTGTAACAGGTCCCTGGACTTTATTAATGTCATGACGTATGACTTCCACGGAGCATGGGAGAAAACCACCGGACACAACAGCCCTCTCACTTCTTCACAAGATACTAATAATGTGGTGAGTGGAAATATCACAACTCACACACACTTTATTACAAGTATGTAGAACAACACACTGTTTTAACAGGCTCTAATACACAGCAGCCATATTGCAAGGAAAGTGGGCCTCTTCTTTACTTCCTTCACAGGTCTTACCAATGATACTAATTAAGGCTCTGTTCTGTTTAGTGTAGCACAGGGGTTCTCAAACCTTTTTTTTTAATTTCAAGGACCCCCATTGCTCTGTGAGTGTACAAATGGAACTAAATTGGTTAGTTTGGTTCCATTTGTACAGTCTCAGAGTTACACAACTGTAAGTGTCCATTTGGAACCCCCTCAATAGGCTCTATGCACAGCAGCCATATTATCACTTCCTTCACAGGTGTTACCAATGATACTAATAAAGGCTCTGTTCCATTTAGTGTAGCACAGTGGTTTCCACAACCCCCATAACTCTGATAGTGTACAAATGGAACCAAATGGACCCTTACGGGTCCATTTGGTTCCATTTGTACACTCTCAGAGTTACACACCTGTAAGGGGCCATTTGGAACTCTGTTTGACCAGAATGGAACAGAGCCTTCATTAGTATCATTGGTAACACCTGTGAATGTCTTCACAGTATGGCTGCTGTGAATAGAGCCTATGAACCATGAGGGTCCCTGGATCACACTTTGAGACCCACTGCACTGGTGTAGCAGAGTGTTTCCAGTGAGTCAGCACCCTGACTCTGTTTGACCAGAATGGAACAGAGCCTAATTAGCATAATTGGTATCACCTGTGAAGGAAGTAAGGAAGAGGCCCAATTTCTTTTCAATATGGCTGCTGCATAGAGCTCCCGGTAAAATAAAGGCTAAATAACATACATTTCCATCAAATATCAGAGGAAATCATCACATTTGTAGTTTTGGGGTCCCGAGATATTAAAAAAAAAAAAAAAAAGTATCAAATGGGGGTCCATGGTCTAATGCATGGCCTTCAACAAGGGGTCCGGGACCTCTAGGGGGTCCTCAGAGTTACTACAGGAGGGCGGCAGATCTTTGTGTGATAGGAACGTGTTTTCTTTTTCTTTTTAATTTACATTAAACGCTTGAACCCTAGCTTCCCTATTTTAGAGAAACATTAGGCCAAAATAGCCCCCAGCCACAGTACTGGGTTTGGTGATGTTCTATATATTGTCTGAATAATCTTTGCTTGTGTTCGTTATGTGCTAAAAGAGTGACTTTGAGAGCTGTTTCACCGTACAATGTAAGTCAATGAGGAGCATATTTTTAGTTATCAATTTCTAATCAATGGATTAATTATTTCTTATTTATTGTCCACCTTTGACGTTACATCATGGCAAGGTAACTACACAACCCAAACCTCTACCAAAGTGGTCTTGCCCTTTAAACGGTTAAACGTCTGAAAATACACATTCAAAATGAACATGAACAATTAAGTCTATGAAGCTATCTATGAAACCAGTGAGGTTTCACAATTTTATACAATATGACGTGGGGGTCGCTGCTTCTCTCCCAAATCTCTCCCAAAGCTAAGGAGATCTTGGCCTAAAAAATGACCCCTGGTGTAATAATGCATATAAAACTGGGGGGTACCTTGACATTTTAAATGGTGAGAATCACTGATACAGTACTGTACACATGACAACTGATATGTGTGTTTGTTTACATTTTGCCACCAGGACTTTGCCATGAATTACTGGAGAGATCAAGGAGCTTCTGCTGAAAAACTACTGCTTGGCTTTGCTACATACGGACGCACGTTCCACACGGGGTCAGCAGGTGGCGCCGTGGGCTCGGCAGCCAGCGGCGCTGGCTCTGCTGGACGCTATACAGGAGAGGCTGGGTTCCTGTCTTACTATGAGGTGAGTGAATGTTGAACCTTAATATTGTTGCTGTTGGATGGGAACCTTGTACAAAACTGTAACCTTTTAGGAAACAGGAAAAAATTAACCTGCGTCCCAATGGATCCAATGTAGTTATTATTTAGTCACAAGCTCTCGTAAACCCTTTCAATCCGGGAACGGATCTCTGTCATTTTAGATTTATTTAGCTATTCAAAAAATAGCAGATCTAAAGCTCATAGCGTGGCACCGAGTGCCGCGCTATGAGCTTGTAGATCTGCTATTTCTGAAAAATCGTGAAAATCTTTGAATATATATTTTCCAAAGTGAACATTTGTCAAATATTTTGTTCCAGGGACCCCAAGAAGCAAAGCTTTGAGTTACAAAAGTTCACTTTAAAAATATATATATTGATTTTCAAGATTTTTCAAAAAAATAGCCAAAGAAATCTAAAATGACAGAGACGTGTTCCCAGATTGAATGGTTCATGCTTTTCGTTGGTTCGATATAAACCCACAGACGTGTAACCACTTTCACTTGTTTTAAAAGTAGCGGACATAGCAGATCTAAAAGCTCACAACGCGGTCACACGTTGTGGGCTTGTAGATCTGCTATGTTTGCTACTTTTGTGGTAGGATATTTTACAGGGGGGAAACAACAACTTGAAAACATGGAGATACAAGACAGGAACGATATGGGAACAATTTTGCTCTTTCAATGGCATCATATATGGTCAATATGTCAAGTCTTTTGAATTGGATTCAATATATATATACATATATTCATTCTTCCAACAGATTTGTAGCTTCCTCCAAGGGGCCGCTGTCCACTGGATCGATGAGCAAATGGTGCCTTATGCCACCAAAGGCAAAGAATGGCTGGGATTTGATAACAAACAGAGTTTTGCAAACAAGGTAATACACAGCAGCTTTACGATTTAATGCTAAATTAAAAAAAATATCTCAATACCATGTGTAAGAGCCATTTGAGCCATGTATATGCTGATTACAGCCCACGTATTTAACAGGGCTGTAATCAGCAGCAGGTGTTGCCAGTGGCAGAGGCAAACAGTTTTCGACTGTGTCTCATGAGAGCTGTAGGTCTGTGTATGTTTGAGTTGTATTAAGTGTATTCATTTATTGTATGCTAGAGTGATTGCCTTGGCACGAAGCTACTAAGAATAAATATAATTTGTTATGAACTTCAACGGACACTTGTGGACATCAGTTTATATGGAACACACGTCAGAACTCCCTCGGCAACCAGTACAGTGCCAGAAGTATAGGACTTATGACACTACACTTAACAGTAGCACCTAAGTATAGGATTTAGGCGTTTCACCATGGATGTGTTCATTCTCACCAAATTAATACCACACAAATAACTACTATGAGTAAATCTCAAATATTGTGACATTTTCATGAAGAAAATCATATTCATGAACTATTTCTGCATTTTGAGACATAGAAGTGGATTGCTTAACATATAAGTCATTTCTTTCTGCCTATTGCTGTGTTTCCATCAGAGATTGAAGTTATAATTGGCAAAAAGTAAACATAAGCGAAGATGAATTAAATAACTAAAATGTATATACAATTAGTTGAAAGCTGTGATGATGATACCAGCTATATATTTGCTGTTACGCATCAAATTAAATGACTGAATTTGATCATAATTGCATAATTGAGTCAAAATTGATACGGTAAGAGTGGGCACCTGATAAGTCTGGGCACATTCATGTGATATTGCCATTTTTTTCTTTCCAAAATGTGAAAAAGTAATGAATAAAAGTATGCTTTTGAAATGGACTCAAATCATGTACAATATACAGGATTTCAACATGCACGGTACGTCATTATCGGACCTAAATGAACCCTTCAACTTCTTGTTTATGCCCATAATGACTGGATATACTGGTTTTGTAGAAATGTGTTTGAATTGTTGAAATAACATGTTCAAATCCTGTATACGCAACCTCATTTCAGACCAAAAGCAAACACTTAGTCACTATGTTCTTTACATTTTGGGGAATAAATTATAGTGGCAAAAAAATAATTGTGATTAACGATAGTTAGATAATAAAAATAATGCTTAAAACATTAACTTTAACCCCCAGCGTCCCTATTCTGGGTGAACGCCAAAAATAGCAGATCTACCAGCTCACAATTGTGCTGCAACGCAATGTGTTGTGAGCTTGTAGATCTGCTATATTGATTTGAATTGGATTTGAATTGATTTGAATTGATTTGAATTTGAATTTGAATTGATTTGAATTGATTTGTGTGAAATACGAGCGTACCAAATGCTCTCCTTTCACGTCCGTTTTATCAAGTATAGAGGGTTTAACTTAAGTGGTACTGAATGTGCAGCTCAACAAAAGCTAATTCATCCTAGACCTAGTGTATGATGGAGGACAATCTCACGATGAATTAAAATGTCCACAGGTGAAGTACTTGAAGCAGAACGGTTTTGGAGGAGCCTTAGTGTGGACTATCGACCTGGATGACTTTACTGGAGAAATGTGTGGCCAGGGCAGATACCCCCTCATCAGCCACCTGCGCTCTCTACTGGATTCAGGTAAACAAGACCACTGCATTCATACTGTCACTGTTGGGTAGAAATCTTCAGTGGTGGAACTATAATGGTACTACATCTTTTTAACTTAGGTAAAAGTATCAATATTGCAATGTAGAAATACTCTGTTACAAGTAAGAGTCCAGAATTCAAAATGTACTTGAGTAAAAGTACATAAGTATTGGTATCAAAATGTACTTAAAGTACTGAAAGTAAAAGTACTCGTTATGCAGAAGGTCCCATTTCATGAGATTTCAAATGTATAGAATGTATAAAAAATCCTTTGAAAATAGCAGATCTACAAGCTCACTATTTTCATATTGGCAAAGTTTATATAGGGCTGAAGTGGTTTTGTTATAATAATCTAAATCTACAAAGTAACTAGTAACTAAAGTTTTCAAATAATTGTAGTGGAGTAAAAGTAAAATATTGTGAATGTGGGTTGTTTTCTGCAACAAGCAACAGAGAGCAGAAAAAAAGCCCTTTTTCCAAATCCATTACAATTAACCCATTAAAGGTAGGGTAAGTGATTTGCTTTGGTTAAAATAAGTGTTCAATAGCTCTATATTCTGATAGTACTCATTGCTATAGAGTGTTTTTTTCAGTAAAAGGAGTCTCCTTGTCTCTCCAGCTCTTTATAAAACAGAAAATGCATTTTCGTTTCAGATTCAGTTTCATTTCCAATTTTATCCAATCAGGATCGAGAACTCAATCAGAATATAGATTAAACAAGTGAAACTGGAAGTGATGACACTAAGAAATGAGCAGACAAAATTGGAACTGGAACACTATACAAATTAAGCTTAAAAATACTTTCTCCTGATTGGCTGAGATTTTGACACCTACCGAAAAATGTATTTTCTGTTTATTAAAGAGCTGGAGAGACAGGGACACATCTGTTACTGAAAAAACACTCTATAGCAATGATTACTATCAGAATATAGTATTTTAACCTTTTAACAAAATACTTTTTGTTTTAACCAAAAAATATCACTTACCCTACCTTTAAGACCTGAAGCCGATTCTACATGTCTCCTAAATCTCAACAGTATTCTGAAAAACGTATGTTTCTATATCAGTGGTGCTCAATCTTTTTTCATGTCAAGGACCCCCAAAATGATATGTATTTGGCCGCAGACCCCCATCAAAATATGTTGTTCCAGGGACCCCCAGAAGCAAACATTTTAGTCAAAAATGTTCGCTTTAAAAATATATATATTCAAAGATGTGCACACATTTTTACGATTTAAAAAAAATAGCAGATCTACAAGCTCGTAGCGCGGCACTCGGTGCCGCGCTAAATATTGTACTTTTACTCCACTACAATTATTTGAAAACTTTAGTTACTATAGTTACTTTGCGGATATATCCTATAATACATTGCAAAACCCAAAACCCATAAATTCCCCCTGTCACTGTGTCGGAATAAACACAAAAACAACATATCAATGTCACTAACAACACAAGCCACAACGCGCACAATTACTCCGCGCAGTCTGTAGGCCACTTCTCACTGCTCAGCACACATCTGCCCCCTCGAAGCATAATTGATTGCGGCCAACACAAACTCACAACATTACGGTCGGCCATGTTGTTCCTTAGCGTCATCGCTGACCACCGCCCAGCGAGACCCAAAGACACCCTTAGTTCGGACACTGTGGGGGCTGGGGGGGCTCGCGCGTGCTCCACATGCACTCACCGTCAGCGGCGGTCGTTAACACCTTAAAGTTTAAACAATAGCCTGTCAAGGTTCGCGCCGTCAATAGCCTCTACAAGGCTGCTTCGCATAACATTAGGCTATACTGGAGAAAAGCCACGGACTTGAATTGAATGCGTACATTCCTCTCACAATGACAGACAACAGTCTCTACACTGCAGAGTGTGAAGGGGATCGCTTAGCAGAGGACCCAGTTCTCTGAGACAAGACAAAGACAAGTTGTCTGATTATTTTAACTACTTATGTGTGGGTGAGTCTATGTAAAGGGCTTTTATATAAAACTTAAAGGAAAATAAAATAATTGATTAATTGAAACAAAAACAAAAACAACAAATTAACAATGCACCAAAATACTAAGAAACATAAATACATTAATAATCACATGTTGAATACCTACAGTATTTCAACTAGCACTGAGCTGAGTGGCTATGTGCACATGCCTGCGCGCGCACGTGACATCATAAAATAGAGCACCCTTAGTTCAAAAACCCACAGCTCACCACTGGTCCCAACACTGGTGGGGGGGATTGAAAGACAGAACAGTACACTAGATGCGCTCCAAAGATGTCACAATATTACACATTACAATACTATGTATTATTATGTATATTATATCTTATGCTATAATAAATATTGTATTAATGATGTTATATAGTATTATTATATATTATTACATATAACATGTTAAAAAGCTGTTCGCCGGATTGACAGACAGAGCCAGACACACGGAGCGGACTCCCCACTACCAGGGGTGCTGCAGCAATATCTTATGCTATGATAAATATTGTATTAATGATGTTATATATTATATAACATCAAACATAATAATACATTATTATATCATAATGTCATACGCTGTATTACAGTACATAACACATATTTAACACATACATTATATCTATAATATACATATACATAGTATTATGACATATGCATACATACATATTTAAATATATTTTTAAAATAAATATAATATACACATCAGCCATAAATGACACAGTCTTTACAACGGCTCTTTCAAAGGGGTTCGCGATGTTTTCTTTTGTATCCAACGATTTTGTTGGCTAGGGAGCTAGCGGGAAGGGCGCGACCTATAGTTATAGTACATAATAACACATACTTACAGTCACATATAAATTATATCTACAATACAAACACACATACTATTATGACATATCAATACATACATATTTATATCTATTTCTACGTATCTATAATATACACCTGAGCCATAAATGAGCCAGTATTCACAACGCCTCTTTGAAAGGAACAGAACCCCACGATCCGCCTCCCTTCAAAGACACATAAATCCCATCTCTACTGCCCACTCTGTGCTGCAGCGACACGGACACAGAGAGAGGGACACGGAGGGACGAACAAACACAAAGCCCCGCGCAGCGGATGGGTTCTCGGGGCGCGAAGCGCCCCGAGAATCTAGTATTATTACATTATAAAACATACATTAACCACTTCAGCCCTATTTTATACATAGGCCATTTGAAAATAGCCGATCTACAAGCTCACAGCGCTGTGAGTTTGTAGATCGGCTATTTTCAAACATTTTAGTACTTTTACTTTTGGTACTTTAAGTACATTTTGATGCCAATACTTTTCTATTAGTAGTCATTTTTAATTCTGGACTTTTACTTGTAACAGAGTATTTCTATATTGCAGTATTGGTACTTTTACGTAAAGAATTTGAGTACTTTTTCCACCACTGCGTGATACTATCCTTGATCGCAATTAAGTTTTTGCCACAATAATCATGACATGTCATTTTCATATCCATCCCATCCCTATGTGTCAGATTCCTCTGCGCCTCCGACGACCATCGTTCCTCCGGCAATCAGAACAACGATCCCTGAACCGGCTGCCATCACCACCACTGATGGCACCACTACCCCCACTACCACCCCCACCACCACCACTGTGTCACCTGGCCTTGGCTTCTGCAGAGGAAGGGCTAATGGCCTCTACGCGAACGCCAAAGACTCCAACTCCTACCACAACTGCTACAACGGACTCACCTACCTCCACACATGCGGCGCTGGCCTGGTGTACAGAGACAGCTGCAAATGCTGCGACTGGCCGCGCACCGGCTTCTGCGTAGGGAGACCCAATGGCCTCTATAGGAACGCAGACGACAACAACTCCTACTACAACTGCTACAATGGAATCACCCACCTGCAGAAATGCCACGCTTACCTCGTTTTTAATGAAAGTTGCAATTGCTGTGACTGGCCTTAATGGAATGTGTTGTACACGATGATACAGCAGTGGTTCTAAACCTGTGGGCCGGCGGCCACTTGTGGGCCGTGAGTGGACGCCCATAATGTAACATTAATGTAAAACAATATAATAAAAAAGGAAAAGAAGAGTAAAAAAAAGTTATTGTGTATTTTCTTTCAAACCTGGAAAAATGAGTTTTCATTGTGATAAATAACAACTTAAAGTATATTCATATCATTGAAATAAAATTGCACTGAAAATGCAAGCGGCCCACCCATGTGACCACTTACAGATGGGTGGGCCGCAAATGCCTTTGTGATTTTCAAGTGGGCCCTGATGCAGACACGGTTGAGAACCACTGACTTATAGTACATCATTGCTGTCAGGCTGAAACAATCTTTTCATAAATGAATTATTAACATAATGAAATAAATGTAAACATTAAGGTCTGCTCATTCATTATAACCAGTGTTCATTTTGACAGAAAATGTTGATTACTTTAAGTCATAGCCTTTGAAATAACATTCCATGTAGTTTTAGTCACATTTTAGTCATCTGAAACGTTTTACTTTTAGTTTAGTTTTAGTTGACTAAATATTATATGATTTCTGTCGACTACAGTTGACGCCTTGATGGTGTCGAAATGCCTGATTTATATACTGCCTGAAACACGTTGTGAGCTTGTAGATCGGCTATTGTGACACCCACACGCAGCCACGCATTAAATGGCTTGTCTTAGTTCTAGTTTTCATTTGTTGACAAAATTGTCAGAAAACGTTTTAGTCATCATAGGTTTGTTTTTCTTTAGTTTTTCTTTGTCAGTCAAAAAAGGTTGTAGACGAACATTTTTCGTCATAGTTTTAGTCGACACAATGACCACTGAATAGAACAGACGTATCCAAATGCTGTCCAGGGGGCCAATCGTGGCCCAATAATCTTCCTAAAATGTATTATTTATGGACCAAGTTTCTGAGTGTTTTGAAATGAACCTGGGCAGATTTTTCAGTAGACTTTGTAATTATTCCTAACCTAATTCCTAATTTGTATTAATTTGAATACATTTTTATTTCATTTTACTTCAATGTCACACATTTGGCTACACTGCTGTTTGACCTGTACGTTTACATAAGAAAATAATAAATACGTTATCAGCCACTGGAGTAGTGTGGTGGTTTACCTGCTGAAAAATATTGTCCTCTCGCTGTTTTTTTGGTGTGTCTTGGTAGGAGACGTTTTTTGGGGAAAACAGTGCCCTCACAAAACATGGCTCAACTGTAATATTGAATGGCAGGTGTTTTGCTTTATTGAAACAAGGAGCTTTGAGAAACACTGACTAAATAAAATAATAATAATGCAATAAATAAATAAATAAAGTCTTCATACAGTTGACTAGGAACAATAAGCATCATCCACTAGGCTTGTTTCTGCACATATTTTTTACGCATGCGCACATACACGCTTTTCCACGTTCAGAGTCTGATTCATCAATGTTTTTGGTCCGTGAATTTTGACGGATGTCCCGTCAAACTCACGTCTGCTCGGACATGGGACCAAAGCTTGCGTATGTCATTAGAATGCCTTATTCTTCATGCAAAATCAATTACAATAGTGCCAACCCTCAAATAAAATATTTATGTGCCCAACGTTTGTCAACACACAAAGAAAAAGGTGTCAAACGATCTATTGCTTGGATGCATATTATAGACCTGATGCAAATTCAACAAATGTTTTAATTTTTTCAGTTGACGCATTTCGAGCGGAATTATTAGATCCCTCGGCGTGTTTGCCGTTAGTGCAAGTGTGGCCACAGTTTGGACATTCATGCCAACTCCAGTGTTGCACTATTCATTTATAATATTGACCACATCACATGAACGCAGTCTTACCATCTGATAGGGATACAGTATAAATGAAATCTAGCTGTTTTCATCACTCCATTTCCAAATCCGACAGTGGAGGATATGTATGTTCGTCCAAATGACAGATTCCCCTCAGTAATCAATAAGGGCCAGTGCTGAGATTGGGTATTTGGGCTGTATTAGAATGTGACGTCCTAACTCTTCTGATGTAGAAGAAAGTCCCGCCCGCCCAATAGGGGACGCGTCCCACCCACTGCAAATCCACCGTATACTACCATATATAGCGCGGGCTACGGGGACGGTCTTGAAAGTGAGTGACAGGTGCGTCACTGCGTTTTTTAGAATCCGCTGGCTGCAAAAAACTGTGGCCGCGCACAACCTGCGTTTAACAGCAGCCAACCATGTTTTGGTGGGAGCGCGCCCTAAAGCTCTAATTTAAAAAAAATCCAATACTGGCGGATTCCAGCATCATCTTTTTACCTCGCTAAAGGTGAGTGAGTGCTCAGCAGAAAGGGCTTATATAATATTGTTTCCAACACACACACACACACACACACACACACACACACACACACACACACACACACACACACACACACACACACACACACACACACACAGGCACACACAGGCACGCACGCACACATGCACACGCCCCCCTCTCTCTCTCGCTCTCTCACACACAGACATGCGCCCAACTGCGTCTTTCATAATCCGTTACGGTGCAATCTTTGTCAGTCAGTAGGCTTGTAGCCTACATGAATGACATATTATGATAGGCCTACCAATCACATCGCCATGAATGGAATACGTTTGTGTATTTATTTACCCCATACCGAGCAGTGCGCGTTCGATAGTTACACTAAAGCAGTTATACATTCCCCATGAGACTCGGGCGGTCTGCAGACTGCAGTGATCCCTTGCCGCCACCCACGTTATAAGAGATTGGATCGTCAGGTTTATATCCTTAACCCAGCCAGGTTGTAGCCTATATAACTCTCTATGACATAACTCCATACCATAGGACAAGCTACTGTAAGTTTGTAGAACTCGCTGTCCCGACCGCGCGACTCCCGACGCAAAAGCGCTCGTTATTTTGAAAATAGCAGATCTACAAGCTCACAACGCGTCGCGATGCGATGCTGGCTTGTGAGCTTGTACATTTGCTATTTTCAATGCAGCCAGATCTACAATCTTATCTGAATGACTGTTAAAGCAGTTTGTTTAAATCAATTTATAATGTTATATTTTCACAGGGATTATTTATTAGTGTAGATATACATTTTGGAGTGGATATATGTGTCCAGATGCCTGTCAGACCGTCAGACAATGCTGCTCAGCAGGTCTAGAATGGAATAAACGGGCGCAGCCAACGTCAACAACTGGTCTCGACCAGACGTGAGATCTCAGCGTAAAGTAGGATGAAGCCCACGTCAGGATATATTGATAAATGCCGAAAGGTGCGGTGATCACGCCGTACGCTCATTATTCGGGCTGCACCGCGTTGATAAATGAGGGTGACGTGTGTGTGTGTGTGTGTGTGAGTGTGTGTGTGTGTGTGTGTGTGTGTGTGTGTGTGTGTGTGTGTGTGTGTGTGTGTGTGTGTGTGTGTGTGTGTGTGAGAATGGGTGAATGTAATGCACAATCTATGTAAAGCGCTTTGGATAAAAGCGCTATATAAATGCACCATTTACCATTTATCAGTGAAACTCACTAATGCTCTGGACCAGAGCTAGGGCTCAAGCAAACACACATTATAGGCTCTATGCACAGCAGCCATATTTTAAAGAAATTGGGCCTCTCCCTTCCTTACTTCACAGTTCTTATCAATTATGCTAATTACGGATCCGTTCCATTTAGTTTAGCACAGTGGTTCTCAATCTTTTTTTCATTTCAAGGACACCCATAGCCAAAGGGTCCATGTGGTTCCATTTGTCAGAGTTACACACCCATAAGGGGCCATTTGGACGGTGTGTGTCCGTGTGTGTGTGTCCGTGTGTCCATCTGTCTGTGAGCAGCTAATCTCCGGCACCGTTGGCCCGGTCGCTGCGAAACTGTGCACACACACTCCCTGGATACCAATTCAGAACCTCTGGCCCAAGTTTTTCACACGGGCCTGTTATAGCGCCACCAGGAGGCCGATTTGTGCAAAACCCATTTTTTATATTACTCCTACAGATTTTATCCAAACATAACGCAAATCTGTACACAGTGGCCCTCATTTATCAACGCGGTGCAGCCCAAATAATGGGCGTACGGCGTTTTCACCGCAATTTTCGGCATTTATCAATATATCCTGACGTGGGTTTTATCCTACGGTACGCTGAGATCTCACGTCTGGTCGAGACCAGTTGTTGACGTTGGCTGCACCCGTTTATTTCATCCTAGACCTGCGGAGCAGCATTGTCTGACGGTCTGACAGGCATCTGGACACATATATCCACTCCAAAATGTATATCTACACTAATAAATAATCCCTGTGAAAATATAACATTATAAATTAATTTAAACAAACTGCTTTAGCAGTCATTCAGATAAGATTGTAGATCTGGCTGCATTGAAAATAGCAAATCTACAAGCTCACAAGCCAGCATCGCATCGTGACGCGTTGTGAGCTTGTAGATCTGCTATTTTCAAAACAACGAGCGCTTTTGCGTCGGGAGTCGCGCGGTCGGGACAGTGAGGTCTACTAACTTACAGTAGCTTGTCCTATGGTATGGAGTTATGGCATAGGGAGTTATAGGCTACAACCTGGCTGGGTTAAGGATATAAACCTGACGCTCCAATCTCTTATAACGTGGGCGGCGCGGGATCACTGCAGTCTGCAGACCGCCCGAGTCTCATGGGGAATATAGCCTACTACATGACTGCTTTAGTGTAACTTGTAACGCGCACTGCTCGGTATGGGGTAAATAAATAAATATACAAACGTATTCCATTCATGGCGATGTAATTGGTTTCATAATATGTCATTCATGTAGGCTACAAGCCTACGTGACAATTAGATTGTACCGCTACGGTACGGAGTGTGTGTGTGTGTGTGTGTGTGTGTGTGTGTGTGTGTGTGTGAGAGAGAGAGAGAGGGGCGTGTGCGTGTGCGGCGAGATGAAGCGAAGCGATCGGGGGAAAGTATTTCTTATTGGCTTTTCATGTCTTTGGTCGTATTCTGGTTCGTCTTCATGTCGTAAAATCGGGGCGTTTTGAGAATATTTAAGGGCGTGTTATTTAAATGACGCTCGGTTTCAGCCGTGACGCTCGGTTTCAGCCGTGACATTTATCGGGTGCAATACGTTAGTCCGACAGCGCATTCCTCCGACAGCGCAGTGCTCCGACATTAAACAGTAAACCCGAACCAAACCCGCACCCTAACCCTAACCGCACGCGGATGCCACATAGTCGGAGAAAAGGTCTGTCGGATTAACGCATGCCTCCCCATTTATCAACGCTGGGACCAAATGTACGCTCGGATCAGCTGTGTAGGATCCTTTGATAAATGTGACTTCGACGTTGGTGTACGGCCGAATATATGGAAAAATATATGGCGGTTTATACGCTGCGTTGATAAATGAGGGCCACTATCTCTATAGTCATGTGATCAACACAGATCTGTCTGATTTTCCATATTCCATCTTGATTGGCTAAAGTTGCCTTCCAAAGTTTGCAGGATTGGCCCGGTTTGAACAAAATGCCTCAAATCATGAACGCAGCTTGCGATTTCCGTGAAATTTCACACGCACACATTCCCACTAGGCAGAGAAAGAAATGGCACTTGAACATTTTCACATCAGCCACATGGTGGCGCTATAACAGGCCGATTTGCGTTTCTAACTATAACTGCACCGATCTGCGTGAAACTTTGCACGCACACTCCCTACGGGCCAAGGAAAAACATCTGCCCTGCATTTTTCACATTTGCTTTTTACAGTGCCACCAGGAGGCCAACTTTTGTAAAACACATTTTTGGAAATTAGTCCTACAGATTGTACCCAAACATCACGCAAATCAGTACACACTGGCCCTCATTTATCAACGCGGTGCAGCCCGAATAATGAGCGTACGGCGAGATCACTGCACCTTTCGGCATTCATCAATATATCCTGACGTGGGCTTCATCCTACTTTACACTGAGATCTCACGTCTGGTCGAGACCAGTTGTTGACGTTGGCTGCGCCCGTTTATTCCATTCTAGACCTGCGGAGTAGCATTGTCTGACAGTCTGACAGGCATCTGGACACATATATCCACTCCAAAATGTACATCTATACTAATAAATAATCCCTGTGAAAATATAACATTATAAATGAATTTAAACAAACTGCTTTAACAGTCATTCAGATAAGATTGTAGATCTGGCTGCATTGAAAATAGCAAATCTACAAGCTCACAAGCCAGCGTCGCATCGCCACGCGTTGTGAGCTTGTAGATCTGCTATTTTCAAAATAACGAGCGCTTTTGCGTCGGGAGTCCCGCGGTCGGGACAGTGAGGTCTACAAACTTACAGTAGCTTGTCCTATGGTATGGAGTTATGTCATAGAGAGTTATATAGGCTACAACCTGGCTGGGTTAAGGATATAAACCACCTGACGATCCAATCTCTTATAACGTGGGTGGCGGCACGGGATAACTGCAGTCTGGAGACCGCCCGAGTCTCATGGGGAATACATGACTGCTTTAGTGTAACTCGAACGCGCACTGCTCGGTATGGGGTAAATAAATATACAAACGTATTCCATTCATGGCGATGTGATTGGTAGGCCTATCATAATATGTCATTCATGTAGGCTACAAGCCTACTGACTGACAAAGATTGCACCGTAACGGATTATGAAAGACGCAGTTGGGCGCATGCGTGTGTGTGTGTGAGAGAGCGAGAGAGAGAGGGGGGCGTGTGCATGTGTGCGTGCGTGCCTGTGTGTGTGTGTGTGGTGTGTTTGTGTGACTTGACAGGCAGCGAGGCGAGCCGGCTAAACTCTTTCTTTGGTCGTATTCTGGTTCTTCATGTCGTAAAATCGGGGTGTTTCGAGAATATTTAAGGGCGTGTTATTTAAATGACGCTCGTTTTCAGACGTGAGATTTATCAAGGCTGGGACCAAATGTACGCTGGGATCAGCTGTGTAGGATGCGTTGATAAATGTGACTTCGACGTTGGTGTACGGCCGAATATATGGAAAAATATGCACCGGTTTATACGCTCCGTTGATAAATGAGGGCCAGTATCTCTATAGTCATGTGATCAACACGGATCGGTCCGATTTTCCATATTCCATCCTGATTGGCTAAGGTTGCACGCACATTCACACTACGTTTAAGAACAAATGCTACCCTTTTAACATTGTCCTATTATAGCGCCACCAGGAGGCCGATTTTTCTTTTTTATATTACTCCTTCAAATTTTGTCCAAACATCATGCAAATCAGTACACATTATCTGTACTAGACCATACCCGGTCGACGCATCCGTGGGGGGATATGCGCACATGATCTGGCAACCCGGGTGGCGACATTGTTTGACACATAAACGCTAATAAGAAGCTGAGATTTGATGAAATTGAAAAACGGGCTTCACAGTTAAGTTCAGATGGGTAATGGTCAATGGCTGTGTGCAAAATCAGAGCAAATGCTCCAGCCACTGAGGAGAACCGGGTAGCTTCACTCACTCACCACTACAGACAGAGGTTACTAGAATTATAGGAGGATAGTCAAGTGATCAAGATGGTTCCGTCCGATTTTTTATATTCCAGCCTGATTGGCAAATTCTGAACATTGCTGGCCCACAATAACCTACCTGACCTGGCGGAGACCTGTGCTCCGAGGAACACTTTTTCTAGTTATGATTCTTTTTTTTGTTATTGTGTGTTGACACACCATCATGGGGGCTTTGTGAGAGAATGGGAAGCATGTGTTGTGTGTCAAGCGTCAACGTTTTCTGGCTTCTTTGATTTCTAAAGAGGGTCAGTTGGAAATCAGTGTTTGAGGAACTGTCAACATTGCAGCACACTGATCTGTGCTTCCTGTAACTTGTCCTCCATAATGTTCCTCTTTGCTTGGTCACTGGTGATGAGCACATAGCCTTTATTACAGAGACATACTGTAGTTGGAAACAAAGGAGAATGTGGTACTGTGCACATTCAACCCAAATGGATTCAGTTGCTGGGTTAAGAAAAAAACTACAACATTAAGAAATACCTTCACACAAAATAATAAGCTTGCAATATATTTGATCAATCTGGATGTCAAATGCAGGATAACTCGGTCTATTGCAGTGGTTCTCCATCTTTTCAGGCTGCGACCCCCCAAAATAATCATATTTGAACTGGTGACCCCCAAAATAATCATATTTGAATTGGTGACCCCCTAACATAATCATATTTGAACTAGGGACCCCCCAAAATAATCAAAATTGAACTGGTCACCCCCCAAAATAATCATATTTGAACTGGTGACCCCCCAAAATAATCATATTTGAACTGGTGACCCCTCCAAATTAATCATATTTGAACTAGGGACCCCCAAAAAGAATCATATGTGAACTGGTGACCCCCCAAAACAATCATATTTGAACTAGGGACCCCCCAAAATAATCATATTTGAACTAGGGACCCCCCAAAATAATCATATTTGAAATGGTGACCCCCCAAAATAATCATATTTGAACTGGTGACCCCCCAAAATAATCATATTTGAACTAGGGACCCCCAAAATAATCATATTTGAACTGGGGACACCCCACACTGACAGGCACTTGGAATTGTAAGAGTTGAGGCATTACATTTAGTTAGTTACTTTTTTTTTGAGGAATTAAAAAGGTCTTAAAAGTCCTTAAATTGTCACTTCACTGTCACCTGAGGCGAAATATATAAAAAGCAAGTCAGCTTTGATTAATTGTAATTGTACTGTGACAGTGAATGTTTTTGCTGCCTACCATCATGTGAATTATGCATGCATGCATACGGACGGCACATAGCCGAGCTCAACTGCAAACGTCATGAGGGGATTGTGAGGGGAGGAGCGAGACAGAGCCTCTTGGGACAGAGTGAGACAGGACTCGTAGAGACAGAGTCGACCAACACAAGCAGAGCATCCAGAGAGACCTGTCTCCCTGCCACCAACCTCTCCTGAACACCGCACATGTAAGATCGTCTCTGTTTAAATCGTCCATAAATGAACCCTGTTTGACAGACATTGTCACATGACTCACCAGATAATGTGTACCTAATTTCATGGTCTCTTGCAGGCATCATGAAGTAACATTTAATACTTTTTATAACCCATTAAAACCCGGGTATGCATTTGTGTCATTATAGATTTTAGCTATATTATGTAATAGCAACATAAGTTTTTCAGAAAACTCTTAGGATTTAGAACGGTGGTTTAGAACAGTGGTTCTCAAAAATAGCAGATCTACAAGCTCATATCTCATGCAAGCTTGTGCATCTGCAGTTTTTGACATTTACGTTTTTTTTTTACATTTTTGATTTTCTTTTAACACAAATCTTCTTTTCTGGGAGGGGGGGGGGTTCCTGGCACAAAACATTTTCAGATGGAGAGTCGGCGGCCAAATATATATATCAATTTGGGGGTCCTTGGCGCGACAAAGTTCTGGTGTCCCAGACACCACCTGTATGCTTAACGGGAGAAGAAAATGGGTGCTATTTTCATGCTGTCCCTCCAGTCTGTTCAGTCAGATTACTGATACTACGGATCAGTTATTACACAGGAACTATAGTTACTTCAACATTTCAAGGAAAGTTGGCTAAGCTTTGTCTTTAGCTTCCTCTATTGTGTTTATGCTTATAGCCAAAGCTTCACTGGTTGGCCTGATGGCCAATAATAGACTGAAAATAATGGCTTACAAGCATTGAAGAGAGATGTGAGTGTGTAAAGATGAAATAAATAAAGTCTGACACTAGGTCTAACTGGGTTAACATAATAAATTAGTAGGCTATAATAATATGAATATACAATGTATCAACAGTGATTAATTAATTGATGGATATATGCATGGATATGCGTACATTCTATCAACAGAGACTATAGTAAGTAGCCTACACAGTATTATGCTATAGTGAGCGCAGATGGCCTACAAACGACAGAAAATGCCATTATAGTTCTTTGCATCCCGGATAGTCAATCTAACCCATTAAAGGGATAGTTCACCCCCAAAATGACTTTTTTCCTATTGATTACTCACCCCATGGAGCCTTGAATTCATGAATATTTTTTTGTTTTTGTCGCTTTCCTAAGCCAATCATTTGATGACCAGTGGAGTCTCCAGTGGGAGACTCAAAGAGTCTCCATTGAGTCTCCGCTGGTTTTCATGGGGTGAGTAATTGATAGATAATTATTTTTTGTGAACTATCCCTTTAATACCTAAGACCTAATGCCTTCTAAATCAGTAGTTCTCAAACTTTTTTTGTGTCAAGGACCCCCAAATTAATATACATTATATATAAGCTTTCCTGGCTTTAATGGGTTAAGCAGAACATGTATCAGATAAATCCTTTATTTCCATCCCATCTATTTCTAACTCATCCAAATTACTTTTATTGTATTTTAAATGTTCTTATCGTGATTCGTGTTGTATGGTTGTGTCAGGGAACACGTCCCACCAACATGTCACTACCTGTATGTGTGTGTGTGTGAGTAAGCAATCTGGGAACCCATAGTCAAACAAAAGGGGAAAAAAACAGCGCCCTCTGCTGCGGAGCTCTGAATCTGTCTGTCCATATTTGTATACTTTGGCTATTCAAAAATGGCAGATATACAAGTTCATAGTGTGGCATCGAGTGCCGTGCTATGAACTTGTAGATCTGCTATTTTTGAAAATGTGTGCAAATCTTTGAATATATATATTTTTAAAGCGATTTTCTTTACTCAAATCTTTGCTTCTGGGGGGGTCCCTGGAACAACATATTTTGAGATGGGGATCCGCGGCCAAATACATATCATTTTTGGGGGTCCTTGACATGAAAACGTTTGGGAACCTAACCGTAGAGGACATTTATAGAATACATATTCAAAGATTTGCACACATTTTCGCGATATTTCTAAAAAATAGCAGATCTACAAGCTCGTAGCGCGGCACTTGGTGCCGCGCTATGAGCTTATAGATCTGCTATTTTTGAATAGCCAGATAAAATCTGAAATGACAGAAATGCGTTCCCAGATTGAATGGGTTAATGAGTATAGTGACACTTAAACTCTTCTTGATTCTTGACTGATTCTTGATTCTTGAAGATGTCATCAAATCCACTGCAAACACAACAAAGAAGAACATGAGCGAGAATGAAGAGAGAGCAGAGATTGAACTTGAAGAGGGACGAGGCAGCATATCTGCATCTGAGAAGGATACGGTGGGCATGGAAATAACACTGTGGTTATTTATGAAGACCTTTAACAAAGTACATTTAAAAAAAAAGAAGCTGTAGGTAAAAAGTTGTAAATGTGTGTCAGGGTTGGCGCTTTGCATGCAAGTGAATTCACAAAGAGAATAATTCCGAATATCACATCCTCTCTTCACGCACTTGACTGTGTGAATACTTTTGGGGCAAACTACCAGTGGTGGAAAAAATGCTTTATTTAAGTAAAAGTATCAATACTGCAATGTAGAAATACTCAGTTACAAGTAAAAGTCCAGAATTCAAAATTTACTTTAAAAGTACAAAAGTATTGGTATCAAAATGTACTTAAAGTAACAAAAGTAAAAGTACTCTTGTAGATCGGCTATTTTCAAATGGCCGAAATGTATGCAGAGCTGAAGTGGTTAATGTATGTTTTGTATATATAATAATAAAAATCGACAAAGTAACTAGTAACTAAAGTTTTCAAATAAATGTAGTGGAGTAAAAGTACAATATTTGGATCTGAGATGTAGTGGAGTATAACTATAAGTATTGGAAATTGTAAATACTCAAGTAAAGTACAAATACCTCAAAATTGTACTTAGGTACAGTACTTAAGTAAATGTACTCGGTTACTTTCCACCACTGCAAACTACCCTGCAGTTATATGAATATGCCCTATACACATTTAATTTTACAAACGGTAAATATCCTCCATGTTTTACATGTCTGGGATTTATCCCATGAATGAGAAAAAAATTAACATTACATTAAAATAAATGCATAACTAACACAGCGGTGTGATGTAATATACCATAACCTGTGGCAAATATTTTCAGGGTTGGATACCAATCCTCATCAAGAAAAGAGAGTGCACCACCTTTGTAGAGGATTCTTCCAGGTAAACAATCTCTCCCCTTTATTGCAAAACAATAAACAGACAATACAAGTCGCTGGGTCCCCAGATGATTAGCTTAATGTGCAATATTGTTTTCTAACTCGACAGTAAACAAACCAACATACAGTATAAGTATTCTGCACATTTCGAAAGTGACAATAACACATTTTGTACCTTAAAAAAGACCATAACTGCCTCAGAACAAACCATAACATAAAAAATGATAAAACATTTGCCAAATTGTCAAATATTACTTAAGAAATATATTGAAAATAGCCGAGCATGTAGAACGTCTATTTTCACTGTAATATAGTGAATATTATATTGACTATAATATAGTAAAAAATAGCCAATAGATACATTATATGTGTGGAACCGAGTCAAACTTGCCTCAACTCCTACAATAGGCTCTATGCACGGCAGCCATATTGGGAATGAATTGGGCCCCTTCCTTACTTCCTTCACAGGTGTTACCAATGATACTAATGAAGGCTCTGTTCCATTTAGTGTGGCACAGTGGTTGTCTTATTTTCAAGGACCCCCATAACTCTGAGAGTGTACAAACAGTTACACACCCACCATAAGGGGCCATTTGGGAAACAAAATGGAGTGTTTCTAGTGACCAGAACAGAGCCTTCATTAGTATCATTGGTAACACCTGTGAAGGAAGTAAGAAGAGGCCCAATTTCTTTCCAATATGGCTGCTGTGCATAGAGCCTATTCCAAGTGCTTGTCAGGTTGGGGGGGTCCCCAGTTCAGATATGATTTTTTTTTTATTGGGGGGGGGGGGGTCGCGGCCTGAAAAGTTTGAGAACCACTGGTCTAGTTGATGTATTGCCCTATGTTGTCTCCCTCAGCGATGGCACACGATGCCAGTGTGGACGTCAGAGACATCTCCCGGAGTCTCTGGACCAGTCCATGGTCACACACTGGGACAGAGCCCTGCACTCCTCTGAGTATCCTACTGATGCCTTTGGTTGGCTGTGGTTTGAGGGGGTCAGCAGGTGGAGGCGCAGCTATGTACCCGTAAGTGTCTGAGAAATGTTCTCTGTCGCAGTGTTGTTCTCTGTCTTTGGCTATTCAAAAATATCAGATCTATTCACTCATAACTACAAACTTGTAGATCTGCTATTTTTGAAAAATCTTGAACATTTGTGCAAATCTTTGAATATGTATATTTTTAAAGCGAACATTTGTAACTCAAATCTTTGCTTCTGGGGGTGGGTCCCTGGAGGCCAAATCCATATCATTTTGGGGGTCTTTGACATGAAAAAGTTTGAGAACCACTGATGTAGCAACATTTTTTCTGTTAGGATTTAGAAGACATTTTGTAGGATCGGAACCTCAGGCCTTAATGGGTTAATACAATTTTTGTTTTAGTCATATTTTAGTCATCTGAAAAGTTTTAGTTTTTGTCTAGTTTTAGTCGACTAAATATCATAAGATTTTAGTCGACTAAATCTACAGTTGATTTAGTCGACAAAAATGTATTTTGGCGGTGCCTTGATGGCGTCGCAATGCCCGATTTTACACTTGGTTGCGTGCTGAAAATAGCTGATCTACAAGCTCACGTGTTCGCATCGTGACATGGTTTGAGCTTGTAGATCTGCTATTTTCAGAGCGCAACACCCAAGCGCAACCAAACATAAAATGACTTGTCTTTTAGTTCTACTGGATCTCTTCTCCACTAGTCCCTCCTTAACATTTGTTTTTATTTGCTGATGAAATTGTCAGTATATTTAGTCTTAGTTTTAGTCATCATAGCTTAGTTTTTGTTTAGTTTTTATTTAGTTTTTGTCAGTGAAAAAACATTTGTCGTCCCTCATCAATTTTAAATTCTTCAGTCAAGAGACTCACGATTTTAGATTCAAGATTATTTGTATTTATTAGTGCTTTTAGGCCCATGATGTTGAGGTAATTGAATAATCCAAATACATCATAAACTCAAATAAAATATGTTTTCCATTAGACCAGGATATTAGTCAGGTTTAGAATAGACACTACACTACACATTGCCATTGTCATAAGAAAATGTACATTTTGACATCATATTCTTTTCACTGTAGCTTTATTTTGTGTCCAGTGGTGTCAGTTCAGCAAAAGCTATGGCAAGGTAAGGGTTGCCAACTCCCAGAGATTAAAATAAGGGACACCTATCCTGGGCGCGGGGCAAAGCCGCGCAGCCGGAAGAAATGTGGGGGTCGACCCCCCAAAACCCCCGAAATGCATAGAAAACCATTATGCATTATACCTATAACACAATACAAACACAATGGTCTTACATCTGCATTAGGCTACTATTCATCTTCTTTTTTTTGGCAGGTATGGGTATGGCACCTGCCCTACCTTGCCATACCCAATAGGCTCTATACACAGCAGCCATATTGGAAAGAAATTGGGCCTCTTCTTACTTCCTTCACAGGTGTTACCAATGATGCTGATATCGTGCATGTTGGCTCACTAGAAACACTCCATTTTGGTTCCCAAATGGCCCCTTATGGTGGGTGTGTAACTCTGAGACAATGGAACCAATTGGACCCGTAAGGGTCCATTTGGTTCCAATATGGCTGCTGTGCATAGAGCCTATTGATGCCCCTGTGTATGTCTGTTTGTTTTTGGAAAAAAAAGGAAGCAATCCATATATTTGAACGGAAATTAATATTGTTATCCTATGCTTCACAATACTTTTTTTTTAAAACATAATACCAAAAAAATGGTATGACCATGACGGGCCGCAGAGACACTGCGTTGGGGCTGCATGCGGCCTGCGGCCCGCGGGTTGAGTAGCACTGCACTATAGGGTCGAAATATCATGCAGATGAATCTACTCCGCAAACCCTGACCCTGTTGATATGAAAGTCCTTAGTCTGTATTCAGTTTGATCATGTCCATCGCTGACGTCATCTCATTTTGCCTCTTTGATCACCTATAGCTCCTGCGTCTGTCCTGGGACACAGACCCCCGCACAATCTACGACCTGATGACAAGGGACAGGTCCAAGAATGGGTGGGGTTTGTCCAGCACCAACTTGATGGTTTCTGTGGTGGGAGGAGAAGGCAGTGCAGAGGTCAACGGCTGGGTTCGAGAGGTCCTCAGGCAGGGGCTGGTCAAAGCCTTGAGACGAACAGGTACAGTAGCTGTGGGGTTGTGTATATGTGGAAACTACAGTCATACCCCCAGTGATGGAAGAAGTACTCACATGTTTTTTTTTTAAGTAAAAGTACCAATACAGCAATGTAAAAATACTCTGTTTAAGTAAAAGTCTGGTATTAAAAATGTTGGTATTGGCATCAAAATATATTTAAAATATACTTAAAGAAGGGGTGCCGTGATTTTCAGTGATCCCCCCCCCCCTAAAACATAATCATCAGGTATTATGTTTATACTAGGAGGAAGATTTTTTTCAAAAAAGTGTACAGAAATGGTTAAAATTATGTTTTTATGTGGACACGCCTCCAGTTCATTAAGTATACCTGGTTCTCACCTTAGCACCTCCTCCACCACCCTAGCACCACCTGCCTGTCCTAGTCCCCCCTCCTCCTCCTGCCCACACCTGTTGTGTTATGATAATGAGGGGGAGGGTATATTTTTACTATGTCACTAAAGCGCTGTTTTTCTATTGGCACGTTTGACCCTCAAGGTTTCAGCCTCCAGGTAGAAACTCAAAATAGTCAGAGAAGACATAAAACACCATAAAAACACCACCAGGGGGCTTAATGAAGTTCTATCAACCTCATAGACACATGAAAAACAGAAAAAGTGCAAAACCATGGCACCACCTCTTTAAGTAAAAATTCTGTGTTAAAATGTACTTGAGTAAGGTATTGGCATCAAAATATATTTAATATATACTTAACGTACCAAAAGTAAAAGTACTCATTATGCTGAATGTCCCATTTCAAGTTTTCAAAATGCATGCTGGGGTTTAAGTGGTTGAACTGTGATTATCAAGCCATGTCTGAGAATCAGCTGTGAGTGTCTCGCTGCCTTTTCTACCACACAAATTCTCCCTCTTTATCTGTCCTCATCCTTGCTCACATACTGACATAATTCACAAAACACACGCACCCGCACCCGCACCCGCACACGCACACGCACACGCACACACACACACACACACACACACACACACACACACACACACACACACACAGGAGCCTGGATAGTGACAGAAGGCTTGTGTGAGGGCGTGGGGAGATGTGTAGGAGAGGCGGTGAGGGACTACAACGCCGCAGCCTCTTCTGACTTCCACAACAAGGTGGTGGCTCTGGGCATCGCTCCTTGGGGCCTCGTGCGCAACCGACAGCAGTTGGTCAACCCTCAGGTATACGCACGCACATCACAAGTTGAGTTGTTCTCCATTGAATACATTTTACTGTCATTCATGGGGGGTCCCCACCCAATGACAGAAAACAAACCAACATACTGTAACAGGGTATCTGCACAATTCTAATGTGACAATTTAAGGACCTTTAAGACCTTTTTAATACCTCTAAAATGAAAAAAATCACACCCAGTGTGAAGAGAGTGGTACGTGTTTTTACTCATTTTAACATCTTTTACGTATTTTTACTCAGTTTAAGTATTTTTACTCAGTTTAAGTATTTTTACTCAAAAGTGTGTGTGTGTGTGTGTGTGTGTGTGTGTGTGTGTGTGTGTGTGTGTGTGTGTGTGTGTGTGTGTGTGTGTGTGCGCGTGTGTGTGCGCGTGTGTGTGTGTTGCACTACTGTTTGTGTGTAATTAGTGTAACTGGTTGCATCTTTGTGTTGCAATCAGCCGCAGCTGTTGAGGTCATGGTGAAGTCGTGCTCAAACATACATACAGACAGACACACACACACACACATACACACACACACACGGACACGGACACGGACACGGACAAAGTCATGTATAGGAGTGGTTGGCACCACTCCAAAATCACACCCAGTGTGAAGTGGGCGGTGTGGTCATCACAGTGGTCATCACAGTGATCATCACAGTGATGGAAGCTCACTTAAAAAAAAAGTTTTTTTTTTAAGTGCATAGTCCTATTTATCGGTTATTAATTTCATCATGTGTCTCGCTAGCCAATCACAGTGCTGAATAGAGTCAGCCAATAGAGTCAGCCAATCACAGTACAGGTAGGGGTGTACTAATGTAGAGGGGGTGTACAATGGGTGTACAATGGGTAGCCAATCACAGTGCAGCAAATGTCAATGTCCCAACCCCACTTATAGGGGCGGCTACACCGCCCAATAATAATGGAACCGAGTCAAACTAAATGTTATGCCTCAACTCAGCTCCTACAATTCCAAGTGCTTGTCAGGGTGGGGGGTCCCCAGTTCAAATTATTTTGGGGGGGTTATTGCGGCCTGAAAGGTTTGAGAACCACTGCTGTAAATGACAGTCACTGCCACATGCAATTCCTGTTTTCTTCCATCTCAGGGCATCTCCAGTCGCTCCACACCCACCGCTAAGTACTCTGTGGAGAAAAGCACCGGACACTCCTGTTGTCTGGACAACAACTATGAGGCCTTCCTGCTGGTGGATGATGGGAGTGTAGGGCGCAGAGGCGGAGAGGCCATCTTCAGGCTCAATCTAGAGAACTACATCTCCCACCAACACACAGGCATCAGGGGTAAGAGATGGTGGATGGAAGAACCAGTGGTGGAAAAAGTACTCAAAATTGTTTGACTTGAGTAAAAGTATCAATACTGCAATGCAGAAATTGGCTACTCTGTTACAAGCAGGGTTGAGCTCTAGGGGGTACGGGCGGGTACGGCGTACCCTTAGTTCTGAGACTGTGGGGGCTGGGGGCTCGCGCGTGCTCCACATGCACTCACCGTCAGCGGCGGTCGTTAACACCTTAAAGTTTAAACAATAGCCTCTGAAGGTTCGCGCCGTCAGTGGCGAGACATTCTCAATAGCGTCTACCTGGCTGCTTTGCATAACATTAGGCTACTGGAGAAAAGCCATGGACTTGAATTGAATGTGCACTGCAGAGTGTGAGGGGGATTGCTTAGCAGAGCACCCAGTTCTCTGAGACAAGACAAAGACAAGGTGTCTGATTATTTTAACTGCTTATGTGTGGGTGAGTCTATGTAAAGGGATTTTATATAAAACTAAAAGGAAAATAAAATAATTGATTAATTGAAACAAAAATACAAACAACAAATTAACAATGCAACAAAATAATAAGAAATATAAATACATTAATAATCACATGTTGAATACAGTATTAGTAAGTGGCTATGTGCACATGCCTGCGCACGTGACGTCATAAAATACAGTACCCTTAGTTCAAAAATCCACAGCTCACCACTGGTTACAAGTAAACGTCCGGAATTCAAAATGTACTAAATTTACAAAAGTAGAGAGTACTCATTATGCAGGCATTTCACAAGTTTTATATACATTTTTTTGGTAAATAGCAGATCTACAAGCTCACAATGCGACGCAGTGTGAGCTTGTAGATCGGCTATTTTCAAATGGCCAAAATGTATACAGGGCTGAAGTGGGTAATGTATGTTTTGTAATAATAATCCACATCTACAAAGTAACTACTGTAGTAACTAAAGTTTTATAATAATTGTAGTGGAGTAAAAGTACAAAATTTGTCTCTTGGAGTAGTAGTAAAAGTACTGAAAATCTGAAATACTCGAGTAAAGTACAGTAAAAGTACCTTAAAACTGTACTTAAACAGTACTTGAGTAAAATGCACTTAGTTACTTTACACCGCTGCAAATGTATAATCCAAAAATCTAATACAAATCATAAAACATGGAAATATAAAATACATAGGCTACCAGTATGCATTATGAGAGATGTACATAATGTATGGTGCATCAGTGTGCAATAGTTATACATGAACTTAGCTGTAGAATACAACTCTCGTAGACGTATTTATGATTCTGACGTTTTCAATCTACGAGAGTTGTAGGGTTCACCCCCCATGGACACAGGGACTTTCTGCACTATGCCCCGTAGACACTCCAAACATGTACAAATTGAAAACAAAGGTGCTTACCCCCAAGCCCCAAATGTTAACTGTTGCTACGGGGTAGTAGTTTAATCTAATAATCCATATCTTTCAATAAAGAAGTGTTTTAATGCCGTCTGTGGCCGAACGCCATTTTTTCACCCTTGTTTACTTCCTGTTTACATTTAGAGTAATTCCGGGTTTCACCGGATGCGCCCCCTCACTACCGCCCATTGGGAACTTCCGACAGAATCGGCCACAGACGGCATTAAAACACTTCTTTATTGAAAGATATGGATTATTACATTAACTACTACCGCGTAGAGACAGTTAACATTTGGGGCTTGGGGTAAGCTCCTTTAGTTTCAATTTGTACATGTTTGGAGTGTCTACGGGGCATAGTGCCGAAAGTCCATGTCTCCATGGGGCGTGAACCCTACAACTCTCGTAGATTGAAAACGTCATAATAAATACGTCTACGAGAGTTGTATTCTACAGCTAACATGAACTATACTGTATATGGGGCAAAGAGAAAGGAGACAATCCAAAGTTGAATTATGATTTTTTTAAAATACATTTCTTTCCTACAGGCAGCGGCAGCATTGCCATTCCTGTCCTCTGCATGCTCATATCAGGACAGGCAACCATGCTGGAGGTATAGTCACTGCTTCTTGATGAAATAGTCATTCATACAATATCGCTTGGAAAAAGAATAGTGGATGTACAAGCTCGCTGTGTGGCACGAAGTGACACACTGTGAGCTTGTAGATCTGCTATTTTTGAATAGCCAACGCTGACATCTAAAATGACACAGATGCTTTGCGGGTTTAAATGGTTTGAAAAAATATATATATTCAAAGATGTGCACACATTTTCACAAGCTCATAGCTTGTATATATAAAAATTGTATATTATAAAATAAATATAAACTAGAAAAAGTGCTCCTCGGAGCACAGGTCTCCAGGTCAGGTAGGTTATTGTGGCCTCCTTGTGGCGCTATAATCGGCCAATATGAAAAGAGTGCCATTTATTCTTTGGTCTTTCACGGCAATCGGACACTGCATTCATGATTTGAGGCATTTTGTTTCAAAAATGTGTTTTGCTAAATTATACCTGCTGGTGGCGCTATAACAGGCCAATGAGAAAAGGGTGGCATTTCTTCCTCTTAGGCTTAGTGGGAATGTGCATGTGAAATTTCACGGAAATCGCAAGCTGCATTCATGATTTGAGGCATTTTGTTCAAAACGGACCAATCCTGCAAACTTTGGAAGCCAACCTTAGCGGATGGAATATGGGAAATTGTCCAGATCCATGTTGATGACATGACTATAGAGATACTCTGTACCGATTTGCATGACGTTTAGATAAAATCTGTAGAAGTAATATTTAAAAAATGTGTTTTGCACAAATCGGCCTCCTGGTGGCGCTATAACAGGCCCATGTGAACATTTTGAGGCAGAGGTTCTGAATTGGCATCCAAGGAGTGTGTGTGCACAGTTTCGCAGCGACCAGGCCAACAGTGCCGGAGATTAGCTGCTCACAGACAGATGGACACACGGACGGACACACGGACGGACACACGGACAGACACACGGACACATGGATGGACAGGGTGCAAAACATACTCTCTCGCCATGCCTTTCGGCCTGGCGGAGACAATAAAATACATACAACTGATGACAGATAAACCAATAATAAAGACTTACAAGGGGCAGAGCATTTATGAATTGGAAGTGTGTAAAGAAATACTGGTTCATACTATAAAAGTATTAACCAGTAGAGAAGCAATGTTGCATCATTTGTCTTTATACCTGCTTCTGTTTCTGTCTGTCTGTCTGTCTGTCTGTCTGTCTGTCTGTCTGTGTTACGTCCCTATAGTCTAGAGGAAGAAGGGATGCAACATAAATTGGGAGTGAAACCCATTTTTATTAATAGCTTAAGATAATTACAGAAAATAAAATACTTAGCGACACTTTAGCCAAAAGCATAGGACACACGGAGCAAATCAGGGAAATAATCATAACAGTCCTAAACCTAATCTTAAGTGTTAAACACTAACCTGACAAACACAAAATAAAGTACAATCCAGTCCTAGATTCTCTACTCTACTATAATCTAACAAAACATGACTTTATACAAAAAGCTGGCTTCCGTGGTCCATTGCTTTCACCTGATACACATTTACTAAAGAACTCAAAATGCAGTAACTTAAACACAAAGAGTGTGTGTGTGGGTGGACAGCACTACTGCAAGTGCTGCCAGAGACCGAAGGTGTTCACAGATCTTAAATAGTCTTCTCCAGGTTTCTCCACCCAATCACAAAGCAGCAAGGGTGATTGGCAGCCAGCAATCAGGAAATGCTCAGCACCTGGTACCTGGAAACACTCCACTCACACAATCCCCACACATACACTGACATAAACCCCACACACACTGACACACAACTCTACTGCATACTCACACTCGTAACACCCCCACACTTAAAAACAAACTAGGTTTGTTAATAAACCCACTTCCGAAAACTAAGTTTTACCTGACCCACAGGCTTAAATTGAAAAGTGGCAAAAATCACCACATTTCCTAAAGTAATGAAACCACTACCTACACCAAAGTAGTGGTACATCACTTTACACAGGTGTTCTTCTGAAAACTAAGGTTTACCTGACCCACAGGCTTAATTTGAAAAGTGGCAGAAACTACTCAAACGAGCATTACCTGACCCACAGGCTTAATTGAGAAGTACAAAAATCACCACATTTCCTAAAGTAATGAGACCACAACCTACACCAAAGTAGTGGTACATCACTTAACACAGGTAATGAAACCACTGGGTAAATGATAACATCACATACAAGTAGAATAGTGCTAAAGAACACAGAGTAGCAAATTTCATTAAATAACTCTAAGTAATGAACATTTCTACATACGAAATAGCACCTATTACTACATTTTACACAACCGAGTGGTGATAGTGCTACAGAACAGAATAGCGAATGTCATTAAATACCTCCAAGTAATGAACATTCCTACATAACAAAATAGCACCTATCACTACATTCTAACTGAACTCAGTAGAAATCAATACATCACACCACAACTGAGTATTGATCACCACATCTCAACAAAGTCTCAAAATGGGTTGACGAGTATTACAGTGAGTGGATACACTTATTGGGGTGACTGACCTGATGGAAACTGAGGGGAGCAGAAGTTGCCACCCTTATTAGCACCGTAGCATCAGAGCCTCAACTCTGTGCCAAACTCCAGACTCCACTGTGCTGGGGGAGAACCGTTTTTTCCAGCATGGATACGGGGGGCTTCCACCTAGCCTAGGCCCCAGCATCAGCCCCCTAACCAACCGGAGCGCTCCTCACGACTCCGTAACGTGTTACCCCCTCACAGCTACAGCAGACGCTTTCTCACAAGCGTAATCGGGCCGGGTCGGCAAAACCAGAACCCTCATCTCCACCAGGCCAAACAACAACCCCTGCTAATTATAAACAGATTGCACCCACCAATCGGATGTAAATGAGTTCATTAAAGATCCCGGACGAGCCCCCATATGTTACGTCCCTATAGTCTAGAGGAAGAAGGGATGCAACATAAATTGGGAGTGAAACCCATTTTTATTAATAGCTTAAGATAATTACAGAAAATAAAATACTTAGCGACACTTTAGCCAAAAGCATAGGACACACGGAGCAAATCAGGGAAATAATCATAACAGTCCTAAACCTAATCTTAAGTGTTAAACACTAACCTGACAAACACAAAATAAAGTACAATCCAGTCCTAGATTCTCTACTCTACTATAATCTAACAAAACATGACTTTATACAAAAAGCTGGCTTCCGTGGTCCATTGCTTTCACCTGATACACATTTACTAAAGAACTCAAAATGCAGTAACTTAAACACAAAGAGTGTGTGTGTGGGTGGACAGCACTACTGCAAGTGCTGCCAGAGACCGAAGGTGTTCACAGATCTTAAATAGTCTTCTCCAGGTTTCTCCACCCAATCACAAAGCAGCAAGGGTGATTGGCAGCCAGCAATCAGGAAATGCTCAGCACCTGGTACCTGGAAACACTCCACTCACACAATCCCCACACATACACTAACATAAACCCCACACACACTGACACACAACTCTACTGCATACTCACACTCGTAACAGTCTGTCTGTCTCTCTCTCTCTCTCTCCCTCCCCAATATCTTCACCAGCGGGTAGACGCGTCTCTGAGGAACTCCACACCCTGGCTGGTGCTGGCAGGTTCAGGAGGCGTGGCCGACCTCTTGAGTGACATGCTGGAGAGCCTATCACCTTTCCCTGCTGTTCAGACGTTCTCCAATGCGGGTCCTAGTGTTGATCTGAAGGTCAGAGTGGCAGAGCGGGTCAGGAGACACTTCCCTTCTGAAGCACAGACAGACACGCTTATTGAACAGGTATGAAAGGGCAGTGGATGGTGCACAGTAATGAGGCTTTCAACACACCCTTAACATTAACCCATTCAAACTGGGAACACATCTGTGTCATTTTTAGATCTCTTTGGCCATTCAAAAAATAGCAGATTTACAAGCTCGTAGCGTGGCACCGAGTGCCACGCTACGAGCTTGTAGATCTGCTATTTTTAGAAAAATCTTGAAAATGTGTGCAAATCTTTGAATATATATTTTCTAAAGCGAACATTTGTAACTCAAATCTTTGCTTCTGGCGGTCCCTGGAACAAAATATTTTGCGATGGGGGTCCGCGGCCAAATACATATCATTTTGGGGGTCCTTGACATGAAAATGTTTGAGCACCACTGATATAAAAACATATGTTTTTTTCCCCAGAAGCAAAGATTTGAGTTACAAATGTTTGCTTTAAAAATATATATATATTCAAAGATTTGCACACATTTTCATTATTTTTTCAAAAAAATAGCAGATCTACAAGCTCTATGAGCTTGTAAATCTGCAATCTATTAGGCCAATAGGCTTTTCTGAATGCACATAGTTGTTCCAGAACATGTGTTCCCTGTTGACTTAGCCAACAACAGGGATGGTGTTATTTGTCTGTTTTCAGAAGTTACTACATTTTTTCTTTTTAATTTACTATTTCTATGTACTATTACTATAACTTATCCAGAGTCAGACAGGGTAATGGATGGTCTTTGGATGCCGTTTGTATGTCTCTGCATGCTCATGAAATTTACAATTTAGGCTTTTAGCAGGCGCTCTTAATCCAGAGCGATTTACAGTAAGAAAGGTAAACACAGGTAATACATCAAATACATAGAAATAGTAATCTAGGATCATAGGTAAACCAAGAACCTATCATCAGTCTAAACAGTGTAATATTAAAACAATATATATGTACATTAAAAAAGCTATACAAACTATAGGATGCCAGGTCAACAGATGGACCTGGCATCTGTCTACATAACATGCTATCTACATTTGAATGTATGGTGAAAGCTAGTTAGTAGGCCTAACTAGCTTTTAGCTTAATTCCTGGATGTGACTCTGGTATCTTGCAGTGGGGAAAATAGTAGAATTTACCCCAAACCTTACAAGGTCTCTGTGCCTGTGGCATGCTGTTAGCTCAGTGGGTGGGGATGTACAGTACATCATGTGTCACAGGTTTGAATCTGGCTGACAATATTTGTCGCATCATTGCAAGTCATCCTCTCTGTCTTGCGTTGCACTGTGCCAAACAGAGCAGAACGTCTATCAGTTGTGTATGTAATAAACAGAATGCCGTCATGAGATTGCAGTTCCTGTTTACAGTTCATTACAGAAATTGCAATCCTGTAACCCTTAACCTTGACCCTCAGGCTCTGAGCATCTACCAGAACAGGGAGCTGATAACAGTCTACCATGGAGAGCAGGAGAGGCCAGATGACTTTGATACAGTCCTGCTCAAGGCCCTGGCAAGAGGTACTGTATATAAAAATAATCAGTATTATTATGTTATGTTATGTTATTTGTTATTTGGCCATTGGTGCCATCAACTTGGCAAGGAAAGCTCAGATACATGACTGGCATATCCTGCATGACACTACAATGACAACAGCCCCTCCAAACCCTTGCAATATAGTCTCTGTTGCCTGTTGCCTCCCACAATTTTCGAATGCTTCCGGTCATACAGTCTGGAGCACGGAAGCAGATGTGACGCCTCCTCCCCGCTTCCGTTTTGTCTTTACAGTCGCACAAATGTATCTGAATATGAATCAAAATCATCTAAGCAAGTAGCTTGCTGCTTAGGTAAGGTAAGGTAAGGTAAACTTTTATTGTCCCGAAGGAAATTTGTTTTGGGCTTTAACCCCAGCTGCAGCCACACGTAAAACAATGACAATACAAAATACAAAATACAAAATACATAACAGGGGGGGGGAGGGGGACAACATTACACAAGTGCACAGATAGTGATCGGTCTACTCTTAATGGTCACTGCAGGGCCTCATTTAGCATTTTAGTTGCCACAGGAACAAACGATTTTTTGAATCGTACATAATTCCATCTAGGTTCGCTATACCTTCTCCCAGAGGGCAGCATTACAAACTGTCCATGTAAAACATGGGTAGCATCACTGACTATTTTCTGAGCTTGTCTTAGCGTGGCCTGCTCGTAAATAGACTGTAGAGAGGGGAGTTGTCTTACTCCTATGATTTTCCCTGCAGTCTGCACCAATCGGAGCAATTTGGACCTCAGTTGCACTGAGAGGTTGCCAAACCAAACTGTGATGCCAAATCTGACCAGACTTTCCAAGACCGCTCGGTAGAACACTAACATAAACTTTTGGTCAACACCATGAACCCTGAGACGGCGGAGGAAATGCAGTCTTTGCTGAACTTTACTACAGAGACTGTCCACATGTGTATTCCACGTTAGCGTGTTGTCAATGCTAATGCCCAAGTATTTATATGAGGAGACCTGTTAGATGGTCGAGTCATGGATGACCACAGGCCACAGCTGACGCTGTGACGCTGCTTCCGTGTGCGCTGCTCGGCGGCTGCACCGCGACCTGAGAGTTTGCTTGTGTGCCTTATTGTTTAGTTATTTGTATTGTCCGTGTCTATATGTCGTCACATGTAAAGATGTGCAATGTCGCCAAGATGAGAGCCGCAGAGGTAGCTCTGCTGATCCTGGTCATTTGTAACTTCTGTGGAAAGTGCTGGTCGATAGAACCGGGGACTCGGCTCGAGACAAACATCTGGCGTGAAAACGGCGCTACCGGGATCGTCCATGTGTACAGCCGAGCTGCACTACTGGCATTACGGCCGCCGGAGCCGAACACAACGGCGGGCCACGTCCACTTGCCGGTGTTGGATGACATACCCGTGGAACTGATCCGAGGAAAGAGGAGGAGGAGACGAGGAAAAAGAGGGGGAATTCGAAACCGTTTACGGAGGAGATTCACCCGCCCCCCGCTCCCCTTTATCGTTCTGGCCAACGTGCGATCCTTGGATAACAAAATCAGCACGATAAGAACATACACAAGGTACAGCTACGAATTTCGTGAGGCATCACTGTTATGTTTCACTGAAAGCTGGTTAAAACCATCAAAACTAGACTCACTCTATGAGGTCCCCGGATTCACTCTGGTGCGACTGGACAGAGGTGGAGGGAGTGGTTACGGTGGAGTATGTGTGTACATTAATGATCTCTGGTGTCGATCCCATTCCGTCAAACTCGGGATATGCGACGATCCCAACGTGGAAATCCTGGGCATGACTTTAAGACCGTTCTATCTCCCCCGCAAATTTGGGTGCATTCTACTGTTCATAGTCTATGTGCCTCCTAAAGGGCCAGGAAGAGCAGCACAGGCAGCAAAAACCATTGCTGACTGTGTACATGGACTACAACTACAGTACCCAGAGGCACCAGCAATCGTACTTGGAGACTTGAACCAGTGTTATCTAGACACTGTGTTGCCAGGATTTGTACAGTATGTCAAGGATGCGACTAGGAAAAATAACATTCTGGACAAGTGTTATGTGAACATTCCAGATGCATATGTTGCCAAGGTAGGCCCGCCTATATTGACCTCTGACCATAATGTTGTGTACATGACTCCAGTTTATAAGTCAAAACTGAAGAGAGGAAAGGTGGAGAAGAAAGTAGTTAGGACATGGACAAATGAAAGCAAGGAACAACTAAAAGCATGCCTGGACTGTACAGATTGGGACACTTTTAGAGATGGTTCATTGGACGAAATAACCACAGTTACAAATGATTACATTAATTTTTGTGTACAGCTGGTTGTTCCTACAAAGGAAATTAAAATCTATCCGAACAATAAAACATATGTGACCAAGGACATAAAGAATATAATAAATGAAAGGAAAACAGCCTTCATAAGCAAAGATTTCGGTGCACTCAAATTGACAGAAAATAAGCTAAAAACAAAAATGAGGCAGGCAAAATTGGCACATAGACAGCACCTAGAGGATGCGTTCAAAGCTAAAAATCACAAAAAGGCGTGGGATACTATGAAATCCATGACAGGAATGTCAGCCCCAACCAAACCTATTGTGACAGACAATGAACTTGGCTTTGCCAATGACCTAAATACTTTCTATGCCAGATTCGAATCATTGGGCGATTCCTCTAAGTGCACTGAAATACTTAAGGCTGTAACACCTGCCCCCTCAGACAGAATTATCATCACTGAAGAGGATGTCAGGAAAGTGTTTCGGTGTACTAACACAAGGAAAGCTAATGGGCCGGACGAGTGCAGTGCTTTTCTCCTCAAAAACTTTGCATCCGAGTTGGCTCCTGTGTGGCAACCAATATTTCAAACCTCTGTAGACACACATATAATTCCTCTGTGTTGGAAAACCTCACACATAAAACCATTACCCAAAATCCAATGTCCAAAAGAACATAAGGATTATAGACCCATAGCTCTTACTTCAGTGACCATGAAATCACTGGAAAGAATACTGTTGCAACATCTTGTGAGTATAACTAAAGACACATTTGACCCCTGTCAGTTTGCTTATAAGAAAGGTTGCGGTACAGAGGATGCGGTTGTCACACTGGTCCACTTCATTACAAAACACCTAGATAAGTCTAATAAGAATCATGCAAGGGTGCTGTTCTTAGACTTCTCTTCAGCCTTCAATACAATACAGTCTGATATTCTGGTGTCAAAGATGGTACAGTTGGAACTGAATCCATACTTAATTCACTGGTATGCTTCCTTCCTTACTAACAGAGTACAGAGGGTGAAAGTGAACAAAACCCTCTCCTCAGCATTAACCACTAATGTTGGTGCTCCCCAGGGTTGTGTAAGCTCAGCTGTATTGTTCACCCTTTACACTGACAGCTGTAGTACTGAGAAATGTCTGTCTGAATGTCGCACTGACAAGCCAGACCAATACATTCTAAAGTACTCTGATGATACAGTTTTGATTTCTCTTTTGGATAGTTCCAGTGATCCTGGACTGCACCAACACAGAGTAAATAAGGTGGTGGAATGGAGTGATAACAACGCTCTTATCATTAACACAAAAAAGACAGAAGAGATTGTTTTTGGTGCCCCACTAGAGATACACAGATCCCCTATTACTATTCATAGTGAACAGATCAACCAGGTATGTTCGTATACATACCTAGGAGTAGTAATAGACCACCTTTTGTCATGGAAAGACCAGATTGAATCAGTGGGTAAGAAGACAAAACAAAGAGTCTATTTCCTTCGCCGTCTGAGATCTTTTGGTGCTAGTAGACAGATTCTTCTTTTGTTTTTCACTTCTGTTATTATGAGTGTCCTGCAGTACTGTAGTACCACCTGGTATGGATGTCTGTCTGTAGCTTTAGTTTAAAGTCACAACTGCTGCAACAAGTGAACATTTGTTCAAAGATTGTTGGACAACCACTTCAGAGGCTCTATACATCTACGTATGATAACAGTATGATAAGGTTGGCAAGGAATATCACTGCAAACACTAGCCATGCTTTGTATGGAGAATATAGGTTGCTGCCTTCAGGAAGGAGATACAGTGTTCCTACATACAATAAGGTCAAACTGAAGAGGTCCTTTGTCCATCAGACGACATTGAGGCTTAATCAGGAGTTATAAGCCAGGGGTAGGCTGAGTGGTGGACATTGCTCTTGTCTTTGCATGTCTTTATGTATGTATTTGTATTTTGTTGTTTTCTTGTGTCATGTCAAATGTGTGTACTGTTATATGTTGCATACATGGCTGTTTCTGGGTCGCAAGACAAATTTCAGTGCAAACTGACAAAGTATTATCGTATCGTATCGTATCGTGTCACCTATACTCCTAGGGTCAAACACCATCTCCTGTGTCTTCCTCACATTGAGAACAAGGTGGTTGTCATCGCACCATGCTACAAACCTCTGAACCTCTGAAAAATAGGTAGCTAAATCTCTATCTTTACCCAGTAGGGATAGGATGGCAGTGTCGTCCGAGAATTTAATAATGTAATTATTCGGGTTACCGCTTCTGCACTCATTTGTGTATAAGGTGAATAGGACGGGTGAGCTAACGCAGCCCTGCGGTGCTCCAGTACTCAAGGTTCTGGGCTCTGACATGGTACCGTTCACACTGACCCTTTGTGTACGTTCAGTTAAAAAAGAATAATACCACCTGATAATAAGGGGGTGGACATTAAGGTCCCTCAACCTCGTAATTAAGATATGTGGCTGTATTGTATTAAAAGCTGAACTGAAATCCACCAGAAGAAGGCGTGCATAAGCAGTGTTCTTTCCTAAGTGTTTCAAAAGGAAATAATCTAAGGCCAGAACTGCATCCTCTATGCCTCTGTTACTCCTGTAAGCAAACTGAAAGGTGTCCAATGAACAATCAACCGCTGCCCTCAGTAAACTGATAATGATTTTCTCAAAACATTTCATAATCACTGAGGTCAAAGCGACTGGGCGATAGTCATTATTTTCCTTGCAGCATGTTTTTTTGGGAACAGGGATTATAATAGAGTCTTTCCAGGTGGACGGAACAGTACATGAGTCCAGTGACTTTTGGTAGATGGGACACCAAGCCTCTGCAAGTTCCTGACTGCATGAGTGCAGCAGCCGGCCACATATTCCATCTGGACCTGAGGCCTTTCGGGGACATGTGCGTGCAAACATCTTCTGGACTTCATGTAGATCCACAGTAATTCCCAGATCACTGTGTGTGGGTACAGACTCAAGGGCAGCTATTTTCTCCTGCAGGAAATCAGCTGTTTCAAATCTTGCATAAAAGTTGTTTAGTTCATTGGCCTTTTCCTTTTCATTCGAAACACTAAGGCCCTTCTTTGCTGGAGCCATGTTGGTCATGGCTTTCATAGATTCCCACATTTTTTTGGAATTAGCAGTATGCCTCAAACTTCTCCTTCTCTTTCCGTTTAGCATCCCCAATCTTTTGATTGATCTCTTTCTGGATATTCCTCATAGTTACCAGGTCTCCACTTTTAAACGCTCTATGTTTCTTAACCAGGCACTCTTTAATTTCCCTTGAGATGTAGGGTTTATGGTTATTGTTTTTTTTGTCAACACGTTATCTTTACAGAATTTAATGTATTCTGTCATCGTATCTGTAGCCTCCTCCAAGTCTAGGCTGTGGAAAAGGCTCCAGTCCGTGCAGCAAAAGCAACCTTTGAGCGTTTCTATGCTGTCATTGTCCCACACATGAATAGTTTTAACTTGTGGTTTACTGCTTTTAAGCAGTGACTTATATGTGGGAATCAAGTGGACAACATTGTGATCAGACATGGTAAATGGGGGTTTAGCAGTGGACAGTGGAGGTTTAGCCTCAGCTACATAAGCATTCTTTACATTGCCATAACATTTATCTAAAATGTTTTTACCCCTTGTCTTACAATCAACATACTGCTGAAAACCAGGTAGCACAGATTCAAGCGTAGCAGAAATGGAAATGAAAAACTTTAATGTAAAGATATTTTAAGATTCCTGTCTCGGATTTCGGGAGATGTAGTTCCAGACTCCATATAGCAATCGGAGATAATGGAATAGTTGGCTGTCTACGGTCGGCTGCTACAATTCAACTATGAAGAAGTGGGGCCTGGCAGACAACGCAGCATACCAAGTGTGGTGAGCCTGAGCAGACTGCCGAACACATGATCGCCACCTTCCCCTGTAAAGACCACCTTCAGTGGTCCCTAGTGGGACCAGAGACATGGGTGTACACGACACTGAGTTTGAGGATGATACATGAAAGAAGATGTTATGTTATGTTAGGGTATATAATTAACATTGTGTGTGTGTGTGTGTGTGTGTGTGTGTGTGTGTGTGTGTGTGTGTGTGTGTGTGTGTGTGTGTGTGTGTGTGCGCGCGTGTGTGCGTCCATGCGTGTAGCATGCAATAAGAACCGTGCATCTTATGACGCCAGACTTCACACGGAGGATCTGAAGCTAGCTGTCACCCTGAACAGAGTGGACATCGCCAGGAGTGAGTTCTTCAATGGTGACATCAATTGGATGGTGAGAAACATCACAAGATACCTGAATGTTGAAGTCACACAAATATTGCTACTGTAGATTTGGAGTTACTTTAATAGTTCCACTGTGGCTACTGTCACGGTGGCGAATTTCGCAATTCTGGGGCTCCAAGCAGAGCTCAAGTTTAGATTTTTAGGAGAGTACAGTAGCTATACATGCCCACAGCAGAGTAACGCCAACTATTTTCAACAACTTTAAAGGAGAATTTAACTCAGATCAAGAGTCCATTGAATTCCAATGAAGTTGCCAGGTGTGCGACCGTGTGATATCTGTGATTTTCCCGAAAAAAAAAAGCTTATCTACAAGCTCAGCATGTAATAGGTTGTATTTTAATGTCACCATGACAAAATATATAGCCTACTTTTACAAAAGAATCTGTGCTGATTAGTGCCAACAAGAGTATATTTTATTCATGAGTATGTTTTGACCACTTTAAATATCGGTTAAGACAACAACATTTAAGATGGCTGGCGGTTTAATTGATGACAAAACATCACTGCGTGCATTGCAGTTCAGTGCAGATACTGACATGATACTGATCATGATACTGACATGATACTGACCATGATACTGACCATGATACTGACCATGATACTGACCACCATGATACTGACCATGATACTGGCCATGATACTGACATGATACTGACATGATACTGACCATGATACTGACATGATACTGACCATGATACTGACCATGATACTGACCATGATACTGACATGATACTGACCATGATACTGACCATGATACTGACATGATGCTGACCATGATACTGACATGATACTGACCATAATACTGACCATGATACTGGCCATGATATTGACATGATCCTGACCGTGATACTGACCATAATACTATTTATGATATTGACATGATACTGAAAATGCTTCGGCCACTGTGATACTGACCATGATACTGATCATGATACTGACCGTGATACCGACCGTGATACCGACCGTGATACCGACCATGATACCGACCATGATACTGACATGATACCGATCATGATACCGATCATGATACTGACCATGCCTTTATTTTTTTAAGTAAATTTTCTTTTACCATCAGATAGAGCTCATGGAGACCTTCAAAATTATAAATGAAAGCCAGTTTTGTCAAAAATGTCCTTTTTTTCTGCTCTACACCTTAAAAAAACAACAACTAAACAAACAGCTAGATAATCTGTCCCTGTTGACCTCCATTCTGTCCGACAGAATCGAGACCTAGACGACTGCATGACGGAGGCACTGGTCAACGACAAGCCCCATTTTGTGCGACTCTTCACCGAGAACGGCTTCAACATCCAGGCCTACCTGACCTATGGCAGGCTGGAGAGCCTCTACCGCTCGGTGGCCAAGGGCACGCTGGCCTACAAGCTGCTAGTTGAGCGCCTGGAGGAGCGGAAGAAGAGGACAGGGATCTGTGTGCCAATGGAGTGTGTGAAGGAGCCGCCAGAGCGGCTTAAAACAAGGAGAGAGATCAGCCTGTATGAGGTGGGGTTTAGAGAAATAATGTTGTATCTCCATTTTCTAACTTGTTGTGTTTTTTCATAAGTTAACGCTCTACTCGATCATACTACAGCGTCACACAAAAGCATGAAAGGTAGAAGATCTACAAGCTCGAAACGCGGCGCAAAGCATCGCGTTTTGAGCTTGTAGATCTGCTACCTTTGCTATTTTTTTATTCGAATCCTGAAATGTTGAATCCTGGATTCTCCCAAATCCAGGAAAAATGACAATCCAGGTGATTGTCAGGAGACAAGACATGACTTAAAGGACAACTTCAGCCATTTTCACATTCTTCATGTAATTCGTCCTCACTAATGCTCATTATACAAATTCAAAAAATCTATTCGGCCTGTGTCAGGAGGGCTGCAGACACTTCAGACACACGCCTACCAGTGACATCATCATTAGGCAGGTTTTTTTTTGTTGACCCTGTTTTTATTTGGACAAAGCCACTTTGTTGGTTTAAGAGGAAATTTGGCCTTTGTGATAAGTTTGTCTTATTTCCTTCTTTTTAAATATATATTATTATTGTTTTGCCTCTTCCCTGTGTCTCCAGTTGTCAGGTGTCTTGAGGACGTTATTGGGCAAAGAGAAGCCATTCTACTGCCGTGCTCTGGGTCTGGAAGACTTCACCTCTGGCAGGAGGTCTCTGAGGGTACTAACTCCTCACAAAACTGCTACCATTATTTTATCTTTAACCCATTAACTCTTTAAAGACGGGGTGCCGTGGTTTTCAGTGACCCCCCCCCCTACCTACAACATAATCATCAGGTATTATGGTTATACTAGGAGGAAGATTATTTTCAAAAAAGTGTACAGAAATTGTTAAAATTATGTTTTTATGTGGACACGCCTCCAGTTCATTAAGTATACCTGGTTCTCACCTTAGCACCTCCTCCACGACCTTAGCACCACCCACCTGTCGTCCCTCTTCCTCCTCATGCCCACACCTGTTGTGTTATGATAATGAGGGGGAGGGTATGTTGTCACTAAAGCACTGTTTCTCTATTGGCACGTTTGACCCTCAAGGTTTCAGCCTCCAGGTAGAAACTCAAAATAGTCAGAGAAGACATAAAACACCATAAAACCACCGGGGGGCTTAATGAAGTTCTATCAACCTCATAGACACATGAAAAACAGAAAAAGTGCAAAAACATGGCACCAGCTCTGGTGCCAACCGGGAAAAACACCATTTGTGTTATTCTTTGGCTATTCAAAAATAGCAGATCTACAAGCTCATAGTGCGGCACTCGGCACTCAAATCGTGAAAATTCGTGCAAATCTTGGATTATATATATTTTTCGAAGCGAACATTTGTGAAACATTTAGTTCCAGGGACCCCCAGAAACAAAGATTTGAGTTACAAATGTTTGCTAAAAAGGCACTCGGTGCCGCGCTCTGAGCTTGTAGATCTGGTATTTTTGAATAGCCAAAGAAATCTAAAATGACAGAGATGGCGTTTCCCGGATTGAATGGGTTAAGACCTGAGGCCGATTCTACAAATGTCAAGGACCCCCAAAATTATATGTATTTGGCCGCGGACTCCCGAGAAGCAAAGATTTGCTCAAATTTCCATGATTTTTCAAAAATAGCAGTTCCACATGCTCATAGCACGGCACTTGCTGCGCTATGAGCTTGTATATCTGGTATTTTTTTAATAGCCAAAGTATAAAATAATGGTTTTAAGTGGTTACACAGATGTGTTCCCGGTCTTAATGGGTTAAACATGAACCCTAACATCCTTATTCTGGGGTGAACATTAGACGAAAATAGCAGGTCGACAAGCTCGCAATGTGTTGAGCTTGTAGATCTGCTATTTTCAGTGAGGATATTTAACGTAGAGGGAAATAAATGTGCGGCCTAGTCTAGACCCCTCTACTTAAGTATACAGGGTTCAGTGATTAATTAGCCAGCCTGTACCATGCTGCCATTTTTCAAGGATCAGTTACACGTGTTGTGTTTTATCAAATTAAATAACTTTTATTAGTTTAATACCCATTTAAAAATGTACAAACCTATCACTGTTTCTTTCTTAACCCATTAAGGGTTAGGGTTGAGGTGTGAGGCGGGGCTTTGATGCGAGGCGGACCTGGCTTTTGTTGTTCCCCCCCACATAGCAACCAGGAAGCTACGCTAGGGGAACGCTGAACACGCGTTCACACGCAGACGTGATAATAGTTATTGTCCATGATGGAGGCGCGCCGACTTAGCAGAGCTTGAGGCCGAGGAGGCGCGCCCGAGCGCCTACACCGACCGGCCGATGGTCTGCTAGTCGAATCAGCGCCGTCCGAGTTGTAAACCGAGGGGGGGAATAGATCTTTTCATGGGTTACTATCCACTTGTGCGTGTGTGTCGTGGATAAACTAAAACAAATGTTAAAAGCCAGAACACAATACAATTATCTTAACAATCTTAATGTTTTCAATAAACCAAGCATGAACGTGCGTGCGTGCGTGCGTGCGTGCGTGCGTGCGTGCGTGCGTGCGTGCGTGCGTGCACACGCATGCATGTTCATGGCTATGCACGTCTATGCGCGTTGCATAGTTCTAGTCTAGTGTGGCTTGCATTGCCCTCTAGTGTTTCCCTGTAACATATATATATATATATATATATATATATATATATATATATATGTATGTATATATATATATATATATATATATATATATATATATATATATATATGTGTACATATATATATCCGTCTGAACGCAGTAACCTGATCTAACCACCCAAGACACATATTAAACTGTCCAAAACGTCACTTGCAGCGCGACCCGAGCGCCACTGACGTCATTACAGAGCGAGAATTGATTTTGATTTACGAGAGCACAAGAGGTGTAATGAAAACAAAACAATCGTGCAGAAGAAATGGCGAGCAGCATTCAGTGGACAGACAAAGAAATTCAATGTGTCCTAGCACTTTGGGGGGGATGCCTCAGTACAAGCTAAATGTGTAGGAATGTACAGGAACAACAATATATGAAGATATGTCTCAAGGCATGGCAGAAAATGGGTTCACAAGGTCCTAAAAGTCATGACGCCACGACGCCTACGTCGTTACCACGGCAACCAAAGCAGATATGTCGGCACAGGGCGCCTTTGGGTTGACGTAGTTTAAATCAGTCTAAACGCACAGATCTGTGACAGATCAGATCTGGTCACTGGCAAATGCAGTGTGAACAGTCAGGCCAAAAGATTGGATTTGAGAAAATAAATCGGATTTGACTGGATTTGATTGCAGTTTAAACGGGGCCTTTAATGCCTTTCTTCTTCATAGTTCTGTTCTTCTCTCCTTCTCAGCATGCTAGTAAACTTCTGCGTGGAGACTGTTCTTACAGGGAGCAGCCCTGTGAATTCCCCTGGACGTCTCTCTTCATCTGGGCTGTCCTACAGAACCGCAGTGACATGGCTGTCTTCTTCTGGGAGATGGTAAAACACGTGATGCCCGGAAAAAGCTGAATTATTTTTATATTTGGTACTGTGTATACATGAACAGTGATGGAAAACTTGTGAAATGGGACATTCTGCAAAATGAGTACTTTTACTTCTGGTACTTTTAAGTACATTTTGACATTACCAAATTTTGAATTCCGGAGTATATCTACCTTAGTATTATTATGCAGTATTGATACTTTTACTTAAGTACAAAATGTGATTACTTTTTCCAACACTGCCTGTCTCTCTGTCCATCTTCCAGTCAGAGGAGTCGGTGCTGAGTGCTCTGAGCGCGTGCAAGATGCTCAGGGAGATGTCCAAGATGGACTGTGAGACGGAGGCCAAGCATTCTATGGCCGAGCTGGCACAGAGGTTCGAGGAACTGGCACACGGTGAGAAGCCTCTCACCGATAAATTACTCAAACTGACGTTTTTTAAGCCAGTGGTTCTCAAACTTTTTCATGTCAAGAACCCCCAAAATGATATGAATTTAGCCACGGACACCCATCTCGAAATGTTTTGTTCCAGGGACCCCCAGAGGCAAATATTTGAGTTAAAACTGTTGTCTTAAAAAATATATATATCCCAAGGTTTGCACAAAATGTTCACGATTTTTCAAAAATAGCAGATCGACAAGCTCATACGGCACTCGGTGCCGCGCTATGAGCTTGTTTATCTGCTATTTTTGAAAAGCCAAAGTATAAAAGGTTAAAATGATTGTGACGCTATATTAACACATTTTGCTGGGGACCCCCTGGAACCCCCCCAAGTTACCCTGGGGGTCCCCGGACCCCACTTTGAGAACCAATGTTTTAGGCAGTGGCTCCTGAACTGAGCTCAGAATCCATGGGAAGCCGATGTCACGCAACTCATTATTGGTTATAACCGCTCTCTCAGATCCCCTACTCTGACCGTATAACGACGCAAAAGCCATTTCTACCCCAATGCTTCACCTATTAAAACCAGGAAAGCATCTTTGATTTCAGCTATATGATGATGATTTTTCTTTATTAACGTGTCATGCTTCCAAGTAAGCCCAGCCCAGTGGGCTTACAGCAGTGGTTCTCAAACTTTTTCATGTCAAGGACCCCCAAATTGACACTTATTAGCCCGCGGACCCCCATTTGAAAAGATATGCCAGGGACCCCCATAAGAGATGATTTTGACGGCTCTCTAGCAGTGATTCTCAACTATTTTAATTTCAAGTACCCCCAGTTTGACATGCATTAGGCTACGGACCCCCATTTAATGCCATTTCTTTACTCATTATTTAATTTGACATGAACAATGAACCAACATGATAATTCACAAACAAATAACTAAATCAAACACTCAGGCTTTATACTGTACATGGCAGATTACATAAGTTTACAACTTAAAACACAGCATTGGGCCTGTTACACCACATCTTAACACGAGACCCGGACATGAACCTATTTGAAAAGATTAGATTGTCTTCTACTCCAGGCTCCAAAAACAAGATGTGCCATCTTTAATACCTCTTAATTAAACAACCACTCCAATTTCTGCTTTTATATATATATATATATATATATATATATATATATATATATATTTTTTTTTTTTTTTTTTTTTAAACTTGCATCTTGTACATCTGCAATTTTTGAACATTTTTGAAAAATCTTGAAAGTGTTTTTTTTTTAACACAAACATCTCTTCTGGGGGTAAAAGCATTTTCAGATGGGGGGTTTGCGGCCAAATATATATCAATTTGAGGGGTCCTTGGTACGAATAAAGTTCGAGAACTACTGATTTAGAAGGCTTTTGTATAATCGGCCTCAGGTCTCCATGGGTTGAACACCTTTTCAACCCTTGATGATACTAGGTCAGTTCCCCTCTGCTCTGGCTGTTTGCCGATGCATTATGGGTATTAGTACTGCCACCACCAAGTTAACTGCCATGCATCTTCCCCTCCTCAGATGTGTTCAGTTCCTTTTACCAGAGCAGTCACTCCTTCAAGCTGCTCACCATTGACTCTCCGGTGTGGGGCTCAAACTGCCTCCAGATGGGCATGGCTGCTGACGCATGTCTGTTCTTCAGCCATGATGGAGTACAGGTTGGTCCGTCTCTGTCTGTCTGGCCGGCTCAGCTATTAGTCTGGAGCAGTGGTTCTCAACCGGGTTCCAGGTGGTCCCGCAGCTAATTGATGGAGAGTTGGTATTGGTAACCAAATGGACCCTTATAGATCTTAAGCTCTTGAGAGCGTAAAATGAAACCAAATGGACCGTAGTATCTTTTTTAAAGTTTTTATTACACGATACTTACCTTTTCAATCCTGCACCTGACAAATAATCTAAAGTATGAAAAAAAACACTAACACTAAAACTAATAAAAACTAACTGAATAAGAAAATAATTATCAAAACAAACTAAAACTAAACTAAAATGAAAAATCCAAAACTATGTGGAATTGTCAACGGGACAAACTAAAAAGTCACCCACCAAATAAATAAATACATGGAAAATGGTAAACGATCTCCGCTCATCACCTTGGTATGTCACTGACCAGTTTTTTGGCCCCCCATCTGCTGTTTATATCCCATATCCCAGAGGGACGGTGACGGTACCATTGCTACAGAAACTGTAACATTAACACTCAGAAATGGCGAAAAAAAACAGACCGTTCTGCTTCTCAGGCCAAGCTGTCTAAGATCTGGTTGGGCAGCATGGAGAGGGACACGACAATGTGGAAAGTGCTCCTCACCCTTCTCTGCCCTGTGCTCTGCTACACCAACCTCATCACCTTCAGATTCAGGTTGGTGCTCGACGGCCATACATGTTTAACACAATAATACGCTTGTTGTCACAACCTGTCTATTACACTTATTACCAAAACGATCCATGGAATTCAAAATGTGTTTAAAGACTAGAAGTTGAGAGGGTTTGTCATGATGCTCCGCCTTGCAGAATTCTGTACTCCAGATGGCATCAGTTCTGGAGTGCTCCCGTCACTTCCTTCGTGGGCAATGTGCTGATGTACTTCCTCTTCCTCCTCCTGTTTGCCTACGTGCTGCTGGTGGACTTTAAGCTGCCGCCCCCTAGTGGCCGCCCGGCCATCAGTGAATACGTGCTGTACTTCTGGGTGTTCACCTTCATATGTGAGGAGATCCGACAGGTGGGTGGAGGGGGAGCTTATATCTCTCTTACATTTCCTGTTGGCACACACTCACCGCGCAGCCAATAAATACACAAATGGGGTATAAATCGTTTGTCATTCACAGTGGTGTAAAGTAACTAAGTACATTTACTCTCAAGTACAAGCTCACCACCCGTCGTGATGCGACGCGTTGTGAGCTTGTAAATCTGCTATTTTCAAAACATGTTAGTACTTTTACTTTTACTTTTGGTACTTTAAGTATATTTCAATGCCAATATACCTTTGTACTTTTACTCAAGTAACATTTTGAACACAGGCCTTTTAATTGTTACAGAGTATTTTTATAATGTGGTATTGCTACTTTTACTTAAGTCAAATATCTGAGTACTTTTTCCACCACAGGTCATTAATATACCAAAGAGTCAAACATAATTCAAGGAACAAAACCTTCCTGGACTTGCACAGCACAGCATAAAAATGTCCCTGAATGGTGTCTACTAGTGATGTGCGGGTCGGGTTTTTTCATGACCCGCCCCGCCACGGAACCTACGACCTTTAGTGGTATAAATCACTTTCAAATATGTTTGGGGTCATTTTAACATCTACTCAGACACCCCAGCCTGGTTCAGTATTAAGATATTCATTCACTATTGCCGGTGGACACAAACCCATGTAAAACTATTGCCTGTGGACACAGTGGTTAATCTCAAGTGCAAAGGGGCTAAAGGGCTGACAAGAGCCTAGTACAGCCTAATAGAGCCTATTAGAGTCTATTAAGACCTAGAATATTCTAGTCTATTCCAGCTGGACCCAGCCCTGTATAGCCTATTACAGTCATTTAACTACCCCCATACCCTAGGCTATTCTCCCAGTGGGCTGGACTTTGTGTGCTGGAATGTGCCGGACTGCTGGGCTCTGGTGGGCTATAATGGGCTATAATGGGCTCTCGGTGGGCTGTGCTGGGCTCTGTTAGGTTGTACGGGGCAGTACTATACTATAGCCTAGAAATGTTCATGTAAAACTATTGCCGGTAGACAAAAACCCATGTAAAACTATTGCCTGTGGACACAGTGGTTAATCTCAAGTGCAAAGGGGCTAAAGGGCTGACAAGAGCCTAGTACAGCCTAATAGAGCCTATTAGAGTCTAGTAAGACCTAGAACATTCTAGTCTAGCCTATTCCAGCTGGACCCAGCCCTGTATAGCCTATTACAGTCATTTAACTACCCCCATACCCTAGGCTATTCTCCCAGTGGGCTGGACTTTGTGTGCTGGAATGTGCCGGACTGCTGGGCTCTGGTGGGCTATAATGGGCTCTGGTGGGCTGTGCTGGGCTCTGTTAGGTTGTACGGGGCAGTACTATACTATAGCCTAGAAACTTTCATGTAAAACTATTGCCGGTGGACACAAACCCTTGTAAAACTATTGCCCGTGGACACAGTGGTTAATCTCAAGTGCAAAGGGGCTACAGGGCTGACAAGAGCCTAGTACAGCCTAATAGAGCCTATTAGAGTCTAGTAAGGCCTAGAACATTCTAGTCTAGCCTATTCCAGCTGGACCCAGCCCTGTATAGCCTATTACAGTCATTGAACTACCCCCATGCCCTAGGCTATTCTCCCAGTGGGCTGGACTTTGTGTGCTGGAATGTGCCGGACTGCTGGGCTCTGGTGGGCTATAATGGGCTATAATGGGCTCTGGTGGGCTGTGCTGGGCTCTGTTAGGTTGCCGTGCCCTCTTTTAGCCAGTGGATGTGTAAAGTGCATCCGTTCTTTCTTAGGCGATGACCATCCCTGCTACAAAGTTTTGTGGCGTTATGTGAAGCCATTTGGGAGTTGGGTGTCTTTTTGCGATTGACCACGCCCATTGCCCCGCCCCCTTATGGCCGAGGGGCATGGGAAGTTAATTTGGTTCCTCATCAGCCCATGCTACACCCTTCCACCAAGTTTCATAAAAGTTGGCGCAGTAGTTTTTCCGTAATCCTGCTTACAAACAGACGCTCAGACAAACAAGTGGTGGTGAAACCATATCTTCTTTGGCGGAGGAATAAAAAAAACTGGGACCCTTATTTCACTGGCATCCGGTGGATTCTTATTGGGGACACATTGAACTTTGAAAAAATGCTGGATGCCAACTTTTACTCAAAAATGCCTACATGGTTACAGAATTTTCCATTTTCGGCCCCGTCTAGAGTCAGGGTGCTAATATTGTGCATGTTGGCCCACTGGAAACACCAGTGGGTCTACAGTTGGGGTCCAGGGACCCTCACAGGCTTCCAAATGGCCCCTTACAGGTGTGTAACTCTGAGAGTGTACAAATGGTTCCATTTGTACACTCTCAGAGTTATGGGGGTCGTGGAAACCACTGTGCTAGACTAAATGGAACAGAGCCTTCATTAGTATCATTGGTAACACCTGTGAATGTCTTCATAATATGGCTGCTGTGAATAGAGCCTATTCACACATCTGTCAGCTTGATTCAGTTTGGTCGATGTGTTTCATGACTTTCAGGCTTTCTTTGAGGACCACATGACTTGGCACCAGAGTTTGAGGCTGTACAAGCAGGATGTCTGGAACAAGTGTGACCTCACTGCCATCGTTCTGTTCATTATTGGTCTCGTCTGCAGGTTGGTACACAGACATGATTGGTTCCTGTAGTACACTGTTTCCCAAACAGCAATCTGGGAACCTATCGCCAAATGAAAAGGAAAAACAGTGCCCTCTGCTGTTTTTTACCATCTCACTTGGCTCTGGGAGGAAGTCGACGTAGCACACGTACGCAAGGAAACCGGGGTTTTGGTCTGCCTTCAGCCTTTCACTTCTGGTGGTGTGACTATGTTTTCATTCCCACTAACAATATTTCTACACGGAACACTAACACCACTTCTCCCAGAGAACATGGATCGTTTTGGTTAAAGCCCACTTGTTTCTATGATGAAAGAGCAAGTTAAAATGTGAATATCTTTCCGTGGTTTTGTCTGCTCCGAGGACGCTATTGTTAAATGAGTTTCGGTTTGTTTCTAGTGGGGAAGGATCGGCAGACACGTAAATCCCGCCCACTACTATTTGATTGGGTAAAGCGCGGACTGCTTCCTGATCTGAAGGCATGCCCACTTGTAGGCCAGTGCGTACGCGATATGACGAACCCCCCGACAGATTCAAACGCAGAGCAGAATCCTTTCTTGAGAGATTACCCAAACAATGGTCGACTCGGGACCCATACGTGGGTTTTATGAGTAAATACCCATTTATTTTTTTGTTTCCTACATTTTGTTTTTAATTATTATGATTTAATAATAATAATTATTTAATAAAAAAAATAAAAATAAAAATAAAAAAAAGAAGTAGTGAAAATAGCCGATGTACAAGCTCACAACACGTTGCATCGCGACGTGTTGTGAGCTTGTACATCGGCTATTTTCACTATAGTTTGGGTGCCGGGGAGACATCACATTTCTCTTTTGGGTCTTGAGCTAAAAAGGTTGAGAACCACAATAGTAGACTACTTGAAGTAGATCGAGAGCTTTGAGAAATACCGGAACCATGATAATCTTCAAATCAGAGTTTGATTCAAATGAATTAAATGAGGTGAAATGTGTTTTGTTCTGCTCGTGCTTCAGGATGTTCGCGTGGTCCTATGAGTCTGGACGATGTGTCCTGTGCATCGACTACATGGTCTTCACACTCCGTCTCATTCACATCTCCGTTGCTCACAAACAGATGGGACCAAAAATCATCATTGTTGGCAAGATGGTAAGACATAATACAGATAGTAATGCTCTTTTATCATCCTATGAGGGTAGCATGGGTCACTGACATTATGTAATGAACACAAAATGTCTTGTTTCTCACTGTTCAGATGAAAGATGTCTGTTTCTTCCTCTTCTTCCTGGGGGTGTGGCTAATGGCATATGGCGTAGCCAATCAGGCGCTGCTCTATTCCTACGATCCCAACCCAAATCGTATCTTCCGTCGAGTGTTCTACAGACCTTACCTGCACATCTTCGGACATTTTCCTGTTGAAGAAGTAGATGTGTGTGTGTGTGTGTGTGTGTGTGTGTGTGTGTGTGTGTGTGTGTGTGTGTGTGTGTGTGTGTGTGTGTGTGTGTGTGTGTGTGTGTGTGTGTGTGTTTGCGTGCGTGCGTGCGTGTGCTAATTTCTTGGCCACCGGCAATGCTGCTTGCAGCTTTATTTATATTTGTTTTAGTTTACCATTAGTATAACAGTTTTGTATTTTACTACAGATGGACAGTCATTCATTCATTATTTTATTTATTTTCATGTTTTTTTTTTGTCATCAAAGTGGGAGAACAGTGGGACCTGGCCTGCACTGACAATGTGACACAGATAGAGGGCGGTGCTGAGCCATGCAGGATCGAGTACAGCAACTGGCTGGTGATAGTTCTGCTGGTCATTTACCTGCTGGTCACCAACATCCTGCTCATCAACCTGCTCATTGCCATACTCAGGTAGAGAACCAAGCATTTCACCTTCCTTCTGTCTGTAGCTCCATAAGTGCCCTCTCTGTCCCTCTTCTTGGTTTCCCTCATTCAGCTACAGTGGTGTAAAGTAACTAAAGTAATGTACTCAAGTACTGTACTTAAGTACAATTTTGAGGTATTTGTACTCTACTTGAGTATTTCCAATTTCCAATACTTTAACTTCTACTGCACTACATCTCAGAGGCAAATATTATACTTTTATACTCGACTACAATTATTTGAAAACTTTAGCTACTAGTTACTTTGTAGATTTAGATTATTATTACAAGACATACATTAACCACTTCAGCCCTATATACATTTCGGCCATTTGAAAATAGCCGATCTACAAGCTCACAACGTGTCGCAATGTGACACATTGTGAGCTTGTAGATCGGCTATTTTCAAAATATGTGAAAACTTGAAATGGAACATTCTGCCTAATGAGCACTTTTACTTTTGGTACTTTAAGTACATTATGATGCCAATACTTTTGTAATTTTACTCAAGTACATTTTGAATTCCGGACTTTTACTTAAGTAACAGAGTATTTCTATATTGCAGTATTGATACTTTAATTTAAGTAAGAAATGTGAGTACCTTTTTCACCACTGCTCAACTGGTAGGCCTATCTCCTCTCATTACCTCTGATGTTGCCCTTCTACCCATTCATCCCTTTATGTTGTTGTTTTGCCACTTCCACAATCCTCCACGCAGCTACACCTTTGAGAAGGTGCAGGAGAACAGCGACATCTACTGGAGGTTCCAGCGCTACAAGCTCATCCTCGAATACAAGTCCCGTCCTTCTTTGGCTCCTCCGTTCATCATCCTCTCCCACGTTCATCTCTTCTTCTCGTTTTTAAAGAAGAAAATCCACAGGGTGCCTTCAGGCCCGATCTACCACAGTGGTCAGTATTTAATTTGGATCTAATGAAAAACAAATTAAAGACTCAGTTAATCCTTCATCTTTAGATCAGTGGTTCTCAAACTTTCATGTCAAGGACCCCCAAATCTACATTTATTAGCCCGCGGACCCCCATTTGAAAATAAATGCCAGGGACCCCCATAAGAGAAGATTTCTATGGTTCTAGCAGTGATTTTCAACCATTTTAATTTCTTGGACCCCCAGTTTGACATGCATTAGGCTACGGACGCCCGTTTAATGGCATTTATATCTCTGGGACCCCAATTTATATTGTAAAAATCTATGTTAATTTAACTCTGCGAGTGTACAAATGGAACCAAATGGACCCGTCAGGGTCCATTTGTACACTCTCAGCGTTACAGACCCATAAGGGTCCATTTGGTTCCTAACTGCCATTTAGCTGGGGACCCCCTGGAACTCCCTCAAGGACCCCTGGGGGTCCCCGGACCCCACTTTGAGAACCAACGCTTTAGATGACACTTTTGTGTGATTTGACAATTGAGTGAAGTCTTGAACACCATGAGAATCATTTATAATTGTCAATTTTACTGTGTGCGTATGCATGTATGAATGCACAGGGCACAATGATGGGAGACATTACCACCGTCATTATTCTTGAAAACTGATCTCATCTGTGCAAAATCGGGCTGTGTAACAGTGCTTTTAGTACCAGTGGTGAAAAAAGTACTCAATGTCTTTACTTAAGTAAAAGTACTGTAGCAATACTGCAATATAGAAATACTCTGTTACAAGTAAAAGTCCGGAATTCAAAATGCACTTGAGTGAAAGTACAAAAGTATTGGTATAAAAATGTACTTAAAGTACCAAAAGTAAAAGTACTCATTATGCAGAATGTCCCATTTCACAAGTGTTCAAATGTATAAAATGTATACAAATCTTTTGAAAATAGCAGATCTACAAGCTCACAATGTGTCGCAATGCGACACATTGTGAGCTTGTAGATCTGCTATTTTCAAATGGCCAAAATGTACATGGGGCTGAAGTGGTTAATGTATGTTTTGTAATAATAATCAAAATCTACAAAGTAACTAGTAACTAAAGTTTTCAAATACTTGTAGTGCAGAAAAAGCACAATATTTGCCTCTGAGATGTAGTGGAGTGGAAGTAAAAGTACTGAAAATTGGAAATACTCCAGTAAAGTAAAAATACCTCAACATTGTACTTCAGTACAGTACTTGAGTAAATGTACTTAGCTACTTTACACCACTGGTACCTACAGATGTATGACATTGATTATGATGGTTGGTGACCAACGTAATGTTTTGATTTGTTGACATTGTCTGTAGGGCTAGGCCAAGCATTTCAGCTCAACCTCAGCTCACATCTGTTGAGCTACTGCCCAGATTATGTTAACACATTCCCTTTCGGGTATTAATTAATGAATTATGTAGCTTCTGCCAGGGTTTTTTTTTTACCTTATATTGACGATCTCTACAGAGCCACGTGATGTGCGCGTGCACGTGAACAAAGCATGTCTGGTGGATGGGGGAGGGTCTGATCTCTCCACCAGAGAAAAACAATTGTAACCGCAATCGTCCATTTTGTCCCAGTCGGCCGTTGTTTAACAGCCGTTTTCACCAAAAAATGGAGAAAAAAAGAGAAAGGGGTGTTTTTCTAAAACTGATAAAGAAGGAGCGGACGGGAATGTCATTCTTTGGGAAGACGTAACATCTGTCCATTCCTTCTTTCAGGGCGCTAGGATCATTCCTAAGTTGCGTTAGAGCGCCCTCTAGTGGAATTTTCAAAAGAATATATCTTTTTTGAAAAGACGGAGATCTCCACCAAATGGCAGGGAATAAATTCAGTATTTTCCCCCCAACGGTTAGAGTTGGAGATCAGACGTAATGAGCGTGAACGTATCATGAGATGGGAGAGCGACCAGAAGAAGAACCTCCTGGCAGCCCAGAGGGACATTCAGAGAGACAGTGACTCTGAGAGGATCAAACAGATGTCTGACAAGTGAGATGCCAACGATGCTGTGATGGGAGAAGTGCTCACATGTTTTACTTATATACAGTTATCAAGTAGAAGTCCCGTATTCAAAATGCACTTGAGTAAAAGTGCAAAGGTATTGGTATCAAAATATACTTAACGTGCCAAAAGTAAAAGATCTAGAAGCTCACAATGCATCGCGATGCGACACATTGTCGATCTTGTCGATCGGCTATTTTTAATGGCCGAAATATATATAGGGTTAGTGTCCCTACTCACGGTGTAGTGTAAGTGGTTAGTGTATGTTTTTGTAATAATAATCAATCTACTAGTTAATCTAGTAACTAGTAACTAAAGTTTTCATGCAATTATTGTCGAGTAAAAGTACAATATTTTCCTCCGAGATATAGTGGGGTAGAAGTAAAAGTATTGAAAATTGTAAATACTGAAGAAAGTAAAAATACCTCAAAATTGTACTTAAGTACAGTTCTTGAGTGTGCACTACGTTAATTTACACTATTGGTTTACGATTTCATGTCAATTACTAAATTCACCTCCGGCCACAGATCAGCTAAATGGATCTGTACTGAATTGTACTGAACTGTGTGTGTTTTGACAGAGTGGACAGTGTGCTGCAACAGGTGACTGAAACCAGAGACTTTGACCAGAGGCTGAAGCAGATGTCTGACAAGTGAGATAACTAACCTCATTGGATTTCAATCACCAAAGGCCCTGACAGATAGAAAGAGTCAATCACTCATGTCAATTTAGGCCACTTGTTCACATCAAAAGTGGGAGAATTTGAAGCGTCAGTATATATTTGGTTGCACTGAAAGTACTAATAATTTGAACCGCACCTGAATGAAACAAAATAAGTCAAATACGCATACACAATTCTTAAATTGTACACCAAACCTCTTTGCCGAAAATAGCCGATATCTGCAATGCGTTCCCCTCAGAATAGTGATGCTAGGGTTCATGTGGTTCATGCAAAAAAAATAAACGAAAGGTGGCCCCCCTGTTGTAACTCTGAGGACCCCCAAGGGGTCTTGGACCCCCTGTTGAAGACCCCTGCTCCATGTCATAAATTAACATGTCTTGTGTTTCTCAAAAGAGAATTTAGAACACTCAATCTTTACACACTGCGATACGTATTTAAACTCATCAATGAGTTTTTAGACCCATTAAACACTGTAGTGCACTGATACACACATAGTGTGTCGACGCTCCAAAATAGAAACGTTTTCTGAAAGAAGCGTCAGGTCGACACCTCCAGGGTGTCTACTGCCGTTGTAAACCGTTGATGACCGCCGCCGGTCATCAAATTATTGGCTTGGGAATTAGACAAAAACTAAAAAATAACCATGAATTCAAGTCTCCATGGGGTGTGTAATTGATAGAAAAAAAAGTCATGTTGGGAGTGAACTATCCCTTTAAGAACAGTACTTGAGTAAATGTACTTAGTTACTTTACGCCACTGCATGTGAATGAATCAATGACTCAATCATTCAATCAATCTGTGTGTTTTGGCAGAGTGGACAGAGTGGACTGTGTGCTGAAACAGCTGACTGAACAACTGAATGAAACCAGACATTCTCTGAAGACTGAGGTAAATTCAGGCTTATTCAAAGCTCTTCCACTCCTCAGGGTTGTCTTGATCTTTTGTCTGTGATGACACCTCGGGATTTACTCAAAATGTAGCTCACCATTCTCTCAAAGGGTTTTTATCATTTAAATTCTGATATGCATGCCTTTATGATGTTTTTACTGTTTTGATCCACTAGATGGAGAAAAGCTTGAATGCTCTCAGCCAGATCTTGGATACTCTGGCACAAAGCACCCTGGCAAACCCTGGTCAACCATCACCCACTTTTAGAAGTATCTCTACAGACATGTGTGCAACTTCTGGAATGGTGAAATAACTACTTTATACAGTTAGCGACAGCAAAGATACAATAAACCACATTTAAGTATGTCTGCAGGCCATGCTTTAGCATGCTTTTAAAAACTATTTAGGACTGTCATGGTCAAATTAGCCCAGTGCAATCAATCAATTGAGATGATTGAGCAGATGATTAGCGAGTCATCGAGGGTGTCATTTTGCTGCTCTCTGGTGGTCGATCCTCGTATGTGTTCAAAACCATGGCCTGAGAAACTTAAATGCATTTAAATAACAAAATAACAACAAAAAAAAACACGCAAATCGCTGGCAGTCAATGGGGTAAATTATGAATAAACTCTGGCAGTCAATGTGTTAAAGTGGGGTCCGGGGAACCCCAGGGGTCCTTGAGGGGGTTCCCAACAAAATGATTGACAGTTAGGAACCAAATGTACCCTTAATGGGGCTGTAACTCTGACAGCGTATGTATGGAACCAGATGGCCAGGTCCATTTGGTTCCGTTTATATGCTGTCAGAGTTATATAGGGGTCCCTGAATGTATAAAAACCATACTGGGGGTCCTTGAAGTTAAAAAGTTTGAGAATCAAAAGTAACATTTTAACTTGTCCTTCCATTATAGAAACAAGTGGGCTTATAACCAAGACAATCCATGTGGGAATGAAAACATATGCGCCTCACCATTTACCATTTACCAACATCCTGTTATCAACATTCTATTGGAATGGAAAAAACAGCAGCACAGCAGCACTACATATATACAAGGAAACTTCGGTCACCAAAACCTGTCATCAAAACCTCTGTTCTGTCCGGTTCTCCTCAGTGGCTGGCAAAATTTACTTGAATTTGCACACAGGCATTGACCATTAGCATATGCACAACATGACGACGCCTGTTTTTCACTTTCCCAAAATGTAAGCAGTTTATTTGCGTTTTGATGTAAACACCGGAGATTCGGAGTTCGGCCTATGGGATCTATAGTCGCCATGGCTACAGCCATCGCCAAGGTTACAGCTCGCAAGCTATGGGATGATTACTGTTGCCATCTTGCACACAGAGGACGCATGTGACAACAGTAGCACAGGCTGAGGCAGACCTCGCTCCCAGATTAGCTACAAAATTGTAAAAGAGTCTAGGTCTTTCATTTAGGAGCCGTGTCCACACACAGCCTTTTATGAGCGGAGGACCACTATGGATATCATTTTCCATAGCACTCGCTCACGCATTGACACGTTCCAATCCACATTGTGTTAGCTCTTGATGCTAATAGCATTAGCGTGTACAATGTTTACTCATTCACGGAGCAGAGCGTCGCCTAATGTACGATCTCACCGCGGGTTACAAACTACATTATTTCAAGTAGTGTATATATATATATATATATATATATATATATATATATATATATATATATATATATATATAGCGGATAACACTCTGACATTAAGTTTCACACAACAAACATTAACACTGCGCTGTTTTTCCAAAATACACATTGTATTCAATTAAATTCATCTGAGCATAAAACAAACGCATTAATACAGTACATGTAATCAAAAGGTGGAGAAAAAATGTCCCCTCATTTTTTAGGGGAATTAACATGTATCTCCACTTCTAATTTTCTGACAGTTCTTTGAAAGAAGCCAGTGATTCACAACATTTAATGGATGATGTCAGGGCATTCCGCATTATGGTGGCAGAGTAGTAAAATATTGTTTTGCCCATTGATATTTGCTGAACCCTGTCTTCTACCCTGAGCCATGCCAGACTAGTAAAGTGTGATGGAATTAGGTGGGTCATGGGCTGTAGGCTGAGTAGTAGCTGTTTCAGTTTGTTTTGGGAGGTCTGAAGTTTAGTTCACGCAACAGTTATAAATAATGGTGATATTTATTTGAAGTCATAAGGCCTAGCACTAGATAATACATGTGTCTGTCTGATATAATTTGTCAATTCAGATGCTCCTTTTAAAAAAACATTAGTTTCTGTTCAACTAACAGCTTCTCTGTGTTAAAATGTTTTTAAAGTCATAAATAAGTAACAGTGTTGGACCTACAAACTGTACAAGTAAATGGCTTTTCCCTTGTATGAGTCCTCATGTGTGATTTTAGATTACCGTTGTCACAAAAGCCTTTGCTACAAACTTCACAATTAAATGGCTTTTCCCCTGTATGAGTCCTTATGTGTTTTTTTAGATGATGTGTGTGACTAAAGCCTTTGCTACAAACTGTACAAGTAAAGGGCTTTTCCCCTGTATGAATCCTCATGTGTTTTTTTAGATCACCCTTTTGAATATAATTGTGGCCACAAACTGTACAAGTAAATGGCTTTTTCCCTGTATGAGTCATCATGTGTCTGTTTAGATTAACGACTGTAGCCTTTGCTACAAACTGTACAAGTAAAGGGCTTTTCGCCTGTATGACTCCTCATTTGTTTTTTTAGGCAAGAGCCTTCACGAAAGCCTTTGCTACAAACTTTACAAGTAAAGGGCTTTTCATCAGTATTTTTGATGGACACTACACCCCCCTCCCCCCCCCGAGACTGCTCCTAAACACCTATCAGTGGAAAAACATCTATCCATTGAAAAAATGAACAAATCGTTTGGCCTTGGCTTGCACATGATACACCTTAATGTGAATTCCCTTGTAGGAGACAAGCTAACACAAATCAAGCAGATGTTTTATGATGGTAAGGTTGACATTTTAACTTTCTCTGAAACAAAACTTGATCAAGCGATAACTGATTCTGTGATTGAGATTGGAAACTACAAACTCTTCAGAAAAGATAGGAACAGAAACGGGAGTGGTGTTTGCATGTATGTTCATACTGACAATGTCTGCATCCTTCGGGAAGACCTGATGGATGAAAACATTGAAGCTGTGTGGGTCGAGATCATTTTTAAACATACCAAACCTGTGCTAGTCGGTACCATATACAGACCTCCTACCCAGACTGATTTCTATGATAGACTTGATGAATGTTTAGCTAAAGTGGACCATGCGGAGACGATACTTCTTGGTGATTTTAACACTGACATGCTCCGCAAGGAAGCGTCAATGTATAAGTCATTCAAGGCGTTTTGTGATCGGCATTCACTCCACCAGCTGATCACTCAGCCCACAAGGCTGTGTGTTTCCACTCAAACTACCATAGATCTCATTCTAACAACGGACAAGGAAAAAATCCTAAATAGTGGTGTTTCTACCTGTGGCATATCTGATCACAACATGATCTTCTGCACCAGAAAGAAACGTAAACCTAAGACCGGTTACCACAAAACAGTCACAATCAGAGACCTCATAAATTATAAGAGTGAGGACTTAGATCACAGACTGGAGGAACAGGATTGGTCCGACGTTCTAAACAGCACACAGGTAGACGAATCCTGGCTTAGTTTCAAAACTAAATTCATTCAAATTTTGGACAGTGTGGCTCCCATGAAAACCATCAGGGTCAAAACCCGCTCGGTACCATGGATGAATTCATGGATGACATCCTTACTGCCATGAAAGTCAGAGACAAAAAGTGTTCTGAGCTTCATAAAAGTAGGATCAAACTAGCCAAATGTTTTAACAAAGGTCTCGAATCCCACGTAGCTAAAGTTGAAAAGGAAAAAAACAAGCTAAGAAACAAGGTAAATGGCATGCTCCAGTTAGCAGAAAAAAGCTACCTCGATGACAAGATTGAGGAAAATCAAAGAAAACCACGAGAGCTTTGGAAGCTACTCAAGAACCTCCTAGGCTGCAGCAAGAAATTGAAAACCAGGCTTTCAAACTTAAGCCTCAAGGTGAATGACACTCTCATTTCATCCAAACACGAAGTGAGTAAAATCCTCAACATATTCTTCACGACCGTAGCCTCAGATTTGGTTGAAAAACTTCCTCCACACTCTGGGAGATATGGTGAGGAGTATGTTGTCTCATTTTACGAAAAACAGGGTGTTTGCAAAGATGATTTTAAACTCTCCCCTGTGGAAACAGAAGAGGTGTTTAAAAAATTGAGTGCTCTTCATCAACACAGAGCCACAGGCCTCGACAATATCCCCCCCAAATTTCTAAAAGACTCAGCCGCCTCCATTGCTCCAATCATTACCCACATAATAAACCTCTCCACCATACAGGGACAGGTCCCTAACGATTTCAAAAAAGCAAGGGTGACCCCTCTGTTCAAAAAAGGAAACCAATTAGACCCTGGCAACTACCGCCCTATTTCTATTCTAAGCTCCATCTCGAAAGTCATGGAAAAAATAGTCTATGAACAGGTCGACAAGTATCTTGCCGTGAAAAATCTAATCTACAAATTCCAATCTGGCTTCAAGAACAAACCACTCCACTGACACATGCCTTCTCTATTTGAACGACTCTATCAAACAAGAGATCGAAAAGGGTAAATATTGCGGCATGGTCATGCTGGACCTCCAGAAGGCTTTTGACACCGTTAATCACCCAATTATGATCAAAAAGCTCAAAGCAATAGGTTTTGATGACATGTCAGTGAACTGGATGAGATCCTACCTGGAAGGGAGGGAGCAAGTGGTGGAAGTAAACGGCACCCAGTCCCCCCCCCTCCCAGTGACTTGTGGTGTTCCCCAAGGAAGTATACTAGGTCCCTTACTGTTCCTGATATATGTGAATGACATGTCTTCAGCCTGCGACTGCAACCTGTTCCTGTTCGCAGATGACTCGGCCCTGCTAGTCTCGGACAGGGACAGGCTGCAGGTTGAGAAAACTCTCAGCTCTGAACTCAACAAGATCTGCATCTGGCTCTCCGACAACAAGCTCTCATTACACCTGGGCAAAACGGAATGCATCCTCTTTGGGTCCACTCCTAACCTCAGAAAGGCAGAGAGCTTCACGATCAAAGCGGGTGATGAAATCATCAAAAGAAAAAACGAAATTACCTACCTGGGCTCTATCTTGGAGGCTGACCTCTCTGGTGACAAAAATGCTGAAAAAACAATCAAAACGGTCCACAAAAAAAACACGCTATTTGTGGAGTATTGATCGTAAAGTCAGTAAGAATACCCTGAAGACTCTTGCAGTGGCCCTCATACAAGGTCATTACGATTATGCATGTGCATGTACTTCATGGTATCACAACACCTCCAAGGCCTTAAAAACAAGGCTCCAAACATCCCAAAACAAACTTGTAAGGCTACTTCTTGGCCTCAATTACAAAACCCATCTAACCCCTGATCATTTTGATAGGATTGGATGGCCTAGGGTTGAGGACAGAGTACAGCAACAAGCTATGGGCCTGGTCTTCAAGATATACCACAACATTGGGATCCCCCTGTATTTGTCAAAATACTTCCAAAATGTTAATGATTTCCATGATCACAATACCAGAGGCAGCTCCACAAACCTTGTCCAACCCTTTTTTGGCTCAACAAAGGGAAGTAACTCGTTCTCATGCTATTCCTCAAAAATGTGGAACGCCCTACCAAAAGGAGTAAAGGAGTGTAAAACCCTACTCTCCTTCAAAACTGCCCTAAAGATACACCTTCAGGAGGCTGCAATTGGAAAATGGCCCCTGTCTAAGTCCTAACCTTACCTACCCCCCCCCCCCCCCCTCTCCTTCTTCTTTTGTACATATTTCTCACTCTTTATACCAGTAACCTGTAAACTGATTGTATGACATTCTATAGTAGTTGTGTATAACTGTCTGTCTCTTATATGTCACCATGATTTGTGTGCATGGGGAACTCATTTGAAACAAGCTCAGTGCTTTTATGAGTCTTCCAGTTTAGTAGACCTCGTATTGTGAATTTGTACTTCCATGTACTGTTGTTCTCATGTCTTACTAAATAAAGTACATCAATCAATCAATCAGTATGAATCATCATGTGCTTCTTCAGATTTCCCTTAAGATTAAACAGTTTGTCACAGACTGTGCAACTATAACCTTTATTCCCTGTGCGACTCTGCATGGAGTCAGTTTCTTTCGATGAGTTCAGGTCCAGGGACATCTTGTTGCTCAAAGACAATCTCTGTCCTTCCACATGTTGTGTCTTGTGTGACTTCAGTGTGTTTAAAGGTGACTGATCTACACTGGTCTCCCACTCATCACTGTCTTCAGTGATGTCAGATTCAGAACAGTGTGAAGAGAGGAGCTGGTCATCACTAGTTGGATGTGATGTTCCACAGTCCTCTACGTGAGCTTGTGTTTTCATGTGTTCAGTTGAGGTGCTGGCTACAGGCTCTGTGTCTCTGTTTTCACCATCATCATCTTCACTTTTCACTGCTAGTAATGTCAGCATTGGCCTATCAACCTCTTCTGGTCTTTGAAGTAGCTCTTCCTGCTCCTCTTTAATGTGTGGAGGCTCTGGTTCCTCCTGGACCAGACTGGAGCTCCTCTTGTCTTCAGGGGAATCCTCCTCTTTACATACAGGGAGATGCCTGAGGTCTGTGGAAAAGATCAAATAAAAGCAAACATGAAACTAGAAAAAGTGCTCCTCGGAGCACAAGTCTCCGTCTGGTCAAGTAGGTTATTATGGCTTCCTGGTGGCGCTATACTAGGCCACTGTGAAAAGGGTGCCATTTCTTCTTAGGCCTTTCACGGCAATCGGACACTGCGTTCATGATTTGAGGCATTGTGTTCCAAAAATGTGGATTGCTAAATTAGATCTGCTGGAGGCGCTATAATGGCATTTCTTCCTCGGCCTAATGGGAATATGTGTGCACACTTTCACGAAAACGCACTGTGTTCATGATTTGAGGTGTTCAAAATGGACCTATCCTGCTAACTTTGGAAGCCAATGTTAGCCAAGTAGGATGGAATATGAAATATCGGACACATCCATCTTGATCACATGACTATAGAGATACTGTGTACCAATTTGCGAATCTGAAGGAGTAAGAACAACAAAATTGTTTTACAAAAGTCAGCCTCCTGGTGGCGCTCTAAAAGGCATATGTGAAAAATGCAGGGCAAAGGTTTTTCCTTGGGCTCTAGGGAGAGTGCGTGCAAAGTTTCACGCAGATCGGTGCAGTTATAGGTTAAAATGTGAATCGGCCTGTTATAGCGCCACCATGAGGCTGATTTGAACGTTTTCAAGTGGCATTTCTTCCTGGGCCAAGTGGGAATCTAAGTGGAAAGTTTCTCGGAAATCACATGCTGCGTTCATGATTTGAGGCATTTTGCAACTTTAAAAAGGCAATATTAGCCAATCAGGATGGAATATGGAAAATCGGACAGATCCGCGTTGATCACATGACTACAGAGATACTGTGTACCATGTTTGGTGTCATTTTTACATCTACTCAGGTGTTTGTCAGCACCCCATACAGTTTTTAAGTTGCTTGTTTCAGTATTTAGAGATTTTATATACATTTTATCAGACACTCCCACATTGTAACTTCAAACTCCATTTCAACCACGTTGGATTAATTGAAAACACACGTACTTGATTCTGGTGACTGATATTGTCCTTCCAATGTGTGAGGGGCCGTGTTTTTTTCAATTACTTTTGTCATTTATTTTGTATTACATTTTTCTACACAGGTTTGTATACGAAGGGGTCATGTCTGATAAGATTAATAATATCTAAATACTGAATCGAGCAACTTAAAAACGGTCTGGGGTGCTCACAAAAGCATGAGTAGACGTTAAAATGACCCCAAACATGTTTGAATGTCAAATATCCCTTTAATCCTTATTTATTTATTTCATTAAGTGTTTCATAGGTGTGGTGTGGTAACTGACGCTGTAAATAAATGCTCCATTTCTAAACCATAGATCTATTCTTATTTATTTATCAGCTGAAACCATTCAAATTTACCTATGCACTTTGTGGGGAAAATGTAACACTGTCTGCGTTTAGTACTGTAATCAAATGTGTACACTACAGCTGTCCATCATAATAGATGATCAGTAGGGCCGAGCCGGAAATTTCATAATCATGCAACTGACGGCCACCTATTGACAAATGTAACACTTGGCATATGCAAAACGTCTGTCATAATTACCATTTATTAGGGCCCGAACACTGCACCAGTGCGAAACCGTGTTGAAATGCTTATATAATAAGAAATACTTATTAGTATTCTTAGAAAAAATGGTAGTGTTTTTGAGGGCCTAAGCGTACTCAAAAATAATTTGCAACTTTGCACACACATCGGAAGTGGTGAAAAATTAAGTGTATAATGTGTATATATGTTGCAGAGAAAAGAAAAAACTAAAACTTAGATCGGCTATTTTCAATTCCTGTTTGGAGCTGAAACATGGAAGTTCGATGCTTCGCCACGGTCAAAAACTCACGATTTTGATCAAGTTTACATCATCTAAGTATTTTATGCAAGCTGAGCGAGTTTGAGGTTGATCTGACTAACCTTCTAGGAGGAGTTTGTTAAAGTATAACCTGTGTAGATGGCATAAAATGACTTGAGACTTGGACGTGATACAGGTGTGTACCAATTTGTATAGATGTAGGTGAAACCGTATTGTGGGGCTTCAACTTTGACATTTTGTAGGGGGCCATGCGATGTGTGTGCAAAGTTGCAAATTATTTTTGAGTACGCTTAGGCCCTCAAAAACACTACAATGTTTGCTAAGAATAATAATAAGTAATAAATAATAAATCTATAACCTGAACTTGTAGATTGGCTATTTTCACTATTTTCTCACCCCACCATTGTACAACAAAGTATAATACAAGGTTAAGTGGTTAATCAGATTAATTGATTTAGTCAATTATAACAAATCTATTAGAATTTTACTAGATTTCACTATATTATTCAATGAACCTGCAAGAGCAAGATTAAGTCGGTTAGTGTTTCTAAATGTTGGTTTCAATATATTTTCAGTGAATTGTCCAGCCCTAGTAGGCAGAGATCTCTGATCAGATCACACAGGAGACTATGAATTAATGCATTTATTTGGTCATAAAAGGAAAGAGCACATCAGCACTTCAATAACATATATAATATACACAATATGACCGAGGATAAAAAACACAATAAAGCCCTGAGGGTTATTTATATTGTGGTCCTCTAGGCACCACCAGTCTGAGATGATTGAATGAACAGAACGCCATCAGGTCAGCTATGGCTGAACTTGGCCTGGCACTTGGCAGCGTAATAAAATGTGAGCACAGCCTAAGTGTCAACAAGTTGTTTTACCTGGTGCACGGTTCAGAAGAGTTCATACAGACATTCATTAAAATGCCCTTTAGGTACTTGTTATTTAAACAGGCACGGGCATACCTATGTGTACAATAAACGCCTTGCAATTTAAACCCATCTGACCTAGGAGCTTCTATGGGGTGATAGTGGGGTTAGATTTAAAAACATATATTTTACCTGAGAGAGTGTTGCACCTGGGGTCTATTTCACTAAAGCGGAATTACATTATCCTGGTTTAAAAGGCAAATCCAGGTTTGACAAGCCTGGTTTATTCAGTTCCACGAACGCCAAGCCGGGCTGAGAAGGAGCGGCTTTGTCGAGCCAGGGTCGTTAAACCAGGCTGAATGTGTGTTTACCTATTCCTAAAAAAGACCATGAAAGTCGATAGCAGAATCCTTGAACTTGATCAATCATGGAGCCCAAAACCAGAGCGGCGTTCTTCTCTGTGGCTGAACAGCAGCACTGCAGCAGCTCATGGAATCAGTAAAATGTATAATAAGCAAGAGAGGAAACATGAGGAGTTTAAGTGAATGTTGGAATTATAATTATAAACACTTAGAATAATTTTCTAATTTCGAAGATCTACAAGTGAAAAGTTTGCCTTTTGGCTGCCGGGGGTCCCCGGTCCACGGGGGTCAACGGGGGTCCAGGGGTACACGGGAGCCAGGGGTCAACAGGGGTTCGGGAGTACCCACCCCCGCGTGTACTCCCGGACCCCCGTTGACCCCCGACAGGGGTCCGGGGGTCAACGGGAGTCCAGGGGTCCATGGGGGGCCGGGGGTCAACGGGGGTCCATGGGGGGCCGGGGACCCCCGTGGACCCCCGGCTGCCATAAGACATAAGATTTTTTTTTCGGGCTTGTAGATCTTCGATTTTTGCTTAAGAATTGAATAAGTGTGGAAAAACTCATTGGTTTACGATTGGAGTCATTGGACTAACAGCTATTTCACAAAACTTGAAGAACAAGGCACTGGATTAATAAAGCTTGGCTGTTAGCCTGGTCCAGACCAGGCTAACTTCACAGCTAAATTGCCATGGTAACTAAGGCAGGATTGCTTAAATTTTCTTTCGTGAAACCGGATCATGGATAAATCCAGGTTTACTGACTAAGTTAATCTGCCAAGCTAGCTCAGCTTTTGTGAAACCGATTCCTGGATAATTTAAGCCAGGATAGCTGATTAAACCCGGTTTATCCCTTATCCAGGTTTCGTGAAACGGGCCCCTGGTCTTCCTATATAGTAATGTCAATGTTGACACAGCAGCTTCTTCCTGTTCCTCTTTAATCTGTGGAGGTTGTGGTTCCTCCTGGACCAGACTGGAGCTCCTCTCCTCATGTTCAGGGAAAAACTCTTTACACACGGAGGACACAAGAGGTAGCATCAGCACTAGCCCTAAGAATGGATGTGATGTTAATTTACATACAGTTAATGTATTCCACATACACAGCCATAGATAACTCCTGTGCATGTTCAAATCATATATACTTTACATTATTTCACACAAAACATACATTTATTCTTACTTTTTGTTTTAAAATAATTCATTAATTTAGGTAAAAAAGAAAAAAACATAAATATCTGGTGCCCACTGGACCTGGAGATTCAGAGAATGTTGTTTGTGTAAATATCATGGAAAAGTGGAGACAAATTACTAAATAGCCTACACGTTTTCTGCCACAATATTTCAGTGACAAGAGCTGAGCCTATTAATCGCAAAATTAATTATTGGTTGAGTAGCCTAAACACGAAACAGTGAATCCCTCCACAAAAATGCATTGTGTGTTTTCTGTGGCTGTGTATGGAAATACATGCTATACATGGAATATCTGCCATTCTAGGGCTAGGCTATACAATATAGCCTAAGTAGGTGTTATGTATAACACATATTAATAGAAAATAAATACTAATAATAATTCATTAATACACTGCACACGTGGTGCACTGCTTTCAAACAGTTTTTGTTGCTGTAAAATGTTTTGTGTCCCTCCGTATTGTGTTTGCACCCATCTGTTTGATCTGGTGCTGGACACAAGGTGCTGCATTTTATTTATTGTCTCCGCCAGGCCGTAAGGCATGGCGAGAGAGTATGTTTTACCCTCCGTCCGTGTGTCCGTCCGTGTGTCCGTCCGTGTGTTACCACCAAATCTCCGGCACCGTTGGCCCGGTCGCTGCGAAACTGTGCACACACACTCCCTGGATGCCAATTCAGAACCTCTGCCTCAATTTTTTCACATGGGCCTGTTATAGCGCCACCAGGAGGCCGATTTGTGCAAAACCCATTTTTTCACATTATTCCTACAGTTTTTAACCAAACGTCATGCAAATCGGTACACAGTATCTCTATAGTCATGTGATCATCCCTGATCTGTCCGATTTCCCATATTCCATCCTTATTGGTTAAGGTTGCCATCCAAAGTTTGCAGGATTGGTCCGTTTTGAACAAACTGCCTCAAACCATGAACGCAGCGTGCGATTTCCGTGAAATTTCAAACGCACATTCCCACTAGGCCGAGAAAGAAATGCCACCCTTTTCACATTGGCCTGTTATAGCGCCACCAGCAGGTCTAATTTAGCAAAACACATTTTTGGAACAAAATGCTTCAAATCATGAATGCAGTGTCCGATTGCCGTGAACGACCTAAGAATAAATGGCACCCTTTTCACATTGGCCTATTATAGCGCCACCAGGAGGCCACAATAACGTATCTGACCTGGCGGAGACCTGTGCTCCGAGGAGCACTTTATCTAGTTGTTATTTATTTTGAATTATGTCGCCCCTTAGTTTTTTCGTTAATACCCCCTCACCGATACTCTGCTGATGCCGGGCCCCAACCCATTATTAATGCATGTATGGCTATGATATTACATACATTTAATGTACTCCCGATACACAGCCATAGTGTGCAAAAACATTTCTATGGCTACAGCACCACACCTCATAGTTGTTCAGCTAGAATTACGTGTTGAATGTATGTGTTTGACATGAAGCATGAACCGACCTGCAGTGTTAGGATGGAAGTCCATGAAATCAATGTCCAGCAGTTTGTAGGCCTATTGTGTCTCCAGCAGAGTTTGTCTCTATCTCTCTCTGGAACAGGTTGCACATGAACTCTGCAGCCGCACTGAGGCGCTCCAACACAAACACTCTGACATTAAGCTTCACACTACAAACATCAACACCACGCTGTTTTTCCAAAACACACAATATCTCCTCTCCCACCGACGTCATGTGTTCATTTATCGACAGCCATACAGACTCCATTTGGCTCATTTTACCTCCTTTACCAAGCTCAGCTGTTACCACTGTAATACTTATATAATGTGTAAAGCTCAGCTGTTCCTACATTAATTAATTTATATGATGTGTAAAGGCACAAAGATAAATAATTCCACCATTACGTTAGCCAGCTACTGAAAATAAACAACACGTAGAACTATTTATTTCCTGTTCAACGTGTTTGAAGAATAGAGTTAAATAAGTTATCTAGAGAGCGGGCTGCCCCGCCCCACCTATTCATTTCAATGAAAGTTGCTCACCAGCGCATGAAGTGTTCAGAAGAACGCTCTTCTACCGCATGCCCGTTGATCGGAAGACTTGAGCACCGAGCAGGCGCACTAGGGTTTCAAACGGTAGAAGCATGCGCAGTAGCGTTTTAAATGCGCAAATATTGCAATCCCAGAGTTGACCACCAGGAGACGGCAGCTTCACGAGGCCGAACGCCTCCGTCTTTGGGTCAATCCACACATCTCCGTTTGCTGGCGTGAAACGGTACGCTACGAGACGGAAGCCTTTGTTCCGGATCCGGCCATTTATGTCTGTTACTCAATGAAAAGCGGAACACGGATGTGCTTTTTCCGGACCGGATCGCGTCCGTCTTTCCGTTTTTTTTTAAACATGGGAGTGGATGGGACTTCCGGCCGTCCGTACGGTCGCGAACGGACATGTGTGGATTGACCCAGTCAGACCAGATAACGTTGCCGGCCCCCCCTCATCCCCCCGCCTCCCCGTTCCTCCTTCCCAGACCACGCCCCACTCACACAACACACACATCAACAGACGCATGAGAGAGAGAGAGAGAGAGAGAGAGAGAGAGAGAGAGAGAGAGAGAAGTGAATAGGCTAGGAAGTTTGAAGTCAGTGATTAGCAGAATAGTGATGGTTATTGTGGCGTTTTCATACGCTCATAATCCCATTTAGATTAGAACACACAGGACGCTCTGACACACGCTTGACAGGGTATCACTAGACTGATTTATTACCAGGTGCCATTCATCAACAACTCACGCATACAGGCGCACGCATGCGCATAGCAAACTTGGCATATATAAGCATGTACAATTCACTTTACGTGACACCTCCCCTCTTAAGTAAAGAAACCTCTTTTTGTTTTCAAAGGCAATATCTTTTCAAAACATTTTCAACTTGCATCAAAAGTAACATCAGCTCTTTTTTTTTTCAATACAAATTAACGTGTGCATCAAAAGTGTCTTTCCATGAACTTGACAATTAACTGTAAATGTAAACAATATGAAACACACAAATTAGCTGTAAACATTTCAGTGCAAAACCTAACTATGGGGAGTGGGTAAACTACCACAACCCCTCAAGAGAGGAGGCAGGGATTATTCTGCCCTTATGCCATCCATCTCTATCTAACTATCATAATGACTGTTAGGCTTCACCACTCTTCCGCTCCTGGTGACAACAGGACCTCCAGGCCCTGCTGCTGGGTGGCTGCTGACAGGCTGTGCAGTGTCCAGTACCGGGGGTACCGGACCAGGGTGTACTGGTGAATAAGGTGCTGGTTCCGGCGGGACCGCTGGTGGCTCTGCTGGAGTCTCTCTGTTGACCAGCTGGATGTTCCTGCGGTTCCGTCTGGGCGTGTCACCTCGGCCTGTCTGCATCGTGAACGACCGTGGCGTCGCTTCCTCGCGCTGCACCACCGCTGTTGTCGCTCACGTTTTCTCTCCGTCGATTTTAAGACGAACTCGATCACCACAGGTAAGAGGCGGGAGTGGCCTTGTTGAGTACCTGCGGTTGTAAAACTTCTCGTAGGACCGCTTGGCTTGCTTGTCATTTCTCCTGACCTTTTCCAGGTCAGGCCAGGCAGGTTTCAGATTCTCCATGAGGGTCGGCAGGGTTGTACGCAGGTTCCGGCCCATCATGAGCTTGGCAGGGCTCTCCTTTGTTGGCTCTGTAGGTGTTGAGCGATAACACAGGAGTGCCAGGTGAGGGTCATCCTGTTTGAGGATGGCTTTGGCTGCCTGAACCGCGCGTTCAGCCATGCCGTTTGACTGGGGACAATAGGGACTGGACGTGACATGTTGGAAATCGAACTCTGCCGCGAACCTCGTGAACAGCTCCGCAGAGAACTGAGGCCCGTTGTCCGTTCGGACCTCCGTTGCGAGCCCCCAGCGGCTGAAGGTGCTTTTCAGCTTCCCAATGACTGTTTCACAGTTTGTCTTTGGCAGATTGAGAATTTCCAGCCATCTGGAGAAGTAGTCAATTATGACAAGGTACTATCGGCCTTTGTACTCACAGAGATCAGCTGCGATTATCTGCCAAGGCAGCTCCGGCAGTGGTGTAGTGATTAAGGGCTCCTTGCGCTGACTGGATCGGTTGATGTTGCAGTGTCGACATGACTGTATGAGTTCTTTCACGTCATTTCCAATACCTGGCCACCATATGGCATCATTGTAGCGCTGTCTACATTTTGTCAGCCCCTGGTGACCCTGGTGGATCTTTTGAACCATGTCGTCACGCATGCTGCACGGGACAACAATCTGGTTGCCATGCCTCAGGACTCCGTTTAGCTCACTCAGTGTTCCACGCTCGTGGAAGTATGGCTTCGCCAATATGGCTACGCTTTTGATGTGACCTGGCCAGCCGCTCTTTATGTAGCTAAGGACACACTGGAGCTCACTGTCCATCTTTGTTTGCTCTTTGATCTGTTCCAAGACCGGCCTCCTGACTCCTACGCTCTCCTCTATGGCATTAACGTATGCCTGGACCTCCTTTTCCAGGCTGTCCGGTTCTGTGCTCTGTAGCGGTTGCCGTGACAGTGCGTCGGCGGCGACGAGGTTCTTCCCCGGGACATACACAGCTACAGGGTTGAACTTCATCAGTCTGATGAGGAGACGCTGGCAGCGGAGGGGTGTCGTATCCAGATCTTTTGAATTAATCAATGAGACCAATGGTTTATGGTCTGTGTATAACTTGTATGACTCTAGGCCACACAGGTACTGGTAGAAACGTTCTGATGCCCACACGCCCGCCAGACATTCTTTCTCGATCTGGGCGTATCGTCGTTCAGCATCAGATAGAGTACGGGAACAGAATGCCACGGGCTTCAGTGTCCCATCATGCTCCTGCATCAGTAAGCCTCCCAGGCCATAGCTGCTTGCATCGGCACTGACGACGGTGGGCCTCTGGGGGTCAAAGTAGACTAAAGCTGGTGCTGAGGAGATCAGTGATTTCATCTCAGTGAATGCTCTTTCTTGTTGAGGACCCCAGACCCATTCTCTGTCAGACTTTAGCAGTTCATTCAATGGCTGTAGACAGGTGGACAGGTTTGACAGGTAGCGACCTATGTAGGTTACCATTCCTAGGAACCGTCTGAGTTCCGGAACGTTCGTCGGGGCGGTCATGTCTCTGATAGCAGCAACTCTTGCTGGGTTTGGTTTAATGCCATCTTTGCTCACCACCTGCCCCAAAAAGTCCAATTTTGTTTGAGACATTTTACACTTCTCTTTGTTGAGCTTGAGGCCAGACTTTTTTATGGACTCCATCACCTTGCTGAGTCTCATGTCATGCTGCTGTGCGGTTTCTCCAAAAACCAGGATGTCATCCATGTAAACTATTACGCCTTCATGCCCTTGTAGCAGCTCCGACATTTTCCTCTGAAATATTTCGGGTGCTGAAGTGATGCCGAAAGGCAGCCTTTTAAAGCAGTATGCCAGCGGGGTGATAAACGTAGTCAGCAGGGCACAGTCCTCCTTCAAGGGGATCTGCCAGAATCCGCTGGCCGCATCCAGGCTTGTGAACACTGTACTACCTGCTAGCTTGGGGAGAAGGTCATCAATAGTAGGCAGGATGAACTTTTCTCGTTCAACACACTCGTTCAGCCTCTTCAAGTCAACACATATTCTGATTTTGTTGTTTTTCTTTATAACTGGGACCATAGGTGCACACCATTGAGTTGGTTGTGTTACCTTCTGTATGATGCCCAGTGACTCCATCCGTTTCAATTCTTCCTCCACTTTGGGTAACAGCGGAACAGGGACACGTCGTGGTGTGGCTATACTGTAGGGTTTGGCCCCCTCTTTAAGCACAATACCCACAGGATCTCCCTTTAATGTGCCCAGCTCACCAAACACACTCACTTCATTCAGCCGTTTGATCAGGCCTAATTTGGTGGCCACTGCTCGGCCAAGCAGGTTTTCACCACATGACTTGACTACTACCACTCTGAAGTGACAGTCACGCAGCTTGTTCTGCACCTCAGCCTTGATTTTGGCTAAGAACTGCCCTTTTGTGGTCACAGTGCCGCCTGGGCTTCCAAGTGTTGTTTTTACAGGTTTAAGCTGGGGCTTTTTGGCTAGGCTATTATATGTAGCTTCTGTGATCACTGACGTGTCAGCCCCTGAGTCAATTTTAAATGTCACTGGAGTATTAGCAATGTTCAGTGTTGTGTGCCAGGGTGGCTCATCCTCAGTAATGACTTCATTCACTTTTGTGTGATGCTCAATGAGTGACCCTAGGAAGACAGACCCCTCTTCATCACTCTCACTACCGTGGTCATTTACTGTAACCTCCCGCACACTCTTTGAATAACATGCTACTGCAAAGTGTCCCATTTTCTTACATTTGTTGCATTTTTTTCCTTTAGCTGGGCACTGGTCTGGATCACTGTGTTGTTCCCTGTGACATCTTCCACAGTTTCCTTTTGCTTTTTCGTTTTTCTGTCTGTGTGCTTTTGCTCCACTTGCACCATAGTCTCTCCCCCCCTTCTGTCTGAAGGTTTTGACTTCATCTATATTGTCTGATGAGCCTTGGTTCTGTCCTTTAATTAGCTCGTAATGCCTCGCCATTTCTATTGCACTACGCAGCGTCAGATCATCCTTCATTTGTAGCTTTTGAGACAGTGGCTTATCACGGATCCCAATGACTAATCTATCCCTCAGATGGTCATCTTTTAGGGCTCCAAACTCGCAGTTTTCTGCTAACTCATAGGGCTGCCTAATAAAGGCTTCCACGCTTTCACCAGCATGCTGCACTCTTGAGTGAAACTTGGCCCTCTCGAATATGACGTTACGTTTCGAGATGAAATGTGCGTCAAACTTAGCAAGCACCGGGGCATATTTATCTGCATCGGCTGCATCCGTGAAAGTGAATGATTTAAATATGTGCTCAGCCTCTGCTCCCATGGAGTATATTAAGGCGCTAACCTGTACGGCTTCCTCCTCCTCGCCGAGTTTTGTTACAACTCTGTACCGGGAAAACCTTTGCTTCCAGTCTGGCCAGGTTGCCGGCTTGGTAAAATCCAGCTGATCCGGAGGGGAAAACTTCGCCATGGCGATGCACACACACGTTCAGATGACTCAAAGTTACTCTTCTTTTTCTTTCCTCACTTTTATGTTTGCTTTTGACACCATGTGGCGTTTTCATACGCTCATAATCCCATTTAGATTAGAACACACAGGACGCTCTGACACAAGCTTGACAGGGTATCACTAGACTGATTTATTACCAGGTGCCATTCATCAACAACTCGTGCATACAGGCGCACGCATGCGCATAGCAAACTTGGCATATATAAGCATGTACAATTCACTTTACGTGACAGTTATAATCAAATGCAAGAACATTGATCAGCTGTTTAAAGCCCCTGACATCTAATATGTTTGGTGACTGTCCTATGAATATGTTCCGACTTGAAGGAGGTGAAAGGAGGGAGGGAGTTTCCTCCGAGGTGGAAAGACTGGTGATGCGAGGTAAGGGAGGGAGTAGTAAGTGTCTTTCCACAGTCAAAGCCAGATGCATTTACAAACCTTGTTAATGGTGTTTGCAATGCTAAACAAATACAATGACTTTCTTAGATCTGTTCTTTACCTGTAGTGAAGGTCAGGGCAAGCTGCATATTATATAAATACCAGTGGTGGAAAGTAACTAAGTACATTTACTTAAGTACTGTACTTAAGTACAATTTTGAGATATTTGTACTTTACTTGAGTATTTCCAATTTCCAATACTTTTACTTCTACTCCACTACATCTCAGAGGCAAATGTTGTACTTTTACTCCACTACAATTATTTGAAAACTTTAGTTACTAGTTACTTTTCAGATTGTAACAGGCTCGGGCTGTGTCAGAGAGCGTTTGTGGGTGTAATGACATGCACAAACACAGGTTGTGGAATTCCCCACTGGCAAGTGGCCAGGGCGTTTATTAAATAAAACAGCTCAGGAAAAAAACAACTAAAAGTCTCTGTCCCTCTCTGGGAAATAAACTATGTTCTCTCCGTCCGTAGAGCACTCCTGCTCTCCTCCTGATCTACACACACACTGCCATTAAACATTTCT
>NC_139947.1:1125799-1140799 GCF_963454915.1 Gymnoscopelus microlampas | reverse complement strand
CTTGATCCCAGCGAAACTGTGCACACACACTCCTTGGATGCCAGAGCAGAACCTCTGCTCCAAATTTTTCAAATGGGCCTTTTATAGCGCCACCAGGAGGCCGATTTGTGCAAAACACATTTTTGAACAGTACTCCTACAGATTTTGGCCAAAAATCCCCCAAATCGGTACACCGTACCTCTATAGTCATTAAAATAAACAGCTCATTTCAGATTTTTCATATTCCATCCTGATTGGCAAAAATTGTCTTTCAAAGTTTGCAGGAGTACTCCGTTTCGAACAAAATGCCTAAAATCATGAACACAGCATGCAATTTCCGTGAAATTTTGCACACACATTCCCATTAGGCCGAGGAAGAAATGCCATTTGAAAATGTTCAAATCAGCCTCATGGTGTCGCTGTAACAGGCCGGTTCGTATTTTTACCTATAACTGCACCGATCAGTGTAAAACTTTGTATGCACACTCTCTAGAGGCCAAGTAGCACCTTCAGATTTGTTTCAAATGTGAAGTGCAATATACATAAAATGTGTTGTTGTTACAATTAGATACTCACAGAAACAAAGACGGTTAAGGTGTTGAAACCCTACTCTCCGCGGTGGGAAGACTCTCAGACCCCCACCTTCTGTGTAAAATGCACTTTTTGGCCAGATAATAAAATATTTTTTTCAGAACAGAGAAATGTTTTAGTCACTCCAGTGCGCCATCTACCAATCTGGCCAATGGCATGTTTCTATTGACCAGAAAAACACACGTACAGTCAAATAGCGTTAATGGGAACTCCTAACGCTATGGACCAGAGCTAGTTCAACACAAGTTTAGCTACAAGTAGCTAAGCTGCTAGCTGAACTACAATTTCTCGTTTTTTTCTCTCGATTTTTTTTAATAGTTAAGTGCACAACACTAGACACATAAGACAACATACTCACAATGAAATAAATAAAAACAAGACAGAATCAACAACAAGCCAGCAACCAACAATTGAGCAAAAATGATAATAAAATTAAAATAGTCATATACAAATACAGTTAGACTTCTCATATATTGGTCACTCTTAGTCTTTTCCATTCTTCTTTCAAAAACCTTGCAATTGGTGACCAGTCTCAGCGAGAGTGCTTCTTAATACGTGATAACCTCTCAATTGGTAATATGGACATCATTTTCTCATACCATAAGTTTATATCAGGGGGGATCCTCATCTAACCATTTTTGCAAAATTGAAAGCCGTGCGGCATACAAAGATATTCCTAAAATGTATCTATACCGGCTGTCGTAATCTGAATCCAAGCCCAGTATACAGTTCATTGGGTTTAGGTAGAGGTGCTGCGATCATGATTTTTGAGATCCGATCCGATTCCGATCAGGCAGCATAAAACCGATCCGATTCCGATTAATTGCGATCCGATATGGCACGGCAATTAATATTAATATTTATTTTACTAAATGTCAAAAAAGGATTGATCAAGTGATATTACTCAAACAGAGAACATAACCTCCACAGAATAATAGTCAACAAGTTCCACAACAGTAGTTTAGAAAAACTGCCCCATTTATTATTAACCAGTGCCAACAATGGGTTGGCTTTAACCTAAACAGCAGAATTAAATAAAATACAAAATAAAATAAAAGATCCTGTGTAACACAAACTTGGCTTCCGTTTGACATGGTTATTTCAGGTAAAAAAAATAAGTCACATATATAAAAAATAAATAAAATCCCTTTATACAATAATAATACACACACAATATTGTCCAACTGTATTGTCCAGGGCTCCAATTCTGCCCAAAAGCAATGCTACATTGGTCTACTAAAACAATAGGGTGAACAAATAACACAAGTTCCACAACAGTAGGTTATGAGAAAAACATGCTTTATTTATTTTTATATATGTGACTTATTTTTTACCTGAAATGACCATGTCAAACGGAAGCCAAGTTTCTGTTACACTTACACAGGATCTTTTCATTTATTTTGTATTTTATTTAATGCTGCTGTTTAGGCTAAAGCAAACCCATTTGCACTGGTGATGGGGTCCACCCAGTGCGAGTGCGCAGTCATTAAGCAAAATCCGACATTATTTATGGCTGGTCATCCAGCACTATAAACTGGGCAATGTGCTATGTTATTTCTTTTGCCTTCTTGCTCTCTCTTGGGAGTTTTTCACGCTTCAAATGTATCTTCCAACGTTGGTTGTTGGGGTCCAGCGTGTGGTCGCCTTTTCTTTTCTGTAGCTTTATGGTGTTTTATAAGATGGTTAATTAGGTTGGTTGTGTTGTACCGTGTATTGGCGTCTTTTAGACACGACTTGCATTGGGCTGTTGGGTCCTTTTAACACGAAATACACCCATACGGCTGACATCGCTGCTTTCTGCTCGTAGTAGCTCTGCTTTGTGTCGGAGACACGGAGCCTCCAGCCGTGCTAATAACAAACACTGGTGCGATCACATGGCCGCTACATGCTGGAGCCAGTGTTGCCATATTTTGTGAGAGAAATAAGCGACCAGGTCTAGGAAAACAAGCCCAAAAGAAGCAACTAGGCCACGGGCCCACGGCACATGAGCACTGTAAACCTATTTGCAATTATGCATGGCTATTTTCAAAAACTCTTGCAATAACATTTGTAATGTTTGGAATAAACATATTTGAGAACCACTGGTTTAAATAATAATTGGAAGCAAGCCAAAATAAGCAAGTACACAATAGAAATAAGCCCCAAACACCGCAACACGCAACTACCGATTTTTACAAGCAACTTTACAGAAAAAGAAGCCCAAAGTCGCTTATAATAAGCCGACATGGCAACACTGGCTGAGGCCAACGTGCTGGGAGTGGGAAGGATCAAAGTGCTGGAGCGGATTACTGGAATGGAGTGCTTTAATCGGAGCGTTTTATCGGTCATTTTGCTGGAATCCGATCCGATCCGATCCACATTTTTTCATTGATATCGAGCCGATATCCGATCAGTAAATTGGATCGCGGCATCTCTATCTGTATCCCGAAAACGTTCATTATCTCTTTGAACAATTAACCAGAAATGTACACTTTTGGGGCAAAACCCCATCAGATGACTGTATGTACCAATACTGTTTTTACATTTCACACATTGCCCAGTACACGTAGGATCATATTTACTACGTATGCCTGGAGTTACATGTAACCTGTGGATGATATTATATTGTGTTTCATAAGTATTATTGGATCACGTGATTTTCTTTGCACTTAATACGATTATTTCCCACTTTTTATCATCCAGCTGGTACTCAAAATCCTCTGCCAAAAATGCTCTACTACCAAAATTAGGGGTGTTAATAAACTTTTGAGAGTATATGTAAAGTATGACTGTCTTCATTAAAGAAGGCTTTCATTAATATATTCTCCAAATTATTCACCCTCATTTCCCTTTTATATTGTGGTGCAGATTGGATATATCTCCTAAATTGTAAATATCTAAAGAAATGTGCTTGGGGCAAATTAAGTTCAGTCTTAAGTTGGGCAAAGGATTTCAAGGTACTACCCAAAAATAGATCTTTTATCTTAGAAATACCAGCATCTTTCCAGACTCTGAACCCGACATCTGAACATGATTGAGCAAAATCAGGATATACAAAACACAGGAGCAAGAACAGAATATTGATTCATAATACCACAATGTCTTCGTATCTGATTCCAAGATTTAAGAGTGTTTCTCACAATAAAGTTTTCCCTTATCCCAGGAAGTGCAATAGCTCCATTTATAAATGGTATCTCAGATAGAGCTGACCCACAGCCAACAGCCGCCAAATCAAGAAAAGTAGAATCATGATCATTTCTTATCCACTCTGCTATATATCTAACATCACATTGGGAAGAGCTAATCCCCCTTCTATCACTGGTGCCTGTAATTTCTCCAATTTAAGTATAGGGTGCTTGTTTTTCCATACAAATATGCAAATCATACTGTGTATTCATTTAAAATACGTAATTGGAACATAATTAGGCAACATCTGCATTGGGTATAAGAGTCTCGGTAATACATTAATTTTTATAGCAACCCGTCCAAGTAGTGATATTGATAGGGGGCTCCATCTTTGAAGATCTATTTTTATTTTATTTACCAGTGGATCTAAATTCATTTGTATCATTTCCTCAAATTTCAAGAGAGACGTAGATGCTTATATACTTAAAACCATTAGGAGACAACTGAAAAGGAATGTGTCCCATTAATTCTGAGCTTGTTGTGCTACCAAGTGGCATACCAAGTGGATTTGCCAAAATTGATCTTGTATCCAGAAAACACTGCAAATTCGTTAATTATCTCAATAACAGCTGCGACTAAGGACAAAGGGTTATTTAAACTACAATTTGAGTTGTGGTGCTAATGCAACCTCTTCTGTCCTCCTTCTGTCTGTGTGTAAAGAGGTTTCATCTGGACATGAGAAGAAGAGGAGCCCCAGTCTGGTCCAGGAGGAACCACAACCTCCACAGATCAACCGCGAAGACGATGAGGATGGCAATGTGTCAACATTGGCATTACTACATAGGAAGACCATGTGTAACATTCTCTCAGGTAAAACAATATAAATACTAACAACGTTATACTAGTACTAATTTAAGCCCACTATCAGCCCATAGAGGCTGCTAGGTCAGATGGTGTAGGTTCAGAAACAATTTTACATTTCAATACAATACCAATATTTAGAAACCAAATGTGGGTCAATTGAATAATCAAGGTTTAAAAAAAATACTGTATATATATATATATATATATATGTATGTATGTATGTATGTATGTATGTATGTATGTATGTATGTATGTATGTATGTATGTATGTATGTATGTATATATATATATATATATATATATATATATATATATATATATATATATATACATGTATATATATATATATATATATATATATATACATGTATATATATATGTATGTATATATGTATATATATGTATATATATATGTATGTATATATATACATGTGTGTATATATATATGTATATATATATATATGTATATATATATGTGCAGGTCATGTTCTACTTGCCCACAGGTCTTGTCCACTTGCCCAAAAAGTTACTTCTCCATTATAGGTTAAACTTGGATTACCGTTCAATTTAATACTTATTTTTTTACTTTCTACATTGCGAAGTGTAGCAACAGTGAAAATAGCACATTATATATAGGTCAACAGTGCTCTTATGTTACACACATACAGACCCGAAGACTTGATACGTGCAAAGCTTTGTGTGACCGTTCACTAAACAAACGTCAGTAGGTACTGGCATTGCTGTTTTGAATCTGACATAAGGAAGGCTTTATAAGATGCCCCCCCTCCCCCTACCATACCCTTAAACATGATCAGCATCTTGCCCTCTCCATATTCTGCTAAAGCATATAAGGGTTGGTCAGCAGCAGGGTTGGGAAGTAACGGATTACATGTAACGCTGTTACATAATCAGAGTTTTTTTTTTTAAACGGTAACGGTAACGTCTTACAGTATATTTTAAAATGTGTAATCTGGATTACAGTAACGGGGGTGTTGTCACGGGGGTTACAAGTTATAAATTATTATAACACCAAACAACCACCTGCCAGAGCGCACACTCCGCACAGACTGCAATGGATCCGTGGAGACCGCAAGGGCGTACAGCACGCACCTCTGTCAATATGGTTATGGTAGACCCACCAGTTGCCTGGTTGAGATTCAACATCAAGTGAAACGTTGCACATAACCAGTGGTAGGTTTGATTTCAAGCCTATATTCCAGTTTAAAATGCGTGCTTTTGACAGAGAGAGGGGGGAGAAAGAGCATGAGAGAACCCGACGTCGGATCAACTGTAATACAAATTAATAACTGGAAACTTAATTAAAAGTTTAGGCTATCAATATCATACAAAAGTAGAGAGAAGCTGTGATCTCACGCTCTGATGGACAGTACATATAATCCTTTTGCAAACAATATCCATGTTCTCTTCGTGTGTCAACAATGATCCAAATGGGAAGTTTATTTCAGCAGATAGAATGTGACAGTTTGACATCGTTTGAGACGTTTTTGGTGCGCAGCTCCTCTTTAAGTTAATTGCCTTCTGCGCACAACAGGGCAAATCTCTGCCACGCCAGGATGACCTACCCAGGCCCATGAAATTCATAGGCAGTCATGGTAGCCAATTAGAATGACATCTGCTCAAACTGACTCATACACTGATACAGAATCATATATAGGCTAAATATTGTCACTGTTGGTTGGAAAAACTGTTCCTTTTAAAAAATATATTATTTTAAAACAATTTAAAATGGTGAAAAAAGCCAATGTACAAGCTATATAATTATTAATAATTAAGCAATACTATATTTTAAATAGTGAAAAATCAACTAAAGTCATTAATAGTGCAAGTTCAATCACATTTCATATGAATGAAAATAACTTGAAATCTATGATTCTAATGTGATTAATGTGACCCCTTCAGTCAGTGAAGTTCAGGGCTGAATGTGACAAATGTTGAGACAAATCTGGCTATGATGACTTTGTACAAATATTGGTAATTTTCCAATACATCGTTTTGTGAAATAAATGGGTTATATTTCACAGATAGTTACACTATTCTTGTACTATATTAAAATTAAATAATCCTTAACCTTCAAGTTAAATTCATTATTTCCGTGGACTTAAAAATCATCGTTTTATTTGATGGCCTTCTTGCCCTGGCATTTGGCCTTTGTGCCCTCAAACAATTGACAACACCAAAGACCAAGTGGCCTTGCCCCTAAAATGATGAAATTCTAGGCCTGCTATCAATGGTAAAACTTGACTAAAATGTTTAGCAAGTAATTTGTAACTGTAGGGGATTCCTTTTTAAAAGTAACCCTCCCAACCCTGCAACAACTGCCCCGGGTTCAAGAAAGCCACTGTATCGCAAACTTTGTCAAGGGAATGCTTGATTGTTGCTACAGAGTGAGCTTGGTCTCGCAACAGTGGCATTAGGGCTGAAATGCTAAACTCAAATGGCTGGCTCCTCTTTTGTATTGCATGGTAGGCTGACCATGTGATGCAGACACCATCAGCCACTGCCTCAGTGAATAACACTTTTTCCAACCAGGAATATTCTTGCTTCAAGTGTGTCTTGATAGACTCAGGGGCTGGGAGTAAATGGCATGCCACTGGAGGAGGATTGGAATTCTTCGTAAAATAGGCTGGGCGGACATTGGTGTAGGCCTCTGGAAGCATGGGAACTTTCTGCACCTTCACATCTGACTTTACTTTGCCTAACAGTTAGTTCACATACTTCACCAGCATATGCAAGGCTTGGATGTTGGAAGATGGACACACTTGTACCATGGAAAGTTTGAGCTGTGGTCGCAGTCGGATTATGGTCAATGCTATCTACAGCTGCAGTAGTGAATAACTGCTTTCTCAGGACAAGTGGACAGACTACTCCATCTTCCACGTATTGGGCTACAACCGCCTCTAACTGGGATATCTAGCACTCTGTCATATGACATGCTGAGCTCATTTTCATGGAGTTTTCTCTTTTTTTTTTTGGAAAACACAGACACACCCATAGAGACAGCAAAAGGTGTCTCACGTTACCACCTTCACTGCAGAAGTGAGGGTGGTACAGCCTGTTCTATGTTTGCATTGTCATAGTTGCTTCTGAAATGTGACTTGTGATTAAGCATGTCTCGTCTAATTATCCCAGCAGCTTTTGCCAGATGGATTGCTTCACCATACTTTGATGCTTGGGCAAGGATTGAGCCCACACTTGCAGTTCGGGGATGAGAAAAATCTGGTCTTCCTTGAGTTGAGTTGAAGCTGCTCCAAGGTTCAAGGTTGTGCTTTACTGTTACATCTTGTGTACAGGTCCATAAGAGTAAAACTCATTTTTGTTTGGCTTCCTTCAGACAATGCAGCAGCATATGTAATAATAATAACAATAATAATAAAACTGTGAAAAGATTAAAAAAAAAGAAAGTGCGAAAAAGAGCAAAAAAAAGGGAACATCAGCGTACTATGTACACGTGCATATGATCTTGGTATATTATATACACCAACAGCATTTTTTCAGTTGCTACCACCTAACTTTATGTAAACAACTTCACAGTATCTTCTATATTCAGCAGACTAGGTAGGAACGGTTCAAGCATATTAGAGTGCAAGAAAAGAACAGGAGAGGTGTGAGGGATGGGGGGATAGCGTTTCTTCTGGAAAAGGTCAGCAAGCTTGAAGATGGGTGGATCTTTATCATCACTGGCAGCCTTTATACACTGAGAGTGACCAGTTCAGAGAAGGCAATTGGATATGCTTCCTTCCAGTGCTCTTGCTCTGCCTTTTGCCATTGGACCTTGAGGTAGTCTCGTTCTCTGTCATACAGAGCCGTCAGGCAGACTGTGTGATACTGAAGTTCTTGAGCTATGACATCTCCGCCACTGAGTTTGGTGTGGAGTTTTCCATCACTGAGTCTTTTTGAACATTCATTTACTCTCTTATTCATTTTTGGTATCATGACTTGGCTCATCTCACCCCCTTCAGTCTCACACAGAAAACACTTGCTTGTATTGTGGACCTTTGATGGGATCTTGCTTCTACTGCCCTAGTCTGTAGCAGTAGCTGGGGTTCTCCTTTTCCCAGCCCTCTGTTGCATTGTGCTTTGCAACTCACATGATATAGTGCTTTGTTTTTCCTCAAGGTGTCCTCTATCCCATCACCCTCATTTAGCCTTGCAGGGTCCAAATAGATTGGTAGTGCTTGAAACTATGAGTTACTTCCGTAACCCCGGTTTTGTTAATTTGCGAACGAGTTGTTCACATATGGGAAACAGCGTCCTCTGGCGATGATACAGAAGCTTCACATTCACTTTAGGGGCGGCCATAGCTGAGTGGTTAGTGAGCCCGCCTAGGGAGCCAGAGGCCCTGGTTGCCCCATGTTCGATGCCAGGCCATCCCAGCATTATGTGTCGATGAAATGAAATTTGTCCCTGAGCAAGACTCTTAACCCCTAATTGCTCACAGGTTCTCATTGGAAACAAGACCGCAAGGACTTTCATGAACGACCTGTTAAAAGGAATTATCCTTATCCTTATCCTCCCTCAGGGCGTATCCGAGATGCCCTTCGGGCCAAAAAAACTTTTTGGCCCGAAGGGTCTTCCGTCGCTTTCCGGTAGTCTCTTCCCCGAAGGCATAAAAGGACCCGGAATGCGGAAGTTCTTTCTCTTGCACACCAGCTTCCTTCTGCCTAGCAAAAAGAAGGGTGTTTCTGTGAACAACTCGTTCGCAATTTACAAAACCGGGGTTACGGAAGTAACCCATAGTTTTGTTTCATTGCTCTCTCGTTGTTCACGTATGGGAGATATAAACCCCCGGAATGTATCTACAAACGAGATACCACAACACCTGCCCCAGCACCTGGGCGCCAGGCCCCCCCCCGGGTCGTGGCACCCCAGCGCCCCCAGACCCACCGTTGGACCTTGGATCCCCCGGAGGGGGTCCGTCGTGGTCTCCGGCTCATTTTCATTCCGGCTGTTATTTGTTGAATTGTTTTGTTGTTTTTTAATACACAAGCATTTGGTAAAAGAAAAACATTGGCAACAACTGCAGGAGACACAGTAGCATGCACATTCAGGTAATGGGATTTTACTCCGACATGTGTATGTGTGTGTAGCGTCTTCTTCTCGGTGTTCGGCGAGCGATCCTCCATCGCGTCTGCCAGCTCCGATGAAGATCTCCTCCTCTTCCTCGGTGACCCGTAAATGAGTCCCGTGGCCACTAGATTCAGGTGCAAATCCCCTGTCTGGGAGGAGAGGGAACCGGGGGAGAAAACGTCCCTGCTTTCCTTGCAGGGAATGGCAGTGTCATTTACCCCGCCTGGCACCGCGACCCTTGTTGGTGCCTCTTTGGCTGGGCCTGTGCTGCGGGGGGCGTAGGCGGTCATCCTCCCTTCGGTCCCGCTGTTTTCTGGCAGCAGGTGGAGCGGAGGAAGAGTGGGCCTGGCGAGCTGGGCCTTCCTGCCGGTTCAACGGCCTACCTCGGTCCGGTTGTCGTGGGGAATGGGACTGAGGTCTGGGGGGAGGCGCCCTGGGGGGGGCTTGGATGCAGGACAAAGCAGCCTCGTCCTGGGCTTTTCGAGCTGCGTGGCTGTCCTGCAGGTAGCCCATGGCGCCCTGAAAAAGATTTCCTGGGGTGACTTTTAGGTTCAGCAGGTTCTTTTTGTCATCAGGGCCGCTAAAATTAACGTGGTAGAGCCATCGTGCTCGCTCGTGGGTGACGCAGAGCCCCAGCACTCTGCCAGTCCACTCTGTGGAGTGTTTATTCAGGCTGATCATTTCCTGAGTGAGGCGTCGCATCTCGGCCAGCTGCTCGGGTGTGGCGGCGTCTCCCGCCTCGCTCAGAAGCACCTTCAAGGAGCCCTGCAGAAGGGTGGTAGCGTTGAGAGCCCTGGCGCCTGACGTCGATGCTTTTTAGATGGCTTTAGTAGCCCCAGAGCCAGCGATGTCCTTCTCGTTGGTGAAGATAGGAGGATCTTTTGCCGTGGAGAAAGGTGTCTTCTGGCCACGAGGCTGGCTATGTAAAAGGGAGAGGGCTAAGGTGCGATCCATGGATGGAGGGGGCCGAGGCCCAGTTCGCCCGCGCCTGCACAGTTGATATCGAACCGTAGCTTCCTGGGATCAGCGTCAGGGGCCGTGGGAGCGTCCCACGACGAAGAGAGGGCTGCACCGAAACCCTTTGCCAGGTGAAGTTTGCTTTTCTTGGCGACTTTTTCCTCCACTGAGTCGAGTCCCTGAAACTCCGAGGTGTTAACGGGGGTCTCGGTGATCTCGTCGCCTGGCCACTTGAGGCCACACCTGACGGTGGCTGTTTTATAAACCTCCAGGAGGGAGATTCGGCTCTTTCGGCCAGTGGGGGGGCAGTGAGCGCCTCAGTGTGAACAGCTGTAGTGTGGGGTGTCCCCACTGTGGCTGGGGTGAGGGTCGGGGGCTGCGGTCCGCTGCGTGGGCGTCATGCTAGGACGACCTCCCCGTCCCCCTCGACCTCATCGACGACCAGGAAGTCCCGTTCGCCGTCGTGCTGCTCGGGCTGGTAGGCGGTGAGGGCGTCGTCATCAGCCTCATCCTCGCCAATCGAAACTACGCTCCCGGGCGCCAAGGAGTAGTGGGAAGCCGCACGGTGCTCGGTGCGGCCACCGGGTGGGTGGGGGGGGGTCCACGCGGGGCTCTGTACTCACGTAGTCGCCCCTCGGTGGGGAACGAGAGCGGGGAGCCTGGTTAGGCCTCAGTGTCTCCAGAGCCTTAGGGCCGCTGGCTGCTGCTGAAGCATGAGGCCGACGAGAGGTGTCCCAGCCGGCAGCTGGGTTAACAGGTCCGCGGTCGGCAGATCGCCGGGAGGAGAAGTAGTGGCGGTCGCCGCCACGCTGCTCCTCCTGGTCCTCGTACAGGGGCTGTGGAAGCTGGAAAAGGCTTCGAGCCTCGTGGAAGCGGTTCCTCCGCTCGGCGGAGTTGAAAGAAGCGCACTCGAGGCATCTCGGATACAATTCGTAAGCACCGTCCTCAGCGTGGGCGAGGCCCAACAGCTGGGGGCAGGAACGGGAGCTGCACCACCGCAGGGGGTACTCCTGACGGTCAGTTACATGATGGCTAGCTAGGCTGTTAGCTGCTAGCTGCAAAGGTTTTTCTTTCTTCTTGAAGGGCTGTGCTTTCCTCCGGAAAACACAGCAGAGAAAAGGATGATGTCTTGGGAACTCAATGGACGGAGAGTCCTACTCGTCGCTCTAGAGTTTGAAGACCCGCAGACTTTCTTTCTTGATTGTAGAATTTTTCTTTGTTTGTAGAATTTTTGCGTGAAGCTCCTTCATCGTAGGCAGAAGGAAGCCAAGAGAAAGAACTTCCGCATTCCGGGTCCTTTTATGCCTTCGGGGAAGAGACTACCGGAAAGCGACGGAAGACCCTTCGGGCCAAAAAGGGTTTTGGCCCTGAGGGAGTGAATGTGAAGCTTCTGTATCATCGCCAGAGGGCGCTGTTTCCCATATGTGAACAACGAGAGAGCAATGAAACAAAACTAGCCAAGTTCTTATACCCATCCTCTGCTGTTTTCACAGGATTGACTGGGGAGATGAGATTTTCATCCTTATCAAGCTTGACTTAGGCAGCATTTTTTCCAGTCAACAATTCTTGCTTTACTATAGCTCACATCCATGGCCAGTCGCCCAGATTTAAGGGTCAATCCTTTTACCAACCTGAAATGAGTGTAGGCCAAGTCAGAGCATGTAGATGTGTAAAAGTAAACTATAGAGATGCAAACTACCCTTTAGCCAATAGAAGCAGGAACTAAATGATTGGGCGAAATGGTATGGGCTGAAGCCGAAGCTTATTATGCCCACCTATTAATTGGGCGATACCTCTAACTCCATATCTCTCCACCGATCTCATTTGCCCCAGATTCTGCACAAACATGGGGATGAATTAATTCTACTATTCACACTACACTCAAACATCCCTTCCTCCAGCAGTCAGATCCTACAATGATACAGTGTATAAGTATACTGTGTAGAGATAAGTGCACCTTAACCTCTCCAAAACCATCTTACTTTGAAATGCTGGCAGAGGGCAAATGAGAAACATCATGGACAAAGCTGCACTCCAATTGTCCTTCCTCTGGCTGTCAGACCCTACAATAATGAAGAAGCTAAATAAACCTTCACCAGATTTGAAATGTGCAATGCTTATGTCAATTTAGGTCATTATATGCCTATACCTTTATCTGAACATACACAATGTCTTACATATAGTCTAATCTTTCATTTCAGATCTCTATCCATCACACTGTACATAGGCTACATCCAACTATAAATTAACTATAGGCAGACTATTTTACAGTTCAACAATATACTTACTTATATAGAACTATGAGTTTGCCATTGAGTCAAGAGTTTAGTTCGTTCAGGTCTAGTAACATTAGCTAGCTAACATTAACGTTACCAATATTGCTAGCTAGCATTAGCTAATGTTAATTTCAGAATCACTGCAAGGTAGTTCATTAATATGTATTGTCTTATTTAAATTATTGACGGCCATGTTGAAAAATGCCTGCCATCTTGGCTTTTCAAATGTCCTATTGGACAAATTTGATTGATAACCTTTGGAGAGCAAATGAACCAAATGTCACACTTTTATCATAATTTTCACGATAACTCCTACCTATATGTCCATGTTATCCGCTCCACTCTTTAAAAAAAAAAAAAAAAAAGAGAACGTTGAAATATTTCATGGTTGCTTTGATTTGATCTTTTCCCCAGACGTCCTGCATCTCCCTGTGTGTAAAAAGGTTTCTTCTGAAGAGGAGAGGTGCCCCAGTCTGGTCCAGGAGGAACCAGAGCCTCCACACATTAAAGAGGAGCAGGAGGAGCTACTTCAAAGACCAGAAGAGGTTGATAGGCCATTGTTGACATTACTAGCATTGAAAAGTGAACCTGATGATGGTGAAAAGAGAGAGACAGAGCCTGTAGCCAGCACCTCAACTGAACACATGAAGACACAAGCTTATATTAAGTACTGGGTACAATCACAACCAACTAGTGATGACCAGGTCCTTTCTTCACACTGTTCTGAATCTGACATCACTGAAGACATTGATGAGGATTGGGAGACCAGTGTAGATCCGTCACCTTTAAACACACTGAAATCGCACAATACACAACATATAGAAGGACAGGGATTGTCTTTGAGCAACAAGATGTCCCAGGACCTGAACTCAGAGGAAACTGACTCCATGCAGAGTCACACAGGGGAGAAAGGTTTTAGTTGTACAGTCTGTGACAAAATGTTTAATCTTAAGGGAAATCTGAAGCAGCACATGTTGACTCATACAGATAAAAAGCCATTTAATTGTCAAGTTTGTAGCAAAGGATTTTGTCAAAAGGGTGCTCTAAATATACACATGAGGACTCATACAGGAGAAAAGCCCTTTACTTGTGCATTTTGTAGCAAAGGCTTTGGTCACACAGGTGATTTAAAAAAACACATGATGACTCATACAGGGGAAAAGCCCTTTACTTGCACAGTTTGTAGCAAAGGCTTTAGCCAAAAGGTTTCTCTAAAAGCACACATGAGGATTCATACTAGGGAAAAACTTTAGTTGCAGTTTGTGGCTAACACTGATCCAAATGCAGATCTGAAGATATCCAAATGCACATCTGAAGAAATTGTCACTGTTGGGGTGGAAATTATTGTATGTCCAACACCGTTTAATGATTACTTTAAAAACATTTTAAAACAGTAAGAATATCAGTCAGATCTACAAGCTCATGGGTTGCATCACAATGTGTTGTGAGCTTGAAGACCAGCTATCTAACACAACTCTTGTATGATGAAGTAGAGCATACATTTACGGGGGGAAACCAAAAAGTTGAAATGGAGATACAAGGTGACTAAATGAGGATTCAAGTTATTTTTGTGAGTGTCATCTGAGTTGACAAATGATATCAGACACATTAATGATCTAGTTTATTATTTATTTTGGTCACAATTGTCCAAGGGTGGGACAATGTCAGGTCTCTGCTCTACATGTAAAGTGTCTCAAGACAACTTGTTGTGAGTTGACAAATAAGATTGTATTGAATTGAACAAAAGGTGTTACGTACAATAGAAGCAGGAAATAAATGATTGGCCGAAAAGGTATGGGCTGAAGTCGAAGCTTATTATGCCCACCTATTAATTGGTCGATACCTCTAACTCCATATCTCTCCACTGATCATTTTCCCCAGATTCTGCACAAACATGGGGATGAATTAATTCTACTATTATGCCACCACATTTGCAATGTCCTACCACCAGCCATCACAAAGTGTGACTCACTACATTCCTTCAAAACCGCCATAAAAGAGCACCTGTCTACAATGTCCACTGTGTATCTGTAAATATATTTGTACTGCTCTTATTATTGATTTGTTTTGCATAATATTGTATGTCTTTACATGTCTTGCTTAATTGAATACTTCGTAGCACAATGGAAACAAGCTCTCA
>NC_139947.1:1075799-1120799 GCF_963454915.1 Gymnoscopelus microlampas | reverse complement strand
ATGAAGTATATAAACATACTGCCTTCCGTGTCTATATTAACTATCGTTTCACTGGATTTCATTTAGACACTTCAGCTCAGAAATAACCAGACAGTTAATGAACCATTTACCATTTATTAACCATTACCATATTAACCAGTACCCATATATGCAATGATATTGCAATCAAGTTTAAACCCCTTTGATAAAAATGAAATATGCTACATGAATTAACTATGTGAGTGTCAGCAATGACACATTTCCTTTAAATGCATACCGAGATGCCCTTCACATCTAAAAGCCGATATTCTGCGCCAGCAGCAACTATTAGATGCACATTTTGCCAAAACACTACTGTGTTTTGATGTATAAATTATGAATAACTATGTGTATAGACAGCAATGTCTAATTCCCTCTCTATGATGGCAGCACTGCGAACCCTTTAGGCAAGTCCCACTCGCCCGAGCGGTGACCTGATATAGAAGGAATATATTATTTAGTGGACTAACATGCTAGACCTACCACCATCATTAAGCAACGTGAGACCCAACACGACCTATGCTTAATGTTTTACCATCCCTTGATTAACCTGACCCCCAACCTGCTCTCTGGCAAGTGCAACACTTAACACACAATATCAATTATGCAACTCCTTAATTTATTCATAATTGATCACATATTAACACTTATAGCTTTTTGAGCTGCAAGAATTTCATCCGTATTTAAACGAATATAGCGTTCGTAAGCAGCAGATGACTAGCAACCCATGGCTTTTAAAGTGGACGAAGAAACCAACGGTGCTGCTGAGGTTGCTGCGCCGATCCGAAAGGAGTGAGGAATATACAGCTTGCGGCAGAGTCCACATCACTGGCACACTGTACGCAGCCTGGCGGCGAACCATGCCCTTGACATGGCTCTCCCGGCATCCGTGACAAACAACGGTTCATCTCCCCCGGGATTTACCCGCCATTGCAGGTAGCGAGACATAGAAGAGAATGGACAAAATGCAGTATCAGTTTTTACAATGAATATTGATATCCCGTTAGAATGCTTGATAGATTTAGAGTGTTTTAAGTTAATAGAAAACATGAGAGGTTGAAGAGAGAAATCAGAAATTGCCAAGTCATGTGAGGGGTTAAAGCTCTCGGTGCACGTAGTGTATTCCCCATATCTAAGAAACCCGTAGAAAGCCAAAAGAAAAACTGCTTCCAAGAGAGAATCAACGAAAGGACCGAAACACCCTGCTCTTAGTTGAGACACTAATTTATGCACCAGTGGAAGAATAAGGGGAAGACGTTTGTCATTGCCTTGGGGGTGTGCTTTCTTTAGTCCATTGAAGAGGAGCTTAATTGATGGATCCCCGAGCAGACTACCCACAGATGAGTTTATGCATCTTAAATGGAACTGCACACCGGCGACCAATGCTTTAATAGAGGAAGACTGAAGTCTTTTTGATTCTGCACGGTGGACTATAAATGCGCAAATCATAGGAATGTTAACCGGAAATATGGAAACTGAAAAAGCTGCACAGAAAGAAATGAAAAAAGACCAGGCAGCATCATATGCTTTTAATGTGTTCCTTGAAAGCCCCAGTCTCATGTAATGAGACGCTGAATCCATATAAGACTGTAACCTTTCGTCTAGTCTAGCGTTATTTGGTCGTACGCTGGGCAAACCAGACTGGATGGAGCTGCATCTGGGCATAGATCCCTGAACTCCTGAAATTTAAAACGGGACAATGCATCAGCTATTTTATTATCCAAACCCGGAATGTGGGACGCGCAAATTCAGAAGTTCCCCAACACACAATTCCAAGTCAATCTCCTTACAAATATATTGATGATGGGAATAACGGTCGGCCCTTGTTAAAGGAGACATCCGGACATTTTAAGTGTTATCTTTGATGTGTCGCTAATCACTCACCAACATTGAAAGGGACGTTGACTTATTCCCAGAGAGTCCCCTTCGTCCAGTCTAACGACCCCCTCCGTTGGCATTATGGGAGCCCGTGGAAGGCTGAAATTCGCCTAATATAACAGATGCAAAGTTCGTTTTTTCTCTACTCCTGCTCATTGTTGAGTGTCATGATACTCAAACATGCAGTGAATGTCGCGAACGAGCGACCATTCTTGCAGAACGAGACGACGCAGGTTGCTTGTTTTTCCATAGACGCCAGGTTCTATGGAAGAAACAAGCAACCTGCGTCATCTCGTTCTGAGCGTACGGAATTTAGATGCCCTAAAAGGGACAACAATTCCCTCTTGGAAATTGAAGTGTTATTGAAGTGCTGCATCACCTCTCTGATGCGCTCTAGTTTCTCGAGCGGCAGAGGCGCTTGCATGAGCTCTGTATCTAAATCGATCCCCAAAAAAAGTTTTCTCCACAGAGAGAGGAACTCCTAACTTTGCGAACACTTCTTTCACTGTATTAATACTGTGCTCTGGCTTGCCGTTAGGAAAATCTACCACTAAAAAAATGTCTAATAAATGGACGAGAGAAGGCAGCCTGTAGGTGTTAAGCAAGATCCAACACAGCGCTTCTGAAAGTTTGTTAAAAATGTTTGGACTACTACGGCAACCAAAAGTCAATCTGACAGCAAAATACATCTTTTCACGCCATTTAACCCCAAACATGGGCTATTGCGAGGGATGAAGTGGCATAGTTTTAAACGCGTCTGTAATGTCTGCTTTCCCGAGCCAAGCTCCTTTCGCTGCTAGTTTGATTAACTTGATTGCGTGATCCACGGTGGCATAACATAGAGAAAAGGGGGCGAGAGGAATTAAATTGTTAATACTGTTTTCGCTATCATCGTGAGGGCTCGACAAGTCAACTATCACGCGTTTTTTTTCCAGAATATTTCCTCGTAGCGACCCCGATTGGATTAATCCGATAGATAGGGAAAAGAGCGTCATCGTATGGTCCGATCATATAGCCTTTCTCGACCTCCCTAGTCAACAATTTATCTACAACCTCCGGTTCTTTTTTAGCAGATAGAAGATTCCCGCATACGAAAATCTTGGAGGGGAGACTACACAATCCAGACTACACAATCCAGCAAAGAACCCATGAATTAACCCTGACAACAAATAATACACAAAACAACGATCCGGATGCTTGGCCAGAGCCTTTCTCATCTCTGGAATGTTCACCGGAGTGGATGGTTTAATCACTTTTTCTTGTACTTCACACTGAACAAGAAAGGGCGCGATGCCCTGTAAAGTGCCTACTTACTAAAACCAAGTCAACCAGGGACCAATCCAGCCGCTGATTATGTTTCTGGATGAAACTGGCAGCTTTAGCAGAAAACGACTTATGGTACTGGTAGAATAAGTTCCCCCCATAGGACAAAGCCAGGTCTGCTATAATAGCCAAATAAGTATCTAATTCAGCTCTCCGCTACGATTCACAAATGACATCTCTAAACACTCCAAACGCTACGATAAATTCGGTCATTGTCATGTCCTGGTCAGCCTCGTATCGCTATCTTTGAGACATACGGAGATGTCCCCACAGTTAATTATGCGCTTCTCTCCAAGGCCTGACTCAGAAGAACTTAACAAGATCTTGATCAAATTCACATCTTTACCTGCCAGGATTTGGCTTCTTAGATGACTGGAGATAGCCGCTGCCGGAGAGAAGAATGAACTTCCGGACCCGGAGCTGGAACTGCAGATCCCAGAGTCCTCTGGGGCACGACCGGAGGAATCACCTGGCCAGGAATGATGACGACATCCGCCTGCGTGCTTTGGCCGGTGACGGCAACTGGAACAGAAGCTGCAGGCACTCCGCTCTCCAGTGTTTGGATCCTGGAATTCATCATGCTCAGCGAAGCCTGGATATTATTAAGGGAGGCAAGCACGGGATCAAACGTATTTGGAATAACCACGGGTTTTGAATCCTGGGCCTTTTTAGAGCAGATTGAGCGCTTGGTTCAATGTTTTTAGACTTAGCTCTAGCTTTCTTTGGGGGGGCGGGGTCAACATTCACAGCTGAGCTGATCGGAGCAGCGTCAGAATGAGCCGTGCTTGTGCTGCCCTCTTGCTGAAACAACGTGTCATGCGATATACCCGCCGGAGGTTGAACACCGATCCTGAAAAGCTCTTCCAGGATTTTTCCCACTGGCCAATCCATTATGACTGGGAATGGGATTCCTCTCCTAGCCAACCGAGCACTGGAGCGGCGAACGGACTGGGTGTTCTCTACCGCTTCCTCTTGGCTACGGTGTTGACTGCTTGGAGGCAAGGTTCCTGGATGGGCTTCCATCTGGGTCTCCTCGATGAAGGCGTCCTCCTCACCCTCCTCGGAGTACGAATCTTCCTCCTGTTCACCATTTCGGAACATGATCCGCACCAGAAGAAGGGTGAGTAGAGCAAAAATCCACGCCTTGAATCGCATCTGCTGGCAAGGTTTACCGCTTTAGGGGTGATCGCTAGTTTTGATCCGAGTTTAACACTGACTGCTGTACGACCGGAACTGAGGCTGCTTAAATGAACCTCCAGAGTTGCACTGTGGTTAACTGTAGCAAATGAAATGACAAGAGGTTGAAACGTACTGACTTAAAGGAGTACTACTGAATAACTATAAGCGAATGGGGGGGGGGGGGGGGGGCTAGCAACATGCATTGCTAGCTAGCTACATGGAGATGCATAGAAATGTATGTTTGTTTGTTTTTTTGGCAAAAATAAGGCTAAAAACACACCATTGTAGTAGTTATTGCCCCCCCCCCCCAAAAAAAAAACATATTTATTTGACTGTATCTGGCTCTGTTTTTCTTAAAAGTGCAAATTAGTCATTTGGAATCCCATGTTACAGCATCGCTAGCTAGCAAGAAGAAATCTCAAACTGTCCTCAAACTAAGGCGCTTTCAACTTGCCATCCGGCCTGAAATATGCACAAATGACATTGAATTCTTAGATATCCCAATAGATGATTGTAGCTGCTATATTTCTCTCAGAGGAGTGTAATTAGTCACCCAGGGCAGGGGCAGGCGGATTTCAGCCACACTGTAGTGCACTCTGACATCTGTCAGCAGCCAATGAGAGCGTGAGTCACATAGGGGCGCGGCTGCACACAGGCAGTGCACACAATACTGCATACAGACAGACAGACAGAGAGACACACACACAACCCGAGCACGGTTTCATAGTAATCTCCACTTGCGCGGAGGCGCGCCTCCTTCCGCTGCGTTCGCAATTAGTGAACACATAAGCAAAGAAAGACTATAGACTGAGGTGTGAATATGTGCTAGCACATAACACCCCCACCCTAAGTTATTGAATGGTGGGTTCTGACTCCGGCAACACCGCACACCAGTGCAAGAAACACACCACTCAATAACACATAGGATTTAGATTCATACATGAACTGAATTTCCACATTTTAATTCTACATGAAAAAAACTCACTCTTTAATTGTTTTTTTTTCGCATCCAACACGAAAACAACAAAAACACATTATGGTCAATATACACATGTGAAAACACTCGAGTGTAGCGTACCTTTCAGGCTGATAAGCATAGAAGTAACAATGATGTCCAACTGCCTTACCACCTGGGTGGGTCAAACACCCATGACCTTAAGTTGGATTCCAGGTCCACCTGAGCCAAATGATGAAACAAACCCTGTGACAAACCCTGTTTGATCCCCTCAATTTGCTCAATTTGAGAGCATTTTCGCATATGCAGGTCATCAGTCAGAAAATACCCCTTTGACATGGTTTCCACCTCCTCCTCAGTGACAGCACGCTCAACCAGCTCTGTCAACTCCACGTCAATTCTCTGCTCCGCAATGAGCTTTTCTTTGGACAGGGCCACGTCTCCTGTCTCAACGGACAGGGACACCTCTGTCTCACAAGGGGTACTGACCTGCTGCGATTCCACTGACACCACCTCAGTCCCACCCACAACAACACCATCAGTCCCACCCTCATCCCACTCTACAAGAAAGCTCTCACTCAGGTCAATCTCATCATTATAACTTGGCAATAACTGTTGGAACAGTCATGTTTACATCATGTTGACATTTTCTGGGAGAGGACCGAGAACTTTCTTCGGAGGACATCGGCCAGGTGTGAAGCTGGGATCTCAGGTTGGAGAGCTCGGAGTCCCCTGGGTGAGTGGAGTCGGCGTCATTCTGCATTGATATTGAGATCCCTCTCTTTGAGGCCTCTGTTCACACGTTCCAAGGCCGTTAAACATCCAGGCAGATTATTCACGTCGTGGCACCACTGATGCAAGGCACGGAAACCACTTGTCCACATAGAAATTTCCTTTTCGTCTGCAAGCGAGCCAGCCTCCTGTTTATAACGCAAGTCATTTTCCCAAAGTTCTGGTCCAATACATGGTTCATCCAAAGGTCGTTGTGTAACCAATCGAGCAAATCGTCACAATATCGACTGATTAGTCGTCTTCCAGTATATCCATCCAGTATGGCCAGACAGATATCAGATGGACAATAACATCCTTTCCCGGATCGGCTCAGATATGGCAGGTCTCCTTCGGCGGTGGTCAGGTCGTGCAGATCAATCTGATAATGATCGAGGTGGTTGGTCATCAGCAGCATTGCATGTATTTGTAGGGTTGCAGGATCTCTAGGGGCGGCTGACAGCTTCGGTACCCAGTCAACATATGGCTACGGAATATAATGGAGTTAACAAAAGAAAGGACCTTGAGGCTCCTTTACTGATCCCGGCAGTGTCCCAGCTCCCCCTCATAAAATGCCACACTTGCCGAATTCCAGTATTAGGCTATACACTTCAAGCCTCCAAGTCTTTCACCAAACACCCAAATGTAGGCTTCTGGCCAAACACAAGCATCATGTCATCTCAGGCTACAAAGTGGGTTTGTGATTTTGACTTTTTCATCTACTAGACATCTTTTTGTGTCACCAAGCAGCAGCATTTGCGATCGCTCCTCCATAACTGCAGCAAGCAGCAACTTTTGAAAAGACTACACAGCGGACATCTGGCGTAAAGTAATTGACTTCACTGAGGCAAATGATGTGGAGGACTGAGAGGTTATCCTGGACGGTGTTCTAGTGAGCCCACCCACAAGGGAGACACTGCTGCAACTGGCTGCAATAGGCTCTATGCACAGCAGCCATATTGGAAAGAAATTGGGCCTCTTCTTCCTTCCTTCACAGGTGTTACCAATGATACTAATAAAGGGTTCTGTTCCATTCTGGTCAGGGTGCTGATATCGTGCATGTTGGTTTATGGTGGGTGTCTAACTCTGAGAGTGTACAAATGGAACCAAATGGACCCGTAAGGGTCCAGAGTTATGGGGGTCCTTGAAAATAAGACAACCACTATGCCACACTAAATGGAACAGAGCCTTAATTACTATCATTGGTAACACCTGCGAAGGAAGTAAGGAAGGGGCCCAATTCATTCCCAATATGGCTGCTGTGCATAGAGCCTATTAGGCTTTGAAACTAGGATTAAAGAAAAGAGAAGAGGGGGACCTCTTTGTATCACTACTATTATTTGTATTTAGCATTACTATTATGTATTTCTTTTTCAACATTTAAACATGTCGTGATGTGAGCTTACTGGAACACATGCTTAGGGGTATCCGTTGTCACTATTGTTACTGTATTTATTTAGTTTGCTTTGTCTGTTTGGACATTACCAGTAATGGGGCGAGGCGGGATGTAGGGGAAAAAACTAAACAAAACATTATGTGATGAAAGGATGTTTTTTCTCTGTCTAATGTGCTGAAGAATGCCAAATAAACATAAGATTTAATATATATATATATATATATATATATATATATATATATATATATATATATATATATATATATATATATATATACACACAGCATGTGTATTTAGTAAGGGGGGGAAAAGCATAGCATTTAGTATTTTTAAATTCAAGATTCAACCCTATTTACTGTTTAAAGTATAACTTTCAACTAGATACTGTTAACATAAATTAAAAAATATACGACTGTTGTTATTCCATGTTTATCCCATTGACTACAATGTCCATACAATACCAAACTGAAATGAAAACTGGTAATTGTCAGCAGTAGCTAATGCAAATTATACAGTATATGACTTCTAGACAGTGATCCAAACATACAAAAACCTTTACTCCTTTTACAGTAATATACATTTTAAGGTTAGATGAATATTGTACTTCATCTGGACAAATTCATACCTAAAACATTGCAATACCTAGTTTAGAAGTCCATTTGGGTCTCCCTCTAGTAGATGCAGTTCATTAATTGAAGAAGGTGCCTATTTCAAGTGTGGTAGTATGGTAGTGCCTGCTTTCCATAATTTCTTAGAGGAGGGAGAGAAGACGCATGAGCAGATAACAGTATTCCTGGAGGAAGCTCAGCCCGGCCCCCGCATCCATCTTCTCTTCTTTCTTTCTTTTTTATTTACAGTAGACAATTATGTTTTACCCCTTTTTCTCCCCAATTTAGTCGTTATAACAATTGATTCCACCCTACACATATTTCTGTGTTGTCACTGCTGTTGTATCCTAACAACTCACCTGCCAGTGAGGAGCCCTCACCAGGAGGACGTAGAGCCTTCGTCCTACTGCTTCCGCCCAACACTCCCCGCTGACAGGTGCTAGCCTGGCATGGCCAGACTAATATCACTGTGTAGATATTAGTCTGGAATCTCTGTGTGGAACCTGCATTTCCGAGGGCTAAATTAAAAAAAAAGTCTCTGGTGAAACCCGCGCCATATTTGCAATAGCAGTGAAACGTGAAGATGATGATGGTGAATACAGAGAGACAGAGCCTGTAGCCAGCGCCTCAACTGAACACATGAAAACACAAGCTGATGTAGAGGACTGTGGAACATCACATCCAACTAGTGATGACCGGGGGGTGCTCTCCATTCCGACATCTCGCCACTCCGACTAGTTGCGTCCGCGTGCGGTTAGGGTTAGGGTTAGGGAATGGTTAGGGTCGGACTTCAGTGCTAAGCCTTTTTAGAAAGGTCATCCTTTCAGAAAAAGGCAGAGCAAGGAATTTTTGCTCTCGCCATCTTATTTTTGAAAGAAAGTCTTTTTGGGATCCTGCTACTCTTTAATTTTAAGGTCCATATAATTTCACATTCTGTTTAATTAAGTATTCCTTTAGACTACATTCTAAATCTTTGCCCTAAGCCCTTTTTGGCTGTTACCCCTTTCCTGGAGGGAGGGGGGGAAAAACATTTTTTTCCAATAACCATTTCATCTTTCTTTAAGGTTTAGGTTTTTGGGCATGTTTACAAATTATAACATGAAATAGAAATGCCAGTGAACTTTGTGAGAAATGTTCACTGGGGACTGTGCATGGCAGGTAAGTCCAGTCATCCTGAGTCCCACCTGGACCGCATACCAAAAAATCATCCATAATGTCATTATAAGAATGGTACAGGATTAGGACTCAATAAAAGATTTAAGAGAACAAATACAGTTATGGACCATGACGGAGGCGCGCCGACTCAGCAGACCTTGAGGCCGAGGAGTTGCGCCCGAGCGCCTCCAGGCGCGAGTGCCCGCAACGACCGGCCGAAGGGCTGCTAGTCGACTCAGCGCCGTCCGAGTTATGTACCGATAGGGACAGAATCGTAAATGATGTTTGTGGGGACTGCGTGTACCCCAACTAATCTTCCCTGTGACTACTGGTCAATAGTGTGTCTTTGTTGGGACTGATACAATTCTCCATTTCTGCTACAGGGGTTGGGGTTAGAGTAATGAGGGCCTTAACCCCTTTTAATTTTAAGGTCCTTATTATTTCACATTTGTTCATCTAAGTCTTCCTAGGTCCATTGTTTGATTGTGTGTGTCTTGGCCCACTTAGTCCTTTTGAAGGCTTGAGTGGGCATTTGGGTTGATCACCCTCACACCTATTTGGGTCTTTAAGCTATGGGTCAGGGAGAAGCCCCTTGCCTTCCCCTAGGGTCGTTGACGTGTCTGTGATTGTCCTTAATGGTCGGGTGTTATTCCTCCTTTCTCTGGTGGGTCTTTGTTCTTTTAGTTCTCTAAGTACCTGGTGGTCTCTTTGTGTGTTTCTGTGAGTTAATTTGAGTGAATTAAGAAGGGTTGGTTTGTGTGTTTCTGGTGTTTGTCATATTCAGTCCTTCTGGAAAAATTGTGTCCAATCTTTTTATCCATTGTCTTTCGTTATATTGTCTCTGTCCTGTTGTCCAATTTGGGTTATGCTCTAAGCCAGTGACTTTTAGGGAGTTTATTCCATGTGTCATAAAGTGTTGAACAATTATCAAATTGGTCTTCTTGCCATTGTTTATATTATATCTATGTTGGTTTAATCTGGTGGCGATTGTGTTTTGTGTTTCACCCACATATTGAAGGCCACACTTGGTGCAGGTGATTAAGTAAATACAGTTTTTAGTGTTAGCCTGCATTCTTTGTTTAATGCCAAACACTCTTTTGTTGTGCCTGTTGGTTACCATTTGGGCTGTTTTAAAGTAATCTGGTCTCTTGTTAGTTGGTCTATTCGTTCCTTTAAGAGTGCTGTGGACTAGGTAATCTTTGAGGTTCTTGTTTTTCCTATAGGCTGAAATGATTTTACACCCATTTAAAAGTGTGTTTCCTCTGTTTTGGAAATTTCTTTTTATCCTGGTGTTGGCTAATTTGCTTTGTGAGGAGTAGGTAGTGACCAAGGCCAGTTTTGGGCCCTGGTATTTTTCCTTTACTTCCAGAAAGGTGTCTTGGGCTTTTCGTAGGAAGGTCCTTGTGTAACCTCTTTTTCGTAGAGCGCAGAATAAGATCTTGCAGGCTGTCTTAAAATCCTGTTCTTGTGTGCAGATTCTATGGAATCGTAGTAGCTGTGATTTAACAATCCCTGTGTAACAGTGTGGTGGGTGGAATGAGGTTTTATGTAGGAGAGCGTGAGTGTCTGTTTCTTTAAAGTAGACTTTGAGATCTAACTTTCCACTGGTGTTAAACAGTGGGCCCTTGAAGACGGTTACATCCAAGAAATCTATTTTGTTTGTGTCTGTGACAAATTTTATAGTGATGGATCGGTGGTGTGTGTTTAGAACTTTAATAAAGTCTTCAAAATCCTCCTTGGAGTGCTCCCAAATCCCAAAGATATCATCCAAGAATCTAAAATAGTGGGTTGGTTTTAGAATACATTTTTTTAAAGCTGTGTTTTCCCACATTGCCATGTAGATGTTCGCGTAGGATGGAGCAAACCGTTTTCCCATGGCTGTGCCCTTTGTTTGTAAATAAAACTTATTGTTAAATTCAAAGTCGTTCTTGGTCAGATTAAGACTTAATAATTCTAATAGTTCAGCATCTGGCCGCCCCCTATCTGGATATTTGTTGAAAATATCTTTCACTGCTTTTAATCCTGCAGCTGTCTCAATGTTGGTATATAGGCTGTCAATATCAATTGAGAATAAAAAGGCCGCTTGTGGCATTGTTATTTTCTTGATTTTTTCAACAAAGTCATAAGTGTCTTTCACGTAGCTCGGATGTTGGGTTGAGAGAGTCACCTTTAAACACACTGACACACTGACCTTTAAACACACTGAAGTCACACAAGACACAACATGTGGACAGATTTTGTCTTTGAGCTACAAGCTATCCCAGGACCTGAAATCATCGAAAGGAACTGACTCCATGCAGAGTCTCACTATAGGAAGAAATAGCCCGGTCTGTTAGCAAAAAAAAATGTGGACACGGCTGACAAAAGCGCCACATTTTTTCTACATGCTCTCCATCACCACACGTTTCATTTTGGACGGGGAGCCACTTCATCAAGATGGCAGAAGGCGGCCATCTTGGATTTCAAAGATGGCCACCATTTAATATCTATAAGTGCCAATATCTCGGGTTCCAAGCCACTTAGAAGGTCAATCTAGGTGTCAAAATATATATTTTTGGGGTCAAGGAATTTAATAAAGCTATTAAGAATATCAGCAAGTGACTATTTCTGCCAATATTTGAACATTTGGTTCATTCTGGCAATTATTCTGGTCGCATAAGTCCAGATGTGGACACGGCGACCAAAAGCACCACATTATTTCCACATGCTCTCCATCACCATATCTTTAAGTTTTTGGTAGGAGCCACATCATCAAGATGGTGGAATGCGGCCATCTTGGATTTCAAAGATGGCCAAAATGTAATAACTACAAGTGCCAATATCTCGGCTTCCAAGCCACTTAGAAGGTTAATCTTGGTGTCTAAATTACATTTTCTGTGTCAAGGAATGCATTTAAACTATTGTGAATATCACTTGATTTTTATTTGTACCAAGATCAAATAAATATGTTCATTCTAGCAATGCATATTTACATCATTTTCATCTTGGTTAGTGGTAGGACACATTGAAAACTGGATAACCTGCATGAAGTGAATTATTAGCTTCACTTTCTAGAATAACAACATATTAAAATTATTTGTCACATGGACAACTGCATCACAACCACTTGGCCAGTTTAATGCAGGCTTCTGACGCCATCGGTAGAATGCTCCACACAGGAAGCCAGACCTGGTTGTCGACATCCAATGTCCATCCCCTCCTTCTGGACTAGGTGTCGGCTGCTGGGACAGTTCAGACGAGGCCCAGATCCCAGACTGGTAGACAACTCACGTCACATGCTGCAGCAGTGAATCTTGAGTTGGTGGAATGTATTCCAAACTTCCATCATTTTGTTCTTCTGGCCGAAGCACTCTCTAGGTAAGTAAGTAGGATGCGGGAGTCTATCCCTGTTACAATGAGCATAGAACCCTCAGAGATGGATTGCTGAGGTGGAGTCAAAGTACCATCAGGTCCCAGTACTTACTGCAAGACTTGCCGCATCCAGGCCGTGCTACTTATATGGGAAGTTGATGGTGCCCGGGATCGAACCCATGACCTTGTGGTCGAAAGGCGAGAGCTCTACTGACTGAGCTACCCGGTGCTTCATTGACAAATTCCAAATCACTCGTTTTATCATAAATTATGTCTGTGAAGCGCTCAAGAAGTTGAATGTATTGTTCATCTTTGGTCACAAAAGTGTATGGATTTGCTACCATGTAGTTTAAGGCCTGGGTGACGACAGGGTATGAATTCCAAGCCAATCATACTGGCTTCTTCCCTTTCCCGCAGAATGCTTATGTGTCACAGCCTGTGTAAAAGTGGAAGATGGGAAGTGCTGTAAACTTTGGCCAGAGCATGGCAGATGGTATTTATGAAGATAGGTGTAGGTCTTGCCAGTGCCAAAAGCGACCCATATGTCTGTAGATGGATACTTTGGCATGAAACTTGGTGATGAGGGTAACGACAACATCTGTGTGGATACATACACGAGTACCAAGCAGGTAGAACAGCCATGCTCCAGGGCATCAAGCAGGTGAATCCGTATCCTGGTGTCGGCTTCTTCATGGTTACATGGCAGCATGGAGTGGCTGGTGTCTGTGCTGACCACTGTGATGCCAGATGTAATGAGAACCAGCTTGCCCTCTGGCCAGGCAGTTAATGCAATCTTTCCGGAGAATAAAGTAAAGAGCTCCTGCTTGTTCATAGGGTCACACAAGAAATCAGACCAATTCCCCGGCAGCTTGTCCTTTCACAGCCACCTTCCGTTGTATCCCTTGCCTCTTCTGACGTATTTCCCAGCCGTAGTTTCCCTCCGTCAGACAGAGAGGGAGGGCGTGGATGGTCTTCATGTATGTTGTGCATAATCTAGCCGAGGCATACAAAGTTGTGTAGATATACATTACATTACAGTCATTTAGCAGACGCTTTTATCCAAAGCGATATGTTGCCAGAATGAACCACATGTCCAAATCATGGCAGAAATAGTCACTTGCTGATATTCCCAATAGCTTTATTGAATTCCTTGACCCCAAAAACATATATTTTGACACCAAGATTGACCTTCTAATTGGCTTGGAAACCGAGATATTGGCACTTAGAGATATTACATCTTTGAAATCCAAAATGGCCGCCTTCTGCCATCTTGATGACGTGGCTCCCCGTCCAAAATGAAACGTTTGGTGATGGAGAGCATGTAGGAAAAAAATGGCGCATTTGTCAGCCGTGTCCACATTTTCCTAAAATCTGGTCTTAAGCAACCAGACTAAAAGGTTTTAGTTGTTCAGTTTGTAGCAAAGTTTGTTGACAAAGGTAATCTAAAAAGACACATGAAGATCCATACAGGGGAAAAGCCATTTACTTGTACAATGTGTGGGCACGGCTGCATTCAAACATGGTGATCTAAAAACACACATGAGGACTCATACAGGGGAAAAGCCATTTACTTGTGCAGTTTGTAGCAAAGGCTTTGTTCACACTGGTGATCTAAAAAGACACATGATGACAGTCCTGATTAAATCTTCAGTCCATAAATCAGTATGTGGTGTTCACAAATTCACTGTTACTGCTACGAGAATTCACTTTTGGAAATAAGGTGTCCCATTCTGAAAAAATGTATAAATAATAAAATAAAAAGAAACAGTCCTAAATAAATCTACATTTCATAACAGCAAGTCAGTCAATTCTGTAGAGTTGGCTACATTTGGCTCAACCTGCTCTATCTGTATCGTATTGCCTTTGTTGGTTTCTTCATAAACTGACAGATAAATCATTGCAAATATTTTGGAATGTGTAAAGGGTGAGACGGACCTTGCCAAATCAAGTAGCTAATTAGCTAGCTGGAGAGTGACCTCGCTTAAATTGAAGTAGACATGAGTCTGGCTGAATTATTAACAATGAATCAACCCACTGAGCAGCCATAATAGCAGCACCCTGACTGTTGCATCAGAATGGAACAGATCCATAACTAGTCTCACTGGTATGGTTGCTGTACATTGTATGTGCAACATAGATAGGCTACTGTCCAAATTCTGATGTGTATTTTTTCTTTTCCTCAATTTTACCAGAATGGAGAGTGGTGTGCAAACATTGGATCCAAATCGTTGTATAACCTGTGGTAAAGGAAAGAAACAAGATCCATATGTCAAAAAGCCCACAGCAGAAGGCCTTCAACCCATACTAAATGTAGCTCAACAGAGAGATGATGATGTGCATAACACCCTGTCTCCATATACAGATGATATACAGTACTATACTTCAAAAATAAAGGTATCATACCATGTGTCATGTTAGAGCAAACTACTCCAGTAACACCAAAATCAATGAGCAACAAGTTGCAAATGTTGATAGTGAGACCATAACTGCACCAGTCTCATCAAGATGAGTAGGATTGATACCCGATTATTTGAGATACGAAGAGATGGTTTCATGTGTGGGAAGGCCAGAACAAGACCAGAACATCAGACAGCCATTATGACTGGTACAGGTAAGAGTACCAGAGACACGGTCCTTCATGCAGCGTCAGAAAGGCTTGATGAAGTCATACCACATCATCATATCATCGGCTTCTTGCGTACCCCGATCTCTTTGTGTATGATGCCAAATATCATAAAAGCTGCCTTGCACACTACATTTCTTAGCAAAATATAACAGCTGCCAAACGGAAAAAAAGAATCCGACCATCAGATCAGTATCTATGACAAAGCTTTTATTAAGCTCTATGAAGTTATTGACAAAACAGTTTTTTTTCCCAAAGAAATGAAAGTGATGACACTAAACTCCTTGACTGAGAGTTATGACGACATACTTAAGACACTGAGGTCTGAGGAAGAAGATGAGACAGTCCAACACACTAAATACAGATCCTGGAAAGTGTAGGTAAAACTCGAACAGCATTACAAGCACAGGCTGGTATTTGTCGAACATGCTGGAAAGTCTGATGTGGTATGCTCTGAAAGTGTGCCCTTGGGATATGCAATGAGAGAAGCTGGACATCTCCAAGAAAAGCCAGGAGAGACACTTCTACAGAAGACTGTGAGATACAACAGCCAAGTCAAGGTCTCTCTGACTGGCACATACTACATAGAGCTGCAGACATATTGAGAAAAAGCATCGAGCAGCTTGATCAGTAAATCATATTAGACCCATGGGATTTCTGAAAACAAATATTGTTACAGGCATTTTGGGGTAAAAGTGGGGTACCAGGCCATTTTACATAATTCAAGGGTGCTGAATCTGAAAAAAAAACATTCCAATTGGCATAACAACATGGCGGCCAATTATGCATTTCTTCAATTACTCTATGACAAAGCAAGCAAAACTGACAAATAAAGTGAATATATCCATGTTCTGAGGGTCAGACAATGTGTGTATTTTAATGCAATTAGTGGTAAGCTTACTCCTAAAAATGCAAATTAGAGGCCACCATTACAGAAAACGGTTTAGTACTCAAATGGGTCCATACATCCCCCTTATTTTATTTTATTTTCTATTTTGGGCATCTTTAGGACATCTAAAATACAGATTTACTTACTTAATCCTCTTCGTTCCCTGTGGAACATAAGGCTGTGACGATCTGCTTCCATCTGGTCCTATCCTGTGCAGCATGTTCTGCCTCACCCCATGTTAGGTTTGCCATCTTCAGTTCTGAAGTTACAGTTCTTTGCCAGGTTGTTTTTGGCCTCCCTTGTTTCCTCTTTCCAGGTTCGGTCCATCTCAAGGCTACTTTAGGAATGCTCTTCTGGTCCATTCGGAGGACATGTCCGAGCCATCTGAGCCGTCTGTGTTTGATTTCCAACACCACATTGCGACAGTTTGTCATTTTGTACAGGTCCTTGTTCGAGATGTTGTCTCGCCAAAATATGTGACATATCTTCCGGAGACACCCATTGTGGAATGAATTGATCTTGTTCATGTCACTCTCAACCACTCGCCAGGATTCTGAGCCATACAGCAAAACTGACTTAACGTTGCTGTTATACAGTTGGATCTTGTTTTTTAGGCTGTACTGCTTAGATTTCCAGATGGTCTGGAGGCTTGCAAATGTGCTGCGAGCTTTCCCGAGCCTTATACCCTACTGCATGATTGTCCTTACTGAGAAGACTTCCCAGATATGTGAACTCCTCAACATAGTCAAGGGAGTTACCATCCACGGTGATTGGTGCATGTGGTGTTGAGTTCATGCACATCACTTGGGTTTTGGAGATGTTTATGTTCAGACCGATCTGTTTGGCAAATCTGTCAGTCCTGTCTGTCTTCTCTTGCAAGTGGTTGTGATTGGTGGAAAGAACAGCAAGGTCATCAGCATAATCGAGATCTTCTAGCTGGGTGAAGAGAGTCCACTGGATGCCTCTGGGCTTGTCTGAGATGGAATTCCGCATGGTCCAGTCAATGGCAATCAGGAAGAGTATGGGGGAGATGATACATCCCTGGCGTACACCATGAGCCTTCATCATCTTCATCCTCTTCTAGGTGGCCTTTGTTATGAACCTTTTAAATTGAAATGGACCCGGATCTCTTCTCCTCTCATCGGCCACACGGCCAACTGGTTATCAAATAGTTTGGGTGTTTGGGGCACGTGGTTGGGGACCCCCAACCACGTGACCACGCCCCCTTAAAGTCCCCTATTCAATTTTTTTTTTTCAAACATTGTTTTAGATGCTCCTTTTTTCCTTACATTTTTCATTTTTTTATTTTCCTTTTTTAGGTTTCGGTTTATTTTTTATTCATTTTTTAATTATTTTTGGAGATCTACAAGCCAACAACACGTTGTGCTGCAACCCCTTGTGGGCATGTAGATCTGCTTTGTTGAAAATAGCCAATCTTCAAGCCAACAACACGTGGGCTTGTAGATTGTCTATTTCCGGTTAATAGGTTTGGTGTAGAGGGAAAAAAAGAGCATAAAAGAGCAAAGTGTCATGATGCGTGTCCTTTCTGTATTCCTGTTGTGTTCCTTGTTCCTAGTTTTAGTTAGTGTTTTACTTTTCTTTCTTTTTCTGTTGTGCACCTTTATTTTGTAGTATCTACAGTAGTGTCTCCTGGTTTCCTGTGTTGCTGTTCTGTACCTGTCTTGTCTAACCAGTCCTGTGATTGGCCAGTGTCCTCTTAGTCCCTCAGCCTATCCTAGCGTTGATTGTCCAATTGAGTTCACCAGTGTGTAGTTAGTCCTTGTGTATTTATACCCGCCTGTTCACAGTGTGCCTGTGACTCTATTCTCTCCTCAGCCTGCATGCAAGCTGATTTTCATTTGTTTGTTTTGTTTCTGCATCCACCACCTCGCACAATGCATGCATACAGGGGCACCTACACTACTGATTACTGATAACTGATCTTTGGACCTTTTCATGCTATCAATACCACATTTACAATCAATCGACCCTGAGGTAGTAGTGTGAAGTGGTTCACTTACCATTATTGAGCTGGTTATCCTCTGAGCAGCAACTAAAAGAAGGGAACACAAGACATGAATAGTGGACGCTGTAACCTTTTGAACACATAACCTGACTGATATGTTTGCATTTATTGACACAGTAACTAAATGCTTGTAAAGCTGTTATGTATTTACATTTGGTTTCTGCCATGTTAGTACATAATGACATACCACTGCTTGCATTTGGTGTTGGTACTGAGTGGTCCTGGCTGGATTCTGGCAGCACTGTATTAATAAATAAGTGGAATTATACATGGCAATACTTAAAGTAGGTGTAGCAGTTAGTGTCATAACCCTGAAAATAGAGGGAAATAAATGTATTATTTATCAGGTCCTTCCAACATATTTTTTTAAATATTTTGACTTAAAAAGAAAAAGGGGGGGGGGAGAGATTATATATATATATAATATATAGGACCTATGTAAAGCAAATTTTCCTCCATTTTTTTAAAAAACTACAAGCTTCCATGAAGTTCTGGCAAACTGTACCCCTCTCCCTTATAGGCAGAGTAAATATAATCAAAATGATTAATCCCTTTACCTTTTTCAAAATGTACCGGTTTATTTAACAAGGACAATCTTTAAACAATTAGATTCCTTAATCATGCCTTTCCTGTGGTCCCATATGAGCCATCAAATTTTAAAAAAGCCACCTATGTCAGCCAAATCGGAGGGTGGTCTTGCACTCCCACATTTTTGACCCTAACCCTCGATATTACTATGCAGCAAATGTTAGAGCTATGATGTTGTACTTTCACCCTCCCCAGCGTCTCCCTTCTTGGGCAATGCTGGAAGAGATGACTTCCATTGATTAAAACCCGAGACCATCCTCCTGGCACCATCTACAGTACACATACAATGGCAATGTTTTAATAAGAGCCTCAGCTGACAATTGGAGACAGATAGCCAAAAGAACAGATCTGAGTGCATTGCGCATATTACTACCAAATGTAGGTAATCCATTATTCCCTCCATCCGATATGGACTCTGGGTTCAAGCTATGGGAGAGGGCGGGTATCTCCACAGTTTTAGACCTATACAACGAGGGTCTTTTCCGCATTTCAGCAGTTAGTTGACAAATGTGGGTTAACCACTGCCCACTTCTTTTGTTATTTACAGATCAGGGACTTTGTCTCGAAAAATGTACCTCTATACATGTTACTGACAAAGTCTAATATCAGGGACGTCATCAAGCGCTCTCCCTTCACCCCAAACCATATTTCTGAGTTTTACATAAACTTAAGTGAGGGTAAGGTGGATACCTCAGGTATACGAGTAAGGTGTTTCTGAACTTATGTCGCATGTCTGCGAAGAAATGTATTCTATTGTTGTGGAAAGGGAAAGATGGACCCAATGCCAAAATATGGCTTGCCGACCATGTTAACACACTGGAGGTAGAGAGGATCCTGTACCTGAGATTAGATCAGTCAGATAGGTTTGACCTTATATGGCAACCCTTAATTCAACACCTGAGGGAAAACGCCAATGTCAATAATTAACATAGAACATAGGTGGTCATGCCCTCTCGCCACCGCCCCCTCTCAGGATCCCAGGGTTTTGTTTTGTTTCCGTTTTAGCTCTGTTTGTTTCAGTTTCTCTTGATTTTCAATTATTATTCCTATCTTATTTGAACAATGTACGTTTTTGTTTTGTGTTTGGTGTCTTACTTGCTCCTAAGTTCCTCACAATGGGGGGAGTGTTTATCCTGTGGGGGCCATATTTTAGACAGTTTAAATCATGGTTTCCAAACTTTTCAGCTCGAGCCAGACGTACACACATAAAGACATACACATGAAGAATTAACCACTTAAGGCCTACTGTTTTTCATTGTGAAAAGCTCACAATGTCACGTTGCGACACGTGAGCTTGTAGATCTGAAGCCATGTTATACTCACTCTTGCCTATTGTAATAACTAGAAGCTCGCCCCCGCTACGCGGGGGCTCGCGTCTAGCCCGCGGCCACGCCCACGTAGCGCCCGCGGCCACTTGGCAACTCATATAAGTGGCGTAGCGTCATGAGGGTCAGTGGGGCCGTGGCTCGGTCAGTGAAGACCCTGTAGTGCGGATGATATGTGGCATAGAGGGGCAGATTGTAAATCCCCAGAGGAAACATCCGTGGGCTACCATTGGTTCAGCGATGTGTGCGGTCGCCCTGCGGCCCCTCCTCCTCCACCAATGTGCAGTATTGAGAGCCCTGACGTCACAACAATTGGAGCGATGGGCACTGCACTGTGGTTGGTTAGGGTACACCTAGGGCCCAGTTAAAGCCTGCATGGGCAAACCCAGGTAGGACCCGCCTTGGTCCCACATAAACATGGGTAGTTGGGGCCCACCTAAGGGCCAGGTAGAAGCTACTTATAGCCTGCATGGGCATCGCAGTTGGGACTGAAGTGGATGCCGCTGACATTGCTGACATGGGGTCCAAATGGTTTAGCCCACCTTGAAACCATATGGGAACTACGCTGGCATGCTGGCTGTAATGCAAACGCTGCATCATACCTGCAGTGTGTAGTTGGATGTTGTGTGTGTAGCAGATATACCTGCAGTGTGTAGATCAATGTCCATATGAAAGTCAATGCCCAGCAGGGTTTTTTTTCCCCAGCAGAGTTTCTAGTGTCTCTGTCTCTCTCTGGAAGATGTTGCACATGAACTCTGCAGCCGCACTGAGGCGCTCCAACACAAACACTCTGACATTAAGCTGCTTCACACAACAAACATCAGCACGACGCTGCTGTTTGTCCAAAAGACACAATATCTCCTCTCCCACCGACGTCATGTGTTCATTTATCGACAGCCGTACAGACTCCTTTTGACACATTTTACCTCATTTATCCAGCTCTCACTGACTCATCGGGCTGTTATTTTGCTGCGATCAAGTCAACGATGTGAGAGATTAGCTATCACAGACTGACGGACAGGGGGTGAAACATAGTCTTGCGCCATGCCTTTCGGCCTGGCGGAGACAATAAAAAAAGGAAAGTAAAGGAAATGAGCATTTCTGCACCAAAAGTAGTCAACAAACTGTACTATGAAAACATGGGCCACATTGTCAAAGAATGTAAGAATGTAAAAGAGGCAGTCTGACTGCCTCTTTCTGCCGCAGTCATGTAGAAAATAGCCGATCTACAAGCTTACAAAGCCTCTCAACGTGAGTCGTTTTGAGCTTGTAGATCGGCTATTTTCACAATATGTACTTGTGGAACGGAGTCAAACAGAATGGGGGGGTCCCCAGATCAAGTACGTTTATTTGGGGGCGGCGTGAAAGGGTTGATAAGCACTGCTGTAATCGGAGCGAAATTATCTGAAATTACTACATGACCATAATGCAGCCTAACATGCGTTGCACGGGGCGGTCCTGCCATTACGTTAGTTACTGTAGTTGCTGTGGAGCTACATAGTTCTCCAGAAGACACACACAAACATACACCATCTACAATGGACTAACTGAGCAGCAATATTGACATTCACCACACGAACGTGCATTGTTGACAAAGTGATTGCACAGCCGCTGCAGGCATGACAACCACGTTAGCGTTGGCGACATGGCAGCTATCACAGCGCCCTGTCCGTCGTCGCTGGGACAAACTGTGATGGCTACAGCAGTAACAGCAAGCTGTCTGCGATGCCATTGTCTGGAGACTGCTCTTAGCGTGACACGACCAATGAGAGTGAGCGCTGTAGTTGTTGCTAAGATACGGTGGCGTCTCTGCCCCATAGCTTGTAGATCTCTCACGCATGATTGGCGTAGGCTGCGTTGCCAGGTCTGACTGTTTGTATAAGCGATTTTGGGCTTATTTGGGTGCACTTTTGGGCTCGTTTCCATAGACCACGGCAGCGCTTATTTCTTTCCCGTGACCGATGTGGCAAAAAAAGTGCAAAACGAACCATCCGGAAGTAAATTGCGAGATGAAATATATAGCACTTTTTGATTATTAGAGAAGGAGACACATGTGAAGGTTGAAAATGAAAGGTAGGAGATTATATAGTTTTTCATGAGGGATTTTTGTAGCAAGTTGTGAGAGAATTGGGCCACTCCTGTGGGCGGGGGGCTGATTAGAACCATTGGGGTTTGAAAGGAGACGCTCTCTGTTTGAGTGATAAGATATAAACCACAGGTGGCTGAAGAAAGACTAGACTACAGTACAAACCACAATGAGGTGACAGGTCCCCAGATGACAGTGAAGTGACCATTTAAGGACTTAAAACCTTTGTAATAGACCTTTACTACATCAACAGTACTCAACAAACTATACTCTGAAAACTGGTCAAACATTGAGCAAATTGTCCAATATTAGAGGCTCCCAACGCCTCGCAGGCTATTTAAATACATATAATATATAATAAATATAAGAGGCTCCCTACGGCTCGCAGGCTTTTTTCACAACATTTAAATGTGGAACCGAGTCAAACTAAATGTATTGCCTCAACTCCTACAATTCCAAAGTTCTTGTCAGTTTGGGGGGTCTCTGCAGTTCAAATATGATTATTTGGGGGGGTCCCCAGTTCAAATATGATTATTTTGTAATAATCAATGTACCATCTTATTTGTGAAACTGGTTTACTATAACTGGACATTCTTAACATTTTATGTCCTCAACCCATTGCAGTTTCACACTTGATTAACAGAAACATGGTTTATCCATCTAAATGCAAGCTAACATTTAGCTTAGAAAATACCTTATGCTCAGAATGCATGAGAGGAAATTAGCTTTTGAAAATAGCAGATCTACAAGCTCACAACACATTGCAGATTAGCGATTTGAAAATAGCCAAAGTATAACATGGGCGAAATAATTGTATATATTATATTATTTGATCAACTCCCCAAGCTACCATCAATCCAACCAACCCTACTACATCCTTTACCATGTATGTCATTATATGACAGGATCAAATAATGACTGAAGTGTTAACAATGTAACTTTTTAATGACTTACACAGACAGGAACGGCAACAGAAAAAAAACTTCACATAACTATTTACAATATTCACAAATTCACATTTTAACTTGTAGCTAACATATAAATGAATAAACAAACACACACACACACACACACACACACACACACACACACACACACACACACACACACACACACACACACACACACACACACATACAGTATATAATGACTTATGAAAGGAGTTGGAAACACACCGTTGACAGACACTTTGACTCTGTTGTTTTTTGTCATTCGATTCTAGAATCAAATATCTGATTTTTTTGGGACTCGCCGACAAACAGCGTAGAGTTGGTTCCTCCTGCTGCATCCAGCAGGCCTCACCCTCTCACCAGGCATATGTTGAGCCATCAAGCTGATGAGTGAATACATATAAATGAATAAACAAACACACACACAAACATAATGACTTATCAAAGGAGTTGGAAACACACAGTTGACAGACACTCTGACTCTGTCGTTTTTTGTCATTCGATTCTAGAATCAAATATCTGAATTTATAGTTTGGTACTGAATAGTTTTGGTACTGAATTTGCAGCTCAACAAAAGCTAGTGTATGATGGAGGACAATTTCACAATAACTTAAAATCTCCGCGATACGATTAGTGTGAGTGTTTTCTATCACGATAATAATGATTATCGTCACATCCCTACAATGTACCTCCTCGTCCAGCGCGTTGTGCATTACAGATGTGTCTGGTGATGAAGGACAGTGCTGGAGGAAGCTGCAGTCTTCCTCATGCATGATGACATCACCATCATCATCCTTGGCTGCATACAGGACGCACCTGCACACTCCCCTCTTGTGTCCCCCCGGCTGCTCTGCAGGGGGTATTACTATTATTATTGTCTCCGCCAGGCCGAAAGGCATGGCGAGAGAGTATGTTTTACCCCCTGTCCGTCCGTCCGTCCGTCCGTGTGTGTGTCATTCTGTCTTGTCTGTGTACAGCTAATCCCTGGCACCGTTGGCTTGATCGCAGCGAAACTGTGCACACATAGTCCCTGGATGCCAAAGCCGAACCTCTGCTCCAAATTTTTCACATGGGCCTGTTATAGCGCCACCAGGAGGCCGATTTGTGCAAAACAAATTTTTGAACAGTACTCCTACAAATTTTGGCCAAAAATCCCCCAAATCGGTATACAGTATCTCTATAGTCATTAAAAGAAACGGCTCGTTTCAGATTTTTCATATTCCATCCTGATTGGCAAAAATTGTCTTTCAAAGTTTGCAGGAGTACTCTGTTTCGAACAAAATGCCTCAAATCATGAACACAGCATGCAATTTCCGTGACATTTTGCACACATATTCCCATTAGGCCGAGGAAGAAATGCCATTTGAAAATGTTCAAATCAGCCTCATGGTGGCGCTGTAACAGGCCGATTCGTGTTTTTACCTATAACTGCACCGATCAGTGTAAAACTTTGTATGCACACTCTCTAGAGGCCAAGGACAAACCTTTGCCCTGCATTTTTCACATTTGCCTTTTATAGCGCCACCAGGAGGCAGACTTATGTAAAACACATGTTTTGATATTAAGCCTTCATATTTGATCCAAATTTCACGCAAATCGGTACACATGATCTCTATAGTCATGTGATCAAGACGGATCTGTTTGGTTTTTCATATGCCATCCTGATTGACTAACATTGACATGTAATGTTTGCAGGAGTGGCCCGTTTTTAACAAAATGCCGCAAATCATGAATGCAGCGTCCGATTACGGTGAAACTTTGAACGCACATTCACACTATGTTGAGGAACAAATGGCACCCTTTTAAAATTGGCCTGTTATAGCGCCACCAGCAGGTCAAATTTAGCAAAACACATTTTTAGAACAAAATGCCTCAAATCATGCATGCAGTTTCCGATTGCCGTGCAAGGCCTAGGAATAAATGGCACCCTTTTCACATTGGCCTATTATATCGCCACCAGGAGGCCATAATAACCTACCTGACCTGGCGGAGACTTGTGCTCCGAGGAGCACTTTTTCTAGTTACTATTATTATTATATAGTTGCTATTACAAATTTAAGTTTGTAATCGTGACATATGAATACAAAATTGATTTATGTTTGCCGTTTAGGCTTTGTAATAAAAACAGGCCAGATATGACAAATAACTTAAATATACAAAGACATTATTATTGACATATTTCATCATTTTATACATTTAAAAATAGCAGAAATAGCTCATCTACAATCTTACAGACAAGCGATAATAATGATTATCGTCCCACCCCTACAATGTACCTCCTCGTCCAGCACGTTGTGCATGACAGATGTGTCCGGTGATAAAGAGCAGCGCTGGAGGAAGCTGCAGTCTTCCTCCAGACTAAGTTGTATTGTTATTCTTTGACATTATTATTAAACTTCAGTTTGTGATCCTCATGGATGGATTAACGTGAAAACGGGCTCTGTGCACAAAATCAGCGCCCTGCATTGCGTGCACACTATAGCACAAACACGCACACAGCACGCAAATGATATCCCTTTTTGGCATGGTAAATTATTTAGGTTTCGTTCTGTACATGTGTACAGCTGTAGTTATTGTAGTGCCGGATAACTGTGAAGAATGCAACTCAGGTCCAGACGGAAATCAATGAAAAGTAATTTTTGTCTGGGCCCGAGTTACATTCTCCCCAAAAGTTAGTGCTGTAACCAAATCAGAAATTAATGGGTCGAATCAGATTTGAGATTTCAATGTCTAATTTTTCTTTTATATACAAAATATAGCCTACATTTGCAATCGTGTCACGTTGCATTGTCAAGTGCAACAGAGCCATATGGATACTGTATGAGCATTTAAAATAAATATCATCCATTAAGACTACATGACGGCAGACAGTTTGTTTTAATTGACTGCATGCAGATTGAGTACAGTAGTTCTGAGCGTTTTTAAGTGGAAACACTTGACCGCTTTTGTTGCTGCTGGGTCTGTGGCATGTTCCTCATGACCTAAATGAGCAGTAAAAGTTGTGTTAAATACTTTCTATAATGTGTTGGGCAAGAAACAAGCGTCAGATTGTACTGTCAATTTCAAAATCACACACTGTACCTTGAAATTGTCAATAAAATAACAGACGGGAACTGCTGGCCACAGGGGGAGGACAAAGCACGGTGGAGATTCTCACTCCCTCGGAAGACCTCGCCGCCTCCACTCTCTTCCCAGAGAGTATCAATGGCATCGGGGGACCAGTGGAGGTTGGCGGGGCCGAGGGAGGTAATTAAATAATTTTGCCAATTGCACCTGGTTTTGTTAAGGTCTATTTCTTGGGAGTAAGGCCATGCTTAATGTGCAGACATGGATGGTCAGAAACGAAACACTTGTGTTCATTACACACAATCATCGGACATTAGTATGCGCAATCAGAGATTATTATGACCGGCATGTGTAAGTAGGCCTATTCCAAACATTAACACCGTCCGTGCATGCGGAGCAGGTGTTTCTTAATTACTTACTTAATTCCAACGAAAAGTAAAATAAGTAGGCAGTATAACCCAAACGAAACAATATCAAACAATTGTTCTAGATAATAATCACAGGATAAAAATCCACAAATGATTGTTCATTAGTTAAATCTGGTCAAAAATGGACGTCAAACCCTCAATTTCTGCCAATGTAAAGTCAACTTTAATAATCAACAGTAGGCCTACTTCCTCCACAAAGTTAACCCCAAAAATGAAACTGATCCAAGTTCTACAGTCAGCGCAAATACTCTAAATTTGAAGGGAAATCTCACCATAAAACAACATGGAGATCAACATGACTAGATTAAACACTGTATACGCCCCGGTGTGTAAGGACCTTACCCAATTCACTTCTAATTAATGTGGAGGCTGCTGGATAATATAACATTTTAGGCCTATTTCTAAATTATATTTCAAACATGTGACAGAGACTGGCAAGTACAGGCTAGTTTAACAATTACCAAGGGAGAAAGAATGAAGCATAACAAATGTATCAACAAAATTATAATTTATTAAAAATATAAACAAATGAGTGCAGTTGGCCTAAATGTCAATTATTCCCACAGATGAGCCACTAGAACCCTCCACCGTGGCTTGTCCTGGCGAGGAGACGGGTCCTCGGGGGTTCCAGCAAGCCGAGGGTCGTCGGGGGTTCCAGCAGGCCGAGCAAGAAGAGACCCCGCCCCCGCCGATTCACATAAGTCGTTCGACCAGAGGACCACCCAATTCTCGAGGTCCAGCAGGCAGGGTTCCGCATGCTGGACCGGGAATTGGGTGGCCTTCGGCGGGGTCTCTTCAGCCTTAACAGGCAGATGGTCAGCCAGGGGCGGCTCATGAGGGAAGGACTTGCAGCACTCCAGCAGGGAGTTGCTGCGCTTCAGCGGAGCGCTGCAGCTCTTGAGTCGCTCTCTGGGCTGGGGCCTCCGGCGGCCCGATCCGTACCAGCTGCTGCTGCTCCTCCATCATCATCATCATCATCATCATCATCATCATCATCATCATCATCATCATCATCATCACCACCACCACCACCACCACCACCAGCTCGCTCTCCTCCCAACACCAGAGCGGCCCACCATCCACCAGCTCCTCCTCCTCATCCCTCCCGTGGCCAGCGGTCCCGTGGCTCACGCCTGCGAGTGAGGGGAGGAAAAAAGTGAATGCCTTGCCTTGACCTCATGCACGAGCGTTTTTAATTTGGACAAAAGCCTCTTCTTCTTTTTTTTTTTTTCCTCCGGGGTTTTTGATGGCCTTTTTTTTTAAGCTTCGTTATAGAAGGCCTGTTTTTGTTTTATCTTGTATCTTTATTTATTCTTGAAATTAGATCTGCTATTTTCCAATTATTTGAGACATGTTCAAACTTGCGAAATGGGCCATAACGACTTTTGGTACTTTAAGTTGGCCTATATTTGGATGCCAATACTTTTGTACTTTTACTAAAGTAATGTTTTAATAGTAAAAAATGTGTAGCCTACTTTTTCCACTGCTGGTTCCAACTCCCTCACCCATCGGAAATGAAGCGTACAACAAACATTTTAGAAAATATCTACAGCCAAAGAAATGCCTACATTGATTGCAACCATTTACATGTTTTGTTTAGTAAGCGACTTGGAGTATAATAAAAGCGCTATATAAATTGCACCTTCTGAGGACCATACTGCAAGACCCCACCCGACCTGTCCATGCAGCGGTAGCGCATTTTGAGCTGGCCAAAGACCCGCTCAATGACAATACGTGCATGTGAGTGTTTTCTATTCAAATAAAACTCACGCACACTTGTCGGCGCTAGGTATGGCACCATGCACCACGTCTTTAATGGATATCCATTGTCACCCAACAGCCACCCATCTAGAGGGGGGTTCCTCGGAGTCTGGAAGACTGCTGGAATGACGGACTGTTCCATGATAAAGGCGTCGTGACTACCTCCAGGATGATTTGCGTATACATTTAAGATGTTTTCATCTGCATCGCAAATCACCTGGACGTTAATGGAATGGGTTCCCTTACGGTTCACATAAGCGCCACTGTTCAGCCTCGGAGCCCGAATTAGAACATGTGTGCAATCTACTGCGCCGAGAACCATAGGGAACCCATATTTTGCCAAAAAAGCCTGCTTGCCCCGGCGCTGTCTCTCGGGTGTCACAGGGATGCCAGTAATGTACCTACCGGCATGTCGGACTATGCTATTTGTGACGGCAGTTATAGCCCTGCTTACGGAGGGTTGGCTGATTCCTCCAGCCAAGACCAGTGGATTTTGGAAAGTGCCACTGGCATAGAAGCAAAGTGCAACAGTAACTTTGATAGCAACAGGCAAGTGGGGACCAACGGCAGGGCCAGCGGGCTCTAGGTCATCTGCAATTAAGTGACATAGTTCTGTCACTGCCCCACGGGTGAGGCGCAGGAACGTCACGCTTTCTCGTTCTGTGGAAAATAATAATGTTATTGCCAATGACTTTATCACTATAAAAACGGCAAAATGTATTTATTAAAAAATAAAAAAAATAAAAGGCACATTACCGGTCAGGGCGAGGTAGGAGACTCGCTGGCGCGGGACTCGTTCTGGTTGAACAACCAGCATGCCATCCAGCCGATTCAGCACAATCTCTGCCATGATCCCCAATATTTATAAATATATATTTTTATAAACCCAATATTTATAAAAAATAGTGGGTAAATTGGGTATATTGTCTATCTGTCTGTCTGTCTGTCTGTCTGTCTTTCTTTTAATCTCTCTCTCTCGCTGATCTCAAAATGTTTGCTGTCTCGCTGTCTTGCTTTGCCTGGGGTCATGAGGGTTCACAGCCTCATATCATAGGACTTTTATATGCGAGGAATGGAGGTGGAGCCCTTGTGCGCGTCCACATGTGTCCAAGTGGACGCGCATTGAAGCCGCCCGGGCGCGCTCTTGTAAACGACTAAATGGACGGCGGGTGGTTTTAGAATCCACTACCCCCCCCAAAGCCGTACCCATGTGTGCCTGCAGAATGGCAACTTGGGGGATATAGCAACAACACGCCCACGGGCACGCCTCCACGCGCAAAACATACATATATATATATACATATATATATATATATATATATATATATATATATATATATATACACACACACACCATTGGCACAAAGGTTAAAAGGTTAGAACATAGTAGAGACCAAAAATAAAATGTCAGCTGTCCCACTTTTAATAGAAGTGAGTTAAGAATATGACCTTATATGACCTTTTAAATAATTTGACTTCTTAGTGACAAAAAAGGGCAGGTTGTAAATAATACAATGTCTAGCAACCCTTGAGCATACTAGAGACCCTCTTCACATAAACAGAGCATCAGTGTTTTAACATCTAAATCCTTTTAATTATTCTATTCTACAGATTTTAATTATTTACTTCTACTGTGAAAAATGGACAATGCATATACAAAAAGCAGCCTTTCCCCCACATTTGGTTTATCTGACATGTATGTAAATTGTGACATTGCTCCTCTTATGAAATGCAGTCACCCCTCCAAATCTATCCCTTTTTACCATATGTTTACCATATTCTTTTTTTTCACATGGCTTATGTAAGCTTAATAAACTTGATATAATTCAAAACTAATTGTGTTTATTTTTACTTACATTACTTTTATTTACACGGTTATTTATTATTCTAAACTTACCACTTGAACCTCAGCCTCCCTATTCTGAGGGCAACATTCACCAAAAATAGCCGATCTACAAGCTCACAACGTAAGCCAGCATAAAAGACACACTGATGTTTCCTCCAGTTAATTGATGTAATGTCCACACAGAGATTTTGCAGTTATACATTTATTAAAACAAAACTAGACTAGTAAGACACCCTAGGGGTGAGAGGCTTCTTTATCAGTCATTCCTACATCACTGACATTAAAACAGTTGGTGTGACATACCATGAAATCAGGTATCTCCACTAATGTGCATAAAGGGGAGTCCTACATGATCTCAGAGAGATGTCAGAACAGTGATATGACAGAACAGCGCCATGTCAGTCTCTTTCAGCGTCACAATGACATCACAATGTTCATTAACAAGGCGCGTGACGGATGGACACACATCAGACAAGATTTAGGGTAAACAGAGGCTTTTGGGATTCAAATGTTAGTGTCTGCTATGGTTTGCCCAGAAGCCTGTTGTTTAGCCTCTTCCTTTTTCCTCCTCATCTCTGCTAACCAGTCCGCAACTGACCGTCCAACGGGATCCTTTTCGGAGCAGAAATGTACATTGTTATACTGACTGTGGCCAAACTCCTTCCTCTTTGGCTTACCACATTCATGGCATAACAATGCTTTTCTTATTTTCTTCTCCGGCGGACCCTCTGGTGTGGCTGGTTGGCCCAGGTTTGCGAACTGGGATGCCGTCCTCCTGGCCATCTCCAGCCGTGTCTCCTCTCTTTTCTTCTGCCTCCATGCCGTTGTCTTGGGCACGACGGCCACAGCAGCAGCAGCTGGGGCAGTCGGGGCAGCAGAAGCGGGAGGAGTGGACGAGGAGGGAGTTGGCTCAGTTGAAAGGGAAGGAGTGGATGAGGAAGAGGGGGCAGTGGGCACAGCAGAAGCAGCGGATGAGGTGGGGGCAGTGGGTGGTTCCCTGTACAGGTCCGGTACCACGGCCCCTCTGCGGTTGCAAGCCTGTGGTGGAAGTCCATTGGCTGGTCAGGCTGCACAGGCTCCTGCGCCAGGACCCTAGCTGCTGGGAGGGGCTCCGCGGCGGTCATGGATGCGCTGGGCGGCGGCACGGTGCTGAGCAGTGTCTGGACCGATCGCTCTGTGTCACACCCCTTTAACCTGATGAAAAATACAATTAAAAGATCAATTACACTACACACGATTCTTTCAGTCTCTCTCAGTGCGACAAGTGAAAAGTGGTCTTACCATTTGTTTAGGGTCTTGTGGTTCACGTGGGAGAGCTGGATCCTGGTGTTGTCCACAATGTACTTGCATTTTAGAACGCTTTCCACTATCCTGTTGTAGTCTTCCACGATAAGACTCGCGCGACCGGCGAGCACCTAGAAAGGTCTTGGTTCCCCTGTAATCCCGGCTCAGCATCTCAAATATGGCACGCATGAGTCGGTTGGTATCCGGTGCTCTGGCCTCACCCTTGCCGCTGCCCAGCACAGAACTGCACAGAGAGGCACCATGTTAGACAGAGAACAGTGCAGTACAGTACAAAACAAAGCATTTAGATTCAAAAAGTGCCAACGCTTACCGTTTCACACTGTCCGTCCCAGCAACGTGTGACCTCCCTTTGGGGGTTTTAAAGCGGCCCTTCTCCACCATGTCCTGGTAGCGTGGATCGAGGCGGACAGGGGTCCTGTCCCTCTCTGACAGCTGTTCCCAGAGGGCAACGATCTCCGTGGCCAGCTGGTTGGTTGCCAAGCCCGTGGTGCGCAGCTCCATCAGGGCGCTGGCCAGCTTCGCCACGTGCTGGTATCCGCCGTACCCGCCGGTATATGTAAACCACACCTTTACCTCCTAGTTTCTCTCTCACACGCACGCACGCACGCACACACACATCTACAAAGTATATTTGTAGCTACATTTTAACTGTTAAAGATGTAGACTTTAATATGGATTCAGAATTTCAAACCTGTGTATTCGCTGGGCTGAGAGTAATTTTCAACCAGGGTTGTCCCAAAGAACTGCTGGGTCAGCTGGTCGAAGGCCTTGAGGAGCGGTCCAATGTAGCACCTACTGTAGTTGGCACACGCTGTGCTCCGGTCACCGCCGCCCTCGCCCGGTTGTCATTCCACCTCACCAGCCCCTCCAGCAGGAAGACCTGGAAGTGGAGGGCACTGGCAGACGTGCCTAGCACAAGATTGGAGTGAAAAAAGTTAATACTCCTCCCTTTCTCTCCCCCAGCTCCAAACATCTGAAAAAGATCTAACAGCGACCACAACGCTGGCCAGTGAATTAATTCATCATAGCACTAACTTTGTCTATAGTATATCACATCGGCACACATAACATTTTCCATGTGGCAATCAGAACATAAGTGTTGAGTAGTGTCAAGTTGTGATGCGGTGGCCATCTTTAAACTCACACTTTAAAGCCAATTTATTTTACCTGGAATGAAAGTGCACAGGTGCACGTGAAAGGACTCCAGAGAAGTCGAGCCTCGTGCACAACGGTAAACAGGGAGTCGGACCCCTCCCCTGGTCACGTGCCCTGTCACCGCGTACAGCTGCACACCCTCTGGATCCTGGATGCACTTCATGTGCAGGCGCGCCTCCCTCCAGTGGTTTGTCATGGTGGCGTGGTTGATGAGCTTCACGCCCAAGCTGTCTGTCAGGTTCCAGAAGTGGTTCATCACTTCCTGGATGAGCTCCTCCGTTTTCACCGTGCCTCTGGTGTGGCGGCGGCAGTGACGGGTGAGCTCCCTGGCAGACAGCTGGACGTGGACGTCTCTCCCCACCTCAGACCGCTTGGCCTCTGTCAGGCGGTCGACGTCCTCTCTGTCCCAGGCGAAGATGGCAAACGACAGCCTGGACATGAAGGCGCCGTACAGCTGGTGGCTGTCAGTGGTCACACCCCTTGGAAGAAGGAAAGACAATTAGAGAATTAGTCATTAGAACGATGCAGTGTTTAATTAAACTAAACATTTTGGTCCAAAACAACAGCCAATGGAATTCATCCCACCTTGCCAGACGGCGCATCAGGTGTCACGGTCTACGTACAGGACACGTGGAGGGGCCTTCTGGGCTTTCTCGTACTGCTGCACCAGCCCGCTTGCCATGGGCATGAGGCTCTCTACGGACTCTGACTGTGTGAGCACAGACATGAGCACCTGCCCATGCTCGTTGCCCACATTTGTCACCCAGGCAGTGGTGTCAGCGGCGTTGCCCGCTATCTTGGTGATCTGTGAAAAGATGATAAAAAAAATCGGCCCATTGTGAGACATAACATTACATGACCCATACATTTCAGGTAGGCTTATTGAAAATAGATATTCATTAGTAAAGCTTACCTTTTTTGTGGAGTCCATCTTCAGGATGTCCCCGAAGATGGACTTCACCCTAGTCCATCTTCGGGGACATCGAAGATGGACTAGGGTAGAAATACGTAGAAATGTTCGTCTTAGCAAGCTTTATAACATACTAAAAGATGAGATCTTAAGATTCAATCGTTTATGTGTAATAGGCTCAAACACGAGAGAAACCCTCCCATTGTACTGCAACTGTTATTTCTGCTAGGAATGTCGTAGAAAAACAAAGAATACGTAGAAATGTTCGTCTAACCAAGCTTTATAACATACTAAAAGATGGGATTTTATGATTCAATGGTCTATGTGTAATAGGGTAAAGAAAGTCGAGAGAAAACTTATGATTGTGTCTTGTGTGTGTGTTAACATTTTTTTCTATTTGGACTCTTTAGTCTGGCGTCTTTGAGTCACATCACAGACTGTGATGTCTGTGATGTGACTCAAAGACGCACGCAAGCCCCCACGCCACGGCAAGGCAGAGTCCATGTGGGTTTTTTTTTTTTTTTTTTATATATCACACACACACAAACACACACACACATACACACACACAAACACTCACCCTTCAAGACAAGTGGGCCTCGCTACCTCACTACAAGGTGGGGGGGTGTGTGGGGACTGGATGGGGATGAGAAAAAACAAAACAAAATAGGCCTGCCTCAGGCGACTAAAATAAAACAAAAATGGCCTGCCTCACTACAAGGTGGGGGGGTGTGTGGGGACCGGATGGGGATGAGAAAAAACAAAACAAAATAGGCCTGCCTCAGGCGACTAAAATAAAACAAAAATGGCCTGCCTCAGGCGACATAAAATAAAACAAAAAACAAAAGAAATTCTATTTCTGCAGCAGGATGTTCCTCCTGTGCCTGAAGGCGCGCAATGTCCTTACGGCGATCTCTCCCTCCATGCAGATGGTTAAGTATTCGGCATACGCCGCTGAGAGAGTCCCCTCGAGGGGAATGAGGGCCTCCTCCACCTCAGTCCACTTCTTTCTTGACCCGGCCGGGAGACAGAACGCTCTGTCCGGAAGAGGGTCCGTCTCCACGGCCGGGTCAAGTTCCTGAGGATCCTGCTCAGGCAGCGGCTCGGGGTCCTCTGGGTAGAGGCCCTCAACTACAACCTGGGGTTGTTGCTCCTCCTCCTTCTCCTCCTCCCCTTTCTCCTTTTTTTTCCTTGCCGCCCTCTCCGCGTCCGTCTCCATGCGATATGGTATGCCCTTCCCCAACTTGAACAGCTTCAAGAGGCCAAAGGTCCTGCACTCGAACTGGCTAAGCACGTGTAACCACTGGAGTTCCAGTTGTGAATAACTCGACCGGAGCAAATACCCCCTCACCACCTTGTTCTCCAGGTATTCCCCGTTCATGTAGATGCCAGCACATGACACGAGGGTGAGGACGGTGGTCAGAGTATCCTGTTGTGCCTCGGAGGTGGAAAGTACATGGGAGCTGGGGAGCCTCCTCAGGACCTCTGGCATCCAGGGGAACCCCAGCTCCCTGAACCTTGCACACCTCCCTTCAAAAACCCCGTCCTCCTGGAGCCTGTCAATGACACGTGTGGTGTAGCTCGTCACCGGGAGGACGTCAGCGACCGGTGCCTCCCCCTCCTCGTGGATGATCCAATAATTTGGGGCATCCCAATGGGCGTTAACTCATAGCCCCACATACTGTAATAGAGGGAATAGACTTGATTAATTTAGCACTGCTCCAAACTGTGACAGCAAAGTTCTTCTGAGGTGTTAACAAAGCACAGGCCAAACATGAACAATTAATCAAACGTAAAACTCACCTTAGTGACCTCCAGAGGAAGAAGCGGCACTGCAACCAGGGGTTCGGTGAAGCGGGCGGCTGAAGGTAGGTGACGCGGGGACCCGGCGGATACCACCACAGTCGTTCCTCCTTTATAACAACCTTTTTCTGCCTGGGGTCATACCGGAAGACAGCGTTTCCCACCCACTCCTGCTGTTCCACTGGCAGCGTGGGCCTCCATTGCGTAGGCACCAGCTGCAAGGCACACACAATCATAGAAAGACACAGATGCCCACCATCATCAGAAATAGCACAAGATAGTAACATAATTCCAAATAATTATCACCCTATAAAGTAACTGTCAATATTGAATGTGCGTACCTCTGCACCGGTGGGGGTCCGTGGTGACGGCTGGGGCAGCGGGATTCGAGTCAAGCGCAGAGAGGGCTGTCTAGCCTGGATGAGGCTCTGGGATGGTGGTGCTCTTAGGGCGGCAGTTGGCCAGAGTTAAGGGTTAAGGTTAGAACAGCTAGCAGTTAGTGTTATCTGCCACGTACAGCTGCTTAGCTGTGACTCTCACCGGAGAGCATATTAATGGCATCAGAGACAGGCGATACTTTAGAAAGCACAATTAAAATTGACAATCTATTGAAAAGGAAGGCTATCCCAGCTATGCACATGAAAACAGATTGCAGGTGGAATCAATGGACGAAGGTATTCATTTAGAAATGGGTGAAACAGGGTGAGATGAAGATTAGTGCAGGTTGCAACAGAATAAGGGCAACTGATTACCCTACAGACATTTTAATTGAGATTAATTACAACTACAAATTATACAGAGAACAGAGCAACACATACTACGCCACAAATTTTTCACATGGGCCTTTTATAGCGCCACCAGGAGGCCGATTTGTGCAAAACACATTTTTGGACAGTACTCCTACAGATTTTGGCCAAAAATCCCCCAAATCGGTACACAGTATCTCTATAGTCATTAAAAGAAACGGCTCATTTCAGATTTTTCATATTCCATCCTGATTGGTAAAAATTGTCTTCCAAAGTTTGCAGGAGTACTCCGTTTCGAACAAAATGCTTCAAATCATGAACACAGCATACAATTTCCGTGAAATTTTGCTCACACATTCCCATTAGGCCGAGGAAGAACTACCATTTGAAAATCTTCAAATCAGCCTCATGGTGGCGCTGTAACAGGCCGATTCGTGTTTTTACCTATAACTGCACCGATCAGTGTAAAACTTTGTATGCACACTCTCTAGAGACCAAGGAAAAACTTTTGTCACGCAAATAGGTACACATGATCTCTATAGTCATGTGATCAAGACGTATTTGTTTGATTTCATCCTGATTGGCTAACATTGACATGTAATGTTTGCAGGAGTGGCCCGTTTTGAACAAAATGCCGCAAATCATGAACGCAGCGTCCGGTTGTGGTGAAACTTTGAATGCACATTTGCACTATGTTGAGGAACAAATGCCACCCTTTTAACATTGGCCTGTTATAGCGCCACCAGCAGGTCAAATTTAACAAAACACATTTTTAGAACAAAATGCCTCAAATCATGCATGTAGTGTCCGATTGCCGTGCACGGCCTAAGAATAAATTGCACCTTTTTCACATTGGCGTATTATAGCGCCACCAGGAGGCCATAATAAATACCTGACCTGGCGGAGACTTGTGCTCCGAGGAGCACTTTTTCTAGTTAAACTTGAGTTTGTGATCCTCATGGATGGATTAACGTGAAAACGGGCTCTGTGCACAAAATCAGCGCCCTGCATTGCGTGCACACTATAGCACAAACACGCACACAGCACGCAAATTATATCCCTTTTTGGCATGGTAAATTAATTAGGTTTCGTTCTGTACATGTGTACAGCTGTAGTTATTGTAGTGCCGGCTAACTGTGAAGAATGCAACTCAGGTCCAGACGGAAATCAATCAAAAGTAATATTTGTCTGGGCCCGAGTTACATTCTCTCCAGAAGTTAGTGTAACCAAATCAGAAATGAATGGGTCGAATCAGATTTGAGATTTCAATGTCTAATTTTTCTTTTATATACAAAATATAGCCTACATTTGCAATCATGTCACGTTGCATTGTCAAGTGCAACAGAGCCCTATGGATACTGTATGATCATTTAAAATAAATATCATCCATTAAGACTACATGACGGCAGACCGTTTGTTTTAATTGACTGCATGCAGATTGAGTACAGTAGTTCTGAGCGTTTTTAAGTGGAAACACTTGACCGCTTTTGTTGCTGCTGGGTCTGTGGCATGTTCCTCATGACCTAAATGAGCAGTAAAAGTTGTGTTAAATACTTTCTATAATGTGTTGGGCAAGAAACAAGCGTCAGATTGTACTGTCAATTTCAAAATCACACACTATGGTAAATTATGTTAACAAGAAAGTTTCATTTTACACTAAGCATCTTTATCTTAGCATAGTACGTAAAATGAAAAAGTAAAGCTTCTTTCTTTTAAAAAGAACATTATGTTAAGCATCTTGATGTTAAACTAATTAGGCTTGTTTATTTTAGTCTATGCTCTTAAAGGTTTCAATGATGAACTGTCTTTAAACAAAATGCTCTGATGCGTTCATGTATTTTATTGTCTCCGCCAGGCCGAAAGGCATGGCGAGAGAGTATGTTTTTCCCCCTGTCTGTCCGTCCGTCCGTCTGTGACCAGCTAACCTCCGGCACCGTTGGCTTGATCGCAGCGAAACTGTGCACACACACTCCCTGGATGCCAATTCAGAACCTCTGCCCCAAATTTTTCTCATGGGCCTTTTATAGCGCCACCAGGAGGCTGATTTGGGCAAAACATATTTTTTGACAGTACTCCTACAAATTGCCAATTAGACCTGCTGGTGGCGCTATAACAGGCCAAAGTGAAAAAGGGTGGCATTTCTTCCTTGGCCTAGTGGGAATGTGTTTGTGAAATTTCACGGAAATCGCAAGCTGCGTTCATGATTTGAGGCATTTTGTTCAAAACGGACCAATCCTGCAAATTTTGGAAGCCAACCTTAGCCAATGATGATGGAATATGGGAAATCGGACAGATCCATGTTGATCCCATGACTATAGAGATACTGTGTACCGATTTGCATGACGTTTGGATTAAATCTGTAGGAGTAATATTAAAAAAAAATGTTTTGCACAAATCGGCCTCCAGGTGGCGCTATAACAGGCCCATGTGAAAATTTTGAGGCAGAGGTTCTGAATTGGCATCCAGGGAGTGTGTGTGCACAGTTTCGCAGCGACAGGGCCAACGGTGCCGGAGATTAGCTGCTAACACACGGACAGGACACACACAGACGGACTGATGGTAAAACATACTATCTCGCCATGCCTTTCGGCCTGGCGGAGACAAAGATTGATTTCATTTAATACAGTCTATATTATTTATTTGGGATAATTTTTAATACTTTGTTTTTAGGAAACATTGTTTGACACTGAATTGTGACTTCTCTATTTGTATACCTAACAAAGGGTTAACTAGAAACTGCATGTTCCACAATGCATTGCATCTAAACCGGATGTTGGAAAAGACCGGGAAAGTGTTGTTGTGATTCAGTGATGTTGAGCAATAGATACGTTCTGGAACGAGTCGGCGTCTCGCCCGGGAGACTTTTTCACAGGAGGGAGGCAGGGACGAGCCAGTTGCGGCGGTGCTTAATCGCCCTGTGCGTTCTTATCGCGAAGCCTCGCTTAAAGCACCTTTTTTGGTAAACTTTGTACGCCGTTTCATGGTTGCCCTCTAACGGTATCAGCTTCTCCTCCTCCTGGGTCCACTTCTTTTTGCTTCCGGCTGGCAAAAAAAAAGGCCTGTCCCGCAGGTTGGTGACTGTCTCCGTCTCGTCCAACCTTTGCAGGTCCTCCGGTTCGGCCTCCATGGGTTCGGTGTCCCCTCCTTCCAGCTCTTCCCCCTGCTCCTGCTGCTCCCCCTCCTTCCTCTTTTTTCCCCTTTCTTTTTCCGCCGCCTGGACCTCCTCCACTCTCCAGGGGATGCCAGGGGCCAGGCCGTAGAGCGGCTCAAACTTCCCCAAAGTCCTAATTGGGAGGTGGGATAAGATGTTCAAACTTTGCAACCATTTCTGGCTGCAGGGAGTCTCTTTCAGCAGCTTTTTGACTAGGGCATAATCCACAAACATTTTGTCCGCATAAAATGCAACCACTGACACCAGGGTCAGGGTGTCCACCAAACCGGTCATTTTTCTCGGGTCGCGCTCAGCGTCGGCCTTCAGCTTAGCTGGCAGACGGCGAAGGACCTCTGCCATCCAAGGGAACGGCCCGTTGTCCCAAACCGAGAAATTTTATCTGGAAAGACCAGTTTCCTGATGGTGAGGACATTCTCCCTGACCCTGGTGTCAAATGTCACAACTTGTTATATGTTGACTGAGGGTGGGGTCCCTGCCTTGTGGACCACAATGGGTGCAATACGTTAGTCCGACAGACCATTCCTCCGACAGCGCATGCCTCCAACGTTTACTCTACTAACCCTATACCTAACCCGAACCCTAACCCTAACCGCACGCGGATGCCACATAGTCGGAGAAATGGGATGTCGGACTTACGTATGCCTCCCGACCACAATGAGGCCCGGCGCGTCCCAAAGGGCGTTGTAGAGGCGCCCCTTGGTCCAGTATATTGTGTACGGGAAAAAATTCAGTATGAGCTCATGGAACCCTGCTATAAGAAGGGCCTTGGTGTCCCTGTCCCGCCTTTTTACCTTGACCACCTCCACGGCCCGCCCGAAGGTGTGGCCAAGGGCGCAAGTGGGCCAGGTGACCCAAGACCTGGTCTGCCAACGCTTCATATGTCATGGTGTCCTTCAGGTCCTCCATCCGTGCTCCACCTGACCCTACTCCCCCCTGGAAGAGGGCCAGGTCGACCGTCCCGCAGAGGTCCTGAAGGAGCACCATCACAACTCTGTCCCAGGACACGACGCTGTCTACCAGACGCCAAAGTTTGAGGATCATGCCCTGTGTGGAGTAGCGTTCCACCCAGTTGGACAGGGGCGGGCAGTTTGTGTTATCGGCAGTGGCCGCGGACCAATGTGGCAAGGCCAAGAATCCACTGAGCCTGGAGGAACTGTTCCAGTGGACAGTCGAGGTCCCCAGGGTGGAAGTGTAGTGATGGTCCAATGGGGACCTCGGTTGCCCGTGGAACAGTTCCTCCAGGGCCAGCTCGTACTGATAGGACCGCCACACTGCGTCGAACCCACCGACATGGACATTTGAATCCAGCAGGATGGAGAGGGTGTTCAGCAGATGCCCGCCCACCAGCCTGCACAGTGACGACAGTCCCTGCTCCTCCACATTTGCAAAGGGAATGAGCATGGGCTCCTGGGCGAGGAGGGCCATCAGGCTCTCCTCGTCCAAATTTTAAACACTTTTTCACTATTATCTGGGCAGTTAGGGGGGCGCCCAAACAATCCGACAAGGAATTATTGATCAGCTCCTCAACACGGGAGTAGTAGTTTAATCTCTGCCTGTCCAACGGTACAACCCGCAGGACAATCGGACATTGGGAGGTTGATTAATTACAAAATTACTGTACCATTTCGATTATTTTTCAAAAATTGGGTTAAAGTGCTCAGACTTCGCCTACCCCCCCCCCCCCCAAACAGGACACTCTGAACAACTCTTGTATTGGACAATGATGCCTATAATGCCTGGAAAGTGGTTAGATCTCTTGTTGTAGTCGTAAAACATCACAGATCGGCAATTTAAGTAGTCAAACGTGTCCAAAAGACCCCCAAACTTCGCCTACCCCCCAAAATAGGGCACTGTGAACAACTTTTGTATTGGACATAATTGCCTATAATGCCTAGAAAGACCCCAAAACCTGACCCCAAGAAACACCCAGAAAACATATATTGCACCAAAACGTCAAACATTTTTGGCTGTAGATGTGTCCTATAGAGGCCGATATTATCATGATTACATCAATCAATCAATCAGTCACAAGTGGTACCATTGGAATCGCCCAAGGGTCTAGTTTACTCCAATCTCGGAACCCAGAGACTAACTGAAAAGGAAAAACAGCGACCTCTGCTGTTCGTTCCTCCTCAGTTATACTCTGGGACAATGCCGACGCAGCACATGTGCGCAAGGAAACTGGGGTTTAAGTCTGCCTTCACCGCTCCACTTCCGGGTGGTGCGACTACGTTTTCATTCCCACTAACAATATTTCTACACGGAACACTAACACCACTTCTCCCAGAGAACATGGATCGTTTTGGTTATAAGCCCACTTGTTTCTATGATGAAAGAGTAAGTTCAAATGTGAATATCTTTCCGTGGTTTTGTCTGCTCCACGGACGCTATTGTTAAATTAGTTTCGGTTAGTTTCCAGTACGGAAGGATCGACGGACACGTGAATCCCACCCACTACATTTGATTGGGTAAAGCGCGGCCTGCTTCCTGATCTGAAGGCACAGTGGCCCTCATTTATCAATGCAGCGTATAAACCGGCGTATATTTTTCCATATATTCGGCCGTACACCAACGTCGAAGTCACATTTATCAACGCATCCTACACAGCTGATCCGAGTTTACACTTGGTCCCAGCGTTGATAAATGTCACGGCTGAAACGAGCGTCATTTAAATAACACGCCCCCTTAAATATTCTCAAAACGCCCCGATTTTACGACATGAAGACGAACCAGAATACGACCAAAGACATGAAAAGCCAATAAGAAATAGCTTCCCTCGCTCGCCTCGCCGCACACGCCCCTCTCTCTCTCTCTCTCTATCTCTATCTCTCTCTCTCTCTCTCTCTCTCTCTCTCTCTCTCTCTCTCTCTCTCTCTCTCTCTCTCTCTCTCTCTCTCTCTCTCACTCTCTCACACACACACACACACACACACACACACACATACACGGCCGCCCAGCTGTGTTTTTCGTGTTTTTCATGTTATCCGTACCGTAGCGGTTGTCACGTAGGCTTGTAGCCTACATGACACGTAGGCTTGTAGCCTACATGAAAGACTTATTATGATACCAATCACATCAAGGAATACGTTTGTACATTAATGTATTTAACCCATACCGAGCAGTGTGCGTTCGGGTTACACTGAAATAAAGCCGTCATGTAGGCTATTCCCATTTCCCAGTGAGGCTCGGACCGTCGGATGGGCGAGTCCCGTCCCGCTCCGCATTAATGAGAGATAGCCTGGAGAGAACATTAATGAATGAAGGCTGGTGTGTGTTGAACCATGGGTTAAATGTCTGATCTCCCGGTGGCCATGAAAATATAACAGCAGCGCCGTTGCACCGGCAGAAGCGCTGTATATTTTGAAAATAGCAGATCTACAAGCTCACAACGCGTGGCGATGCAACGCTGGCTTGTGAGCTTGTATATCTGCTATTTTCAATGTAGCCAGATCTACAATCTTATCTGAATGACTGTTAAAGCAAAAGCAGTTTGTTTAAATTACTTTATAAAATGTTATATTTTCACAGCGATTATTTATTATAGCGGAGCAGATAAGTGCTACGATCTTTCAATTTATGATAAAAGCGTGAAAATTGGCGTGAGCAGTCTCCATGGGTCACTTGACAAGAATATTGTCTGAGCCATTTGTAATTTCAAGATGGCGGCCATTTTTAAAGATGGCCGACACCTTAGTGGGCAGTTAAGTGATATGATGGTTTATTTGGTGATACAAGCATGAAAATTGGCATGAGCAGTCTCTGTGGGTCACTTGACAATAGGCCACCCACAGCTATTTGAAATTTCAAGATGGCGGCCATTTTTCAAGATGGCAAACACTTTAGTGGAGCAATTAAGTTATATAATGGTTTATTTGGTGATACAAGCATGAACATTGGCATGAGCAGTCTCTCTGGGTCACTTGACAATAGGCCACCCACAGCTACTTCAAATTTCAAGATGGCGGCCATTTTTCAAGATGGCCAACACTTTAGGGGAGCAATTAAGTTATATATAATGGTTTATTTGGTGATACAAGCATTACATTTGGCATGAGCAGTCTCTAAGGGTTGCTTGACAAGAAAACACTCCCAGCCACTTGAAATTTCTATTTTCAAGATGGTCACCCCCTGGATCCTCAAAAGATACATTTTCTCATAGAAATGTACTTTTTTTTTTTCATTAAGGACGATTATTATTATTATTATTATTATTATTATTATGCTAAAACAGTTGTGTTGATTTGTTGATCATAGATAGATTAGATAAGAGTGAATATCTGCACTACCAGGGCACACTGGTGATATATCACTGCTGTTAAACCTCAGAGTGGGGTTCAATGTCAGCTAATTGAAAGTTAGTATCCCAAATGCTGTCTAATTTACCCCAAAACAGTTAGATAGCCGCACCTGAATTGACAGGTTGTGCCAGCGCGGGAGAGCCTAGCCAAGGTTAATGGGGTTTTAATTAACCGGATGGTGTACAGATCGCATGGGATTTAAATGGCATTGGATGAACGATCGGACTAAGTGTTGGGTTAAGGCACAAACTTAGTTGTATCCCATACATCAAAGTGCTTGGTAAAAGGTGGTAAAAGGATAAACCCTCTGCCTCTGCCTATGCTGCAGACATGGCAGAAGCCATCATAACAGTTGTGAAAACTAACTGGGACAGATGTTTCATTTGTCAGCAGGTCACCAAGGAAAAACTCATTCAGCCAAGTTTATTCAACAGAGAGCACGATCGTACTGGTCATGATACCATTGCAAGAAATGTTCCATTATTTCATAAGATCAATGCTCTGCCTATCTTACTTAGTCCAACCCAACTAGATGAAGGTGATGGCATAGAAACACATTGACAAGAAACAGAGCAACATATCATTCAAGCTGTTCAACAACACAGAGCTGGAAAGGGCCCAAAAGAGAGCATTTACATCTGCTGAAGACACTGAAGATACCAAAGATATCCATGTCAAGAGACTAAGAAGATCTAATGTATGACCGGTCCAGTGATGTCACAACTGTGAACGAGGCCAGGCTTGATCTCTTTGCCAGAAAGCAAAGACGATATGACTTGATCCTGCCAACTCAAGCAGCACTCAAAGAGCATGCCAAACGTGCTTCTTATGAGGCTGGATACGTGTGGGGACAGGCATTGAAGCGACCTCCACAAATGCCGAGCCCATCTGACTGGGGATGGGTGGAACAGGACGAGAAGTGGAAAGTCTTCTGGACTCCACTTCCACCTATTGCGGAGAGTTGTTGGGAGTTGACCAATTGTGGGTGCACCAAGGCATGTACTGGAAGGTGTAAGTGCTTCAGATATGGACCCAGTTTCACATGCCTATGTAATTGCCCCTGCTAGAACCTATATTTGCATGTTTATTTTGCCAGAGTTATTCCCCGTTGTCCTCTGTGTTTTCAAGCGTAGGCCTATGGCTCGGCTTCCCCTCGCCACATCGGCGCATCATGTTTTACTTTGTATCTAGTCTATTACTGTGTAATTTTCAGTTGTTACTTTGTAACATTGCTTCCACTACCTTCCACTGCCATATCTAACAGTGAAGCACATTTTCAGTTTAGTTCCTTAGTATAGTTTGTCATGGTTCCGTGGCTATTGCCATTCAGTGTTAGCCATTGCTCATAATTTTGGAGCACTGTCCGTTCAGCACCACAACTGTGCTTATCAG
>NC_139947.1:297500-435000 GCF_963454915.1 Gymnoscopelus microlampas | reverse complement strand
TTACAATAAGTGCATTCAACATAGGTAGGGTACGAAACTACTAATCACCAGAAGTCTTAAGTTCATTTCCTGCAAAAACAAGCAACCGAGAGTATACCTACTGTAGCGCTAAGGTAAAAGTGCAATATATCAGCTACGTACTTTCTTAAACAAAAATTATTCTTCTTTCTTAAGCAAAATCGAATGAGCAAGAGCTAAAATAAATAAGTGTATCGACTAAACAAGATCCAATAAAACAATACAACAACTAGAAAAAGTGCTCCTCGGAGCACAGGTCTCCGCCAGGTCAGGTACGTTATTGTGGCCTCCTGGTGGCGCTATAACAGGCCAATGTGAAAGGGGTGTCATTTCTTCTTAGGCTTTTCACGGCAATCAGACACTGCATTCATGATATGAGGCTTTTGTTCCAAAAATGTGTTTTGCTAAGATTAGACCTGCTGGTGGCGCTATAACAGGCCAATGTGAAAAAGGGTGCCCTTTCTTCCTCGGCCTAGTGGGAATGTGCGTGCGAAATTTCACGGAAATCGCAAGCTGCATTCATGATTTGAGGCATTTTGTTCAAAACGGACCAATCCTGCAAACTTTGGAAGCCAACCTTAGCCAATGAGGATGGAATATGGAAAATCGGACAGATCCGTGTTGATCACATGACTATAGAGATAATGTGTACCGATTTGCATGACGTTTGGATAAAATCTGTAGGAATAAATGGGTTTTGCACAAATCGGCCTCCTGGTGGCGCTATAACAGGGCTATGTGAAAAATTTGGGGCAGAGGTTTTGAATTGGCATCCAGGGAGTGTGTGTGCACAGCGAGCGGGCCAACTGTGTCGGAGATTAGCTGTTCACAGACGGACACACGGACGGACACACACACGGACACACACACGGACGGACGGACGGACGGGGGGTAAAACATACTCTCTCGCCATGCCTTCGGCCTGGCGGAGACAATAAAACAAGAGTTCGTACAACTAGTTAACAAAAAGTAGGCCAGGCAAAGAGGAAGGGTAGTGTTTCCTGAAGAGGTGGGTTTTCAGCCTGCGGCGAAAGATGGGCAGTGACTCTGCTGTCCTGACATCAGTGGGAAGTTCATTCCACCACTTTGGGGCCAGAACAGAAAAAAGTTGTGACCGTGTCGATCGACCAGAAGGACCCTTGAGTGACGAGGCAATCAGTCGCCCCGAGGTGGCAGACCGAAGTGGTCGGGCAGGGGTGTAGGCATCGACCATAGTCCGGAGGTAAGAAGGAGCTGTTCCTTTCACTGCCCTATAGGCTAACACCAGGGTTTTAAACCGACTGTTGGAATAATTATGATTATTAGCCTACTTCCCAGGGAGGAGATAAAAAGGGGGGGGGGGGGATTGAGAAAGAAATGTCTGTCCATAAAATAGGCCAGGGACGTATTATTATTTACTGTTAAACAACAGCTACAGTTATTATATTGGAACGTCAGACTCTAACTTGGTCTCGTTATTGATCATCAAAAGGTGCTGATTTGGTGCAGGTACCAAACAAGAAGCATTCTTATAAATGGTTCCACTGTAAAATACAGAAGAGCATTATCAACTGTGCTCAAGACATCTGTGGTTAATGAATCAGGGTTTTTTTGTTTGTTCTTTTGGACTGTTCTTCAGTTGCTGTTGGTAGTCATGGCTGCCAGTTCCCACCTGATGTTGTGACTGTTCCAGCAACTGAAGAACAGTCCAAAAAAACAAAAAACGTAAAAAAAAAACTGATAACTGCTAGCTGGCATAATGTCTAGACTACGACTTAAAGGGATAGTTCACCCCCAAAATGACTTTTTAATTGATGACCGGCAGCAGTTCCGGAGACAGTTCCGGAGACACAAAGAATGTCCTTTGTCTCGTACCGGAACCGCTGCCTACCGGTCCGCTGGTCATGAAATTATTGGCTTAGGAATGTGACGAAAACATTTTAAAAAATCCATGAATTCAAGTCTCGATGGGGTGACTAATCGATGGAAAAAACATGTTTTTTTTGGGGTGAACTATCCCTTTAAGTCTGTAAAATGTACAGGTCATTGCGTGTTTTCACTTATACCAAGAGGGTGATACGATCTCCCACCATGCAACAGCAATAGGCTACATTGGACCTGGGCCTTCTTTCCCCTTGGGCTCAACTTGCTTCCAGGAGAAGGTCTTTGGATTGAATTTCCACAAATCATTGAAGGTCTTTTTGATTGATTGATTGAATACTTTGCAAAAACAAGGCACAGTAGCACAGCTTCATACAAAATAATGCTAAAAAGATAACCCTGATCAGCCCTCGGGGCTTTTTTCCATTAAGATCCTGTGTATTCAAATTCATAGACATTAAAGACAAAAAATAGAGGATGGAATATGGGAAATCGGACAGATCTGTGTTGATCACATGACTATAGAGATACTGTGTACCGATTTGTATGACGTTTGGATAAAATCTGTAGGAGTAATGTAAAAAAAAAAAGGGTTTTGCACAAATTGGCCTCCAGGTGGCGCTATAACAGGCCCATGTGAAACATTTGAGGCAGAGGTTCTGAATTGGCACCCAGGGAGTGTGTGTGCACAGTTTCGCAGCGACCCGGTGCCAGAGATTAGCTGCTAACACACGGACAGGACACACGGACACACACACACACACACACACACACACACACACGGACTCACACATGGACGGACGGAGGGTAAAACATACTCTCTCGCCATGCCTTACGGCCTGGCGGAGACAATAATGTGCAAAGCATATATATACGAGTAGTACTAAGAAAGAAAGATATTTACAGTAAACAGTTGGGGGGGGGGGGGTCATTTCCGGTGATTTCCTGGAAGAAGCTGTGCAGAAGGTGTGCTCAGCCAGCATTTGGTCTCTCTGTCCCTCTTCTGATTGGATGAAATTGGTATCCCACCTGAAAAAAAAAAAAAAAATTCACAATGCCTCGCACTGCGAGGCGTTGTGAGCTTGGAGATCTGCTATTTTCACAATGTTTGCCTCTTTCTTACGTAATATTTGACAATTTGGCCAATTTGGTATTAAAATGGTCTTAAAAGTCATTAAATTGTAACTTTATAAATGTGCTGATACCCTGGCTATACTTACACTGTTTGTTGGTTTGTTTACTGTTGAGGCAGAAAACAATGTGGCACATTAAGGTAATCATCTGGCAGCCCCCTAAAATCATTTGGCCCCTTTGGGGGTCCCGACCCCCAGTTTGGGAGCCACTGATGTTACCATACTGATGTTGACTTAATGTTAATCTGTTAACCTGTCTACGTGTTAAGAAGGCAGAGACACTGGGAGTCACCTAAATGCAGTTTGCTGGCCTCATTTAAAAGAGACTTAAAAAATCACCTTTCAGGAGGCCAAAAGAGGAGGTAGTACCATTTTCCCGTTAGACAGCCGACCCCCCTTTTTTATTTTTTTTGCTGTTTTTTTTGTAATGATATTCGAACAATGGTGCCACTATATGTCTATGAATTGAATACCAAGGCCCTCATTGGAAACGAGTCCGCAAGGACTTTTATGAACGGACCTGTTAGACAAAGTATTTTAAATGTAACTGTGCTGTTTTACATTTTTTGCCTAATAAAAATATTCAATCAAAACATCATCAGTGGTGGAAAAAGTACTCACATTTTATACGTAAGAAAAAGTATCAATACTGCAATGTAGAAATACTGTGTTACAAGTAAAAGTATGGAATAAAAAATGTACTTGAGTAAAAGTACAAAAGTTTTGGCATCACAATTTACTTAAAGTATACAACAAGTACCAACATATTTGAAAATAGCCGATCTACAAGCTCACAACGCGTCGCGATGCGACGCGTTGTGAGCTTGTAGATCGGCTATTTTAAAATGTCCTATCTGTAAAATAGGGCTAATGTATGTTTTATAATGTAATCATTTATATCTGCAAAGTATAACTAGTAACTAAAGTTTTCAAATAATTGTAGTGGAGTAAAAGTACAATATTTGCCTCTCAGACGTAGTGGAGTAGAAGTAAAAGTATTGAAAACTGGAAATACTCCAGTAAAGTAAAAATGCCTCAAAATATTACATATTAAGTATAGTACTTGAGTAAATGGACAATAAAACATTCTACTTCATCAGACCACCGATAGCCTGCGACTTGCAGGTCAAACCTCTTTGGTGAAAATAGCAGATCTACAAGCTTGTAGATCTGCTATTTTTGGCAATTATCCACCCCAGGGATGCTAGGGTTCAATTGTTTAATGTCAAATAATAATAAAATAATACAAATAAATAAATGAATGAATGAATAAATAAAAAAGTTCCTATCGCAAAACGATTTACCGCCCCCCCTGTAGAGCTCTGAGGACCCCTAGTCCTGGACCCCCTGTTGAAGAGCCATGTACTAGGTCACAACGCGTCGCAATGCGACCCGGTAGAGAACCAGATATAGAGCCAACTAGTATAGGGTTTAAGTGTTTAGATTGACTTAAATAATGACAGCAATATATATGCATTGAAAAATAAACACCTAAACTAAACAATGGGTGTTGAGGTTTCAGCATGAACAACAGAGAGGGTCTGTCTATCAGCAACACAGTGGGTGGGATCGCTAGTTTTGCAGAAAATAAAAGGGGGAAAAAGCTCATATTCAGTTTCAAATTATGTTTGGGAAACAAAGTGTGGGGAGGTAGAATCATGTGACATCCGATTGTAAGAGCCACATGAATCCATATTCTGGATTCTATGTCGTGGTGGTCATAGAATGGTGGTCCATATTCGTTGCAAATGGACCACCATTTGGGGAAAATAACTGATCCACAAGCTTGTCTGCAATTATTTATTTTATTTTTTACAGTGAAGTATAATAGGGTTTAATAAGTGGTTAATAATGCCTGAGCATGCTTGCATGCGTGTGTGTGTGTGTGTGTGTGTGTGTGTGTGTGTGTGTGTGTGTGTGTGTGTGTGTGTGTGTGTGTGTGTGTGTGTGTGTGTGTGTGTGTGTGTGTGTGTGTGTGTGTGTGTGTGTGTGTGTGTGTGTGTGTGTCTCAACAACTTGGGATGCCCAAAAAAAGGCTGGCAAAGTATTGTGCTGTCTCTGCTATAATTGGCAGCCGCCACATACGGCGGAGGCGCTGTTACTTATAGCCATAGAGTACTGAGTGACATGCTTATTGTATCAAGAAGACATGACATATGCCATGATTTAGTGAATGTAACCGTAACTACCTTTAATATCTGTGTCCTTGTTTGGGGGGGGGGCATGTTGGGAGTCACTGTACAAGACAGAGGCGTTGTTTACATAACCAAACACCTATGACCCACATGAGATTACAAAGGCTGGTCTGTATCTCTGCGTGGGCCACTCCAGCACTGTCCGCCACCTAATACCAAACAAACAGTATATAAACCATGCCAGTTGTCTCACAAAGTACGTTTCCAGTCCCTCACTGAGAAAAAGGTAAGTCATTGCGCCTTTTATTTAACCCCTTGAAACCGGGATAGTGTGTGTCATTTTAGATTGTAGTTATGTTGGGTTGACCTAAACTGTTACTTTTCAGGATTCAAATAAAACAAATTGCAAAGAATATCGGACAAGCTCAAAACGCGTCACTTCGCGTTGCGTTTCGAGCTTGGAGATTGGATATTGTTGATACTTTTGTGTGATACTGTAGGATGATTACTACAGTATTCTTATATTATAGTATAGTTTTTTTTTTGGTATTAAAAAGGTCTTAAAAGTCCTTAAATTGTCACTGGGGGTCCAGGGCCACAGGTTGAGAACTTCTGCTTTAATGAAACCTCCATGAATCATAAACACCTTTCATCATTTCAGGCCACTATAAAGGATACGTCCTGCTGTAATAAACCATGGCTTCACTAACCATCGTGGCCGGTAGGTTGAAATCATTGTTGAAGTCATTGTTAGTTCAATTAAATCTAATGTTCATTTAACAGTATAATATAGTGCAGTTACTCAAATGTATTTTCTGCTTTCAGGTCTAACCCTTTTATTATGTCTTCAAGAGGGTATGTATCTGTTTATTCATTCAATTTAAATCCATAAGAATTTAAAGGTAATATGCTGTAAGTGTGTTTTTAAGTTTTTGTTTTTGTTTAAAAGGTTACAGTTCTATAATCTATAACAGGGGTCTTCAACAGGGGGTCCGGGACCTCTAGGGGGTCCTCAGAGTTACTACAGGGGGTCCGCCAAATCTTTGTGTGATAGGATTTTTTATTTTACCTTAAATTTTAACCCTAGCATCCCTTTTCTGAGGAGAACTTTAGCAGATCTACAAGCTCACAACGCCTCGCACTGCAAGGCGTTGTGAGCTTGTAGATCGGCTATTTTTGGCAAAGAGGCATGGGTGTAGAGGGAAAAAAGAGCAGACCACGTAAAACAAAAAATGTTGAATCTGAAACACAATTTTATAGGATATAGAGGGGGTCCCTGCTTCATCTCTCTCTCAGCTAGGGGGTCCTTGGCCTGAAAACGTTGAAGACCCCTGATCTATAATAATGCTATAGAGTATTTGTTCAGTAACAGGGGTCTTCCATCTCTCCAGCTCTTTAATAAACAGTAAATACATGTTCAGGTGGGTTGTCAATTTCATCCAAACAGGAGAGAGTACCCATTTATCAGCTTTATCACACTATCATTAGTGTTCCAGTTACAATGTGTCTGCTCACTCCTGTGTTTAATCAATTGGCACTCCAATTTCACTTGTTTATTCCGTATACTTTTTAAAATGTGTTTTATCTTTACTACCCAGAGTTGTTGTAGCTGAGCATAATGTGCTCATTTCCATCCCTGCACTATTCTCTCCCCTGATTGGATAAAATTGTTATCCCGGACGGTTTCTGTTTACTAAAGAGCTGAACAAACACTCTATAGCAATGATTACTATCACAATAAAGAGCTATTTAACACTTACTATACGTAAGCAAATACATCTTCACTGCCGTTTATGTCCTAAACCCGATCCTTTTGCATTATTATATAAAAGTAAAACAATAGTTACAATAGACGATCTACAAGCCCACAACGTGTCGCGATGAGCTTGTAGATCGGCTATTTTCACAATGAAGTAGGACATTCATTTACAGCAAAACAAAACAAAAACACAACAATTTGAAACATGAAGATACCAGGTTTCTGCCCGACAGCATCGACATATCACGCACTGCATCTTTAAAAATCATGACTCCATGTTTACTATGAAATGACTCACACAAGAGAAGTCTATGCTTACGTTTCCTTTTTATTTGTTTGTTGTTTGTTCTTCATTTCTTAATTTCTTCATTTCTTCATGTACTTGTTTATTTATATATTAAGTAATTCAGTTATTTAGTTATTTAGTTATTTAGTTATTTAGTTATTTATTCATTCATTCATCCATGCAAGCGATCATTCAATTATTCATTCATTCAATCATTTATTCATTCAATCACTCATTCAATTCAATGATTCATTCATTCATGCATTTATTCATTAAATGATTCATTCATTCATTCATTCATTCATGTATGCATTCATGTTGACAGTGTCTTCCACCAAACCACTGCTGTGCTACTTCACTAACTGGGCCCAGTACAGACCAGGTGTTGGCAGATACCTGCCTGCTGACATTGACCCTAACCTGTGCTCCCATCTGATCTACGCCTTCTCCATCGTCAACCAGAACAACCAGCTGGACACCTATGAGTGGAACGATGAGGTTCTCTACAAGGACTTCAATGGACTCAAGCAGAGGTGAGTCGTGTCCTTTTCTATGTATCTCTCTCTCTCTCTCTCTCTCTCTCTCTCTCTCTCTCTCTCTCTCTCTCTCTCTCTCTCTCTCTCTCTCTCTCTCTCTATATATATATATATATATATATATATATATATATATATATATATATATATCAGAGGTGGGGACTTGGACTCGAGACTCGAGACTCGACTTGACTTGAAGTCCCGATTTTGATGACTTTAGACTTGCTTGACCAAATCAAAAATAGACTTGGACTTGCTTGGGACTTGAATGCCAAAGACTTGAGACTTGACTTGACTTGAACGCTAAAGACTTGAGACTCGACTTGACTTGAGCCCTCTTGACTTGAAAATTCAAGTCTTTTCAAGTCACTTTCAAGTCACTTTCAAGTCACTTTCAAGTCACTTAAGCAAGCCAAAAATGTTTAAAAAGTGTGCATCAACTATAATGTTATTAGTCAGAAATCCCGGCTGTCAGTGACACCTAGTGTAGTGTTGCCAAAGCTGCTTATTTACCCTAACCTTTGGACAAAATTTGGTTTGTTTTTGGCTTGTTTTTGGAAGTCGGTTCGCTTGTTTCTCTCCCGATACTTGGCAACGCTGGCCCACATGTTGCACGTTACCAGGAAGACAAGACGAGAAAAGCAGTATGCAAGGCAAGACCTATACTTCACATTAACATTACTGCGTGCTAAGTGCAAACTATAACCAGTGGTGGAAAGTAACTAAGTACATTTATTCAAGTACTTTACTTAAGTACAATTTTTACTTATTTTTTACTTTACTGAAGTATTTGCAATTTTCAGTACTTTTACTTCTACATTATTTAGCAGACGCTTTTATCCAAAGCGACTTACAGTAAGTGCACTCAACATAGGTAGGGAACGAAACTACTAATCACCAGAAGTCTTAAGTGCATTTTCTGCAAAAACAAGCAACCAAGAGTATACCTACCTAACTACATATGAGAGGCAGATATTAGCCTACTTTTACTCCACTACAATTATTTGAAAACTTTAGGTACCAATTACTTTGTAGATTTTGGTTATTAATACAAAACATACATTGACCACTTCAGCGCTATATACATTTCCTCTTCTACCCCGGATTTGAACACGGTTTCCAGTGCAAGTGCTGAAATTTCACCATCGTGATAATAGAGCCTGCCTGCTTGATCAGAGGATACACTGAATTTGTGTCAGATCCTGTGTCTAGGTGAGACATGGCCTTTGACATTATCTAAATGTCTCAATAGAAGGGCAGGGAGACAAAATACAACCACCCTGATTGTATAAGTTATATTGTAGTAACATACTCTACCATACAGATTGTACAAAATTACATTATATTCATTAAAAAGGGCCCTTTTAAACCCTGTCCTCAAGGAGGAAATTAAAAGTACAGTATCTGCGTTCTGTTGGCCTGGAAGAACCCATGTTTTAAATCAAATGCAAATTGTGAAAAATGCTCATGATTTATGTAAATCTTTACATATCTTGAATTAACATTTTGACTTGTTTGGGACTCGAAACAAAAGGTTAGGACTTGTTTGGGACTCGAAACAAAAGGTTAGGACTTGTTTGGGACTTCAAACAAAAGGTTAGGACTTGTGTAGGACTCGAACCAAAATGCTAAGGACTTGTGTGGGACTCGAAACAAAAAGCTGTGGACTTGGACTTGACTTGGGACTTGGCTGTGTTGACTTGGACTTGACTCGGGACTTGAGAGCAAAGACTTGAGACTCGACTTGGACTTGCAACATAGGGACTTGGTCCCACCTCTGATATATATATATATATATATTTGAAAATAGCCGATATACAAGCTCACTTTATGTCTATGTATTTACATACAGTATAAATGAAACACTGTGGGTTTAAATCCAATTCAAGACCTGTTCTCCCTCTGAGCTTGTAGATCTGCTTTTTTTGTTCAAAGAATTTGGGAACATGTTTAATGTTTAAACATTTAACAACACAAATCTTGTATGGGGGTCCCTGGTGTAAAACATGTTCAGATTTGGGGAGGGGGTCCGTGGTCAAGCACATCGATCTGGGGGTCCTTGACATGAGAAAAAAGTTGGAGAACCACTGACATATATCACACATGATCACACAACAGGCGATTAGACAACGGATCTGTGCCCCCCTGGGGACCCCGGTCAACACATTATATGGGGTTTAAATGTGTAATAATGGCTTATAGTTAAGGTTAGGGCTATTAGTAGGTATACGTTATGTGTCATTCATTAAACATGTCCATGTCTACTTTGCAGCAACCCTGGGCTGAAAACTCTACTGGCTGTTGGCGGCTGGAACTTTGGATCTACACAGTGAGTTCACAAAAGCAGTGGTAAAATATCATACGTTTACTCCACTACATTTATTTGAAAACTTTAGTTACTAGTTTCTTTGTAGATTTTGATAATTATTACAAAACATGAATGATCCACTTCAGTCCTATATAGGCCTATACATTCCGGCCATTTGAAAATAGACGATCTACAAGCTCACAATGCTGGCAATAGGACGCATTGTGAGCTTGTAGATCTGCTATTTTCAAAAGAAACATTTTATACATTTGGAAACTGAAATTGGACATTCTGCATAATGAGCACTTTCTTGTAATTTCTTACAATTTGATACCAATACTTTTGTACTTTTACTCAAGTAAATGCTGAATTCCGGACAGAGTAACAGAGCATGTCTACATTGCAGTATAGATACTTTTACTTAAGTAAAGAATGTGAGTACTTTTTCCACCACTGGTAGTAATGAGGCTGGTGGACAAACACCATTTAGCTTGATTGATTGATGTACTTTATTTAGTAAGACATGAGAACAACAGTACATGGAAGTACAAATTCACAGTACGAGGTCTAATAAACTGGAAGACTCATAAAAGCACTGAGCTTGTTTCAAATGAGTTCCCCACGCACACAAATCATGGTGAAAAGCTGTCGATCAATAAAACCATAAACAGTTGAGATGTGGTGTTGTGTCGTGCAGATTCAGCAGAATGGTGTCATCGGCCGCCAGCCGGCAGACCTTCATCACATCAGCCATTGAGCTGTTGAGACAGCATGGCTTTGACGGACTGGACCTGGACTGGGAGTATCCAGGGGCGAGAGGGAGCCCCCCGGTGGACAAACACAGGTTCACACTGCTCTGCCAGGTCTGTTATATATCACTGTCTGGTTCCCAAACCTTTTAGTTTCCAGAAATTCGATGTTTTCCCGGAGACCCAAACCAGTGAAAATAGCCAATCTACAAGCTCACAACGCGTCGCTATGCGACGCGTTGTGAGCTTGTAGATCGGCTATTTTCACTACCTCTACTGTTTTGTTTTCTTGTATTTTTTTTTTTACATTTATAGATTTATTTATTCATGCAGTTATTTGGAGAAATGGTTCTTTCATCTTTTGAAATAATTGGGGGAAAATGTAACTACTTAAGCCCTATTTAATAGTGAAAATAGCCAATTTGCAAGGTCACAACGCATTGGAGTGTGACATGTGGTGAGCTTGTAAATCTGCTATTTTCAATATTTCCTAAGTTTTTTTTTGTTTTGTTTTGTTTGTTTTTTCATTCATGGATTTATTTCCTGAAAATGTTTTAGATTATTTTTGCTGATTTATTTTTTATTTTCTCGTCCGCGACACAACAATGCTACTCTATCTGTTGTTGGCACAACATCCTTGTTTAAACTATATTGAAGTGGTTCTCAAAGTCTGGACCAGGGACCCTCAGGTTTCCTGGAGAGAGTGCAAATGGAACCAAATGGGTCCATTTGGTTCCATTTGCACTCTCTCAGACTTATGGGGGTCCCTGCAGTATTAATTTTGACAGCACATTTTGATTTAGTTTTAGTCATATCAGTCATATTTTAGTCATCTGAAATGTTTTAGTCAACTAAATCTACAGTTTATTTAGTCGACTATTTTGGCGGGCCGTGATAGCGTTGTAAATGCCTTGATTTATACTTAGTTGCATGCCGAATATAGCCGATCTACAAGCTCGCAACGCACCACAGACGTGTAGTGAGCTTGTGGATCTGCTATTTTCGAGCCGCGACACCCGAGCACAACCAAACATAAAATGACTAGTCTTAGTTCTACTGGATCTCTTCTCCACTTGTCCCTCCCAAACTAGTCTAGTTTTTATTTGCTGACGAAATTGTCAGTATATTTAGTCATAATTTTAGTCATCATAACTTTTAACACTGGGTCCCAGAAATCAAAGAGTTTTGAGAACCACTGCACTATGACTATTATCATTACTAGACCATACCCGGTCGACGCATCCGTGGGGCGATATGCGCACATGATCTGGCAACCCGGGAGGCAGTTCGTCCCATAGCTCGCGGGGCCATCCCACAGCTGGGCAGCCCCGTAACCATGGCGACATTCTTTTACACTAAAACGCTAATAAGAAGCTGAGATTTGATGAAATTGAAAAACGGGCTTCACAGTTAAGTTCAGATGGTAATGGTCAATGGCTGTGTGCAAAATCAGAGCAATTGGTCCAGCCACTGAGGAGAACCGGGTAGCTTCACCTACTCACTCACTCACCATACAAACAGACAGACAGAGGTTACTAGAATTATAGTAGGATGGCTCATTATTGCATTGGTTCTCAAATTGGGGTCCAGGGGTCCTTGAGGGAGTTCCAGGGGGTCCCCAGCTAAATTATGGATACTTAAGAACCAAATGGACCCTTATGGGTCTGTAACTCTGAGAGTGTACAAATGGAACCAAATGGACCCTAACGGGTCCATTTGGTTCCAATTGTACACTCTCAGAGTTAAATTAACATAGATTTTACAATATAAATTGGGGTCCCAGAGATAGAAATGTCATTAAATGGGGGTCCGTAGCCTAATGCATGTCAAACTGGGAGTCCTTGAAATTAAAATGATTGAGAATCACTTCTAGAGAATTCTAGACACTTCTAGATCTTCTCTTATGGGGGTCCCTGTGGCATATCTTTTCAAAGGGAGGCATGCGTTAATCCGACAGACCTTTTCTCCGACTATGTGGCATCCGCGTGCGGTTAGGGTTAGGGTGCGGGTTTGGTTCGGGTTTACTGTTTAATGTCGAACCATCTGGTTTCCTAAAACCTTCTGTAGCCTGGAGCCATGAAGTTTCATGTGGGCTTCTGTGAGAAATACATGTGGAAGTAGAGTCGAAAATCTGCCTGCCTGAATGACCGAAGCTCCAAAACAGTACCTGCAAAAGTTTTACAATGTTTTGCACTGATCCATGTTTTGCACTGATCCATTTATGTGGTCAATTAATCATGACAGAGCCTATTTAAAAATAAACATTTAGAGAACCGGGAGGGGCGGGCAGTGCCACGCATGTATCCGAATAAGGCAACCTATTTTGGGCATGGCCGTCTCAAAAGTCCCGTTGCGTCACATTAGTGTGGAGGTCTGCTGATTGGCTGGAGGGGAACAACGATCATTGGCTGAAGGGATTGTCAGTCAACAGTATTACTCCCGCCCAACTCCAGCCCACAGCCAATATTGCAGAATGGGCGATCAGGCCAGACTCACTCCTGAAATCAAATGGAAATGAGATTTCCGGAGGGAGGGTTTACCAGGCTACTATTTAATAGTGAAAATAGCCAATTTGCAAGGTCACAACGCATTGGAGTGTGACATGTGGTGAGCTTGTAAATATGTTATTTTCAATATTTCCTAAGGTTTTTTTGTTTTGCTTGTTTTTTCATTTGTGGATTTATTTCCTGAAAATGTTTTAGATTGTTTTTGCTGATTTATCTTTTTATTTTTGACCGCGACACAACAATGCTACTCTATCTGTTGTTAGCACAACATCCTTAAACCACACTATTGAAGTGTTTCTCAAAGTCTGGTCCAGGGACCCTCATAGCGGTTTCACACTATGGTCCCGGGTGCGCACTCGAGACCACTTGGCAGGTTTCGTGCTAGTGTGAATGTTGCGCATCGTTCCCCGAAACGGATCGCCGTTCCGTTCCCGAAACCACCTCGGGAGGTAGTCTCGGGTGCGATTCTTGCGTCCTCGGTTACGGTACACTGCAATGTGAAAGCAAGCGTATCGTTTGACGGAAGTGGCCCGCTATTTGTAATAGGTGACGGTATATAAACTCGCCAAAAACAGTCAACAAAAACACGTCGCAGATCAATCCACAGGGGTTCAACCATGGCCGGATCCCGCGGGTTAATTTCATCATTAAATTATAAATGATGATGCGCTAAAACCCGCAATATTTATATATAAAACATTTTTATTTATTTATATAAAACATTACATACAGAAATAGAATGAGAGCGCGAGATAGAAAGAGAGGCCGTGTCATGGCCATATAATGACAGCAACAATATATATATATATATATATATATATATATATATATATATATATATATATATATATATATATATATATATAGTATATCTTGTGGATATCTTGTGGAGTTTCAGCTACTATGCATCCCAGAAATATATAGCTTATAAGGCTTTGTAATTTGAAATTTGTAAGTAAATATGGTAACTCATTTAGATGTAGGCCTACGTAGGTTTATGGTTTCCCAAGGACATGATGCAATTTCTCTTTCATAACAGATACATACATGTGCCAGATAATCCCCACACAAAGAGAGTAAAAAAAGAAAAGACGTTACTTTATTTAGTAAGACATGAGAAACAGTAGGCTACATGGAAGTACAATTCACAATACAAGGTTTCAGTCATTCAGTCCGACTTCACTGTATAGGCTAGTTGCCTTTTCATAAATGATATATTTTTGTACTTAAGCTGTCGTGAAAGTTTATAATATTTAGAGAAATGTAAAGTTTCAAATACAAAAGTAGTAGTAGTTGTGAAGGTTAGCAAACTGGACATTTAGACTGAATGTTTCCTGTATCCTCATCTTGCGCTAATGCACACAAGTGTTTCACCAGGTTTTATTTGTGTTGTTTCTCATAAGCGTGCATCCGTTGTCTGTCAACAACAGTCTGTGCCTTGACTTCTGTGCGCTCAGTGCGCTCCTGACTCTCTCCCCAGCGGCAACCCTATATTTATGCGCGACCAGCACAAACATTGTTGCATAGTTGATGACGTCTGTGTCCACTGGCGAAGCACTATGTGCATGCCGCCACCTGTAGGATCGGGGGTATATATGCAAGTGTATTCGGGCACGTTAGAGCCTTGGCCAGTGTGAATGCTGGCCAGCAAGCGCACTCGGGAACGGAGGACGGAACGCTTCGCTTCAAACGCACCCAATGTGAAACCGCTATCAGGTTTCCTGGAGAGAGTTCCAAATGGACCCTTACGTGGTGCGTAAACTCTGAGAGAGTGCAAATGGAACCAAATGGACCCATACGGGTCCATTTGGTTCCATTTGCACTCTCTCAGAGTTATGGCGGTCCCTGCAGTGTTAATTTTGACAGCACATTTTGATTTAGTTTTAGTCATATTAGTCATATTTTAGTCATCTGAAATGTTTTAGTTTGAGTCTAGTTTTAGTCGACTAAATATCATAAGATTTTAGTCAACTAAATCTACAGTTGATTTAGTCGACTATTTTGGCGGTCCGTGGTAGCGTTGTAATGCCTTAGTTTATACTTAGTTGCATGCCGAATATAGCCGATCTACAAGCTCACAACGCACCACAGACGTGTAGTGAGCTTGTGGATCTGCTATTTTCGAGCCGCGACACCCGAACACAACCAAACATAAAATGAAGAACCACTGCACTATTACTATATCATTATGACTCATTATTGCATTGGTTCTCAAATTGGGGTCCAGGGGTCCTTGAGGGAGTTCCAGGGGGTCCCCAGCTAAATGATGGACAATTGGAACCAAATGGACCCTAACGGGTCCATTTGGTTCCAAGTGTACACTCTCAGAGTTAAATTAACATTGATATTACAATATAGATATAGAAATGTCATTAAATGGGGGTCCGTAGCCTAATGCATGTCAAACCGGGGGTCCTTGAAATTAAAATGGTTGAGAATCACTTCTAGACACTTCTAGATCTTCTCTTATGGGGGTCCCTGAGGCATATCTTTTCAAGTGGGGGTCCGCGGGCTAATATGTGTCAATTTGGGGGTCTTTGACATGAAAAGGTTTTGAGAACCACTGCATTATTGTGTGTGTTGGATGTAGGAGTTACGCTCTGCCTTCGAGGAGGAAGAGAATCTGAACAGAAGGCCCAGACTGCTGCTCACAGCTGCAGTGGCTGCTGGGAAGGCAACCATTGACGCCGGTTATGAGGTCGCTCAGATCGCCAGGTGAGTTCAAAGCCTTTTCACTAACACTTACAATCAGTGGAGAAAAAAGTACCCACATTTGTTACTTCAGTAAAAGTATCAATACTGCAAAGTAAAAGTCCGGAATTCAACATTTACATGAGTAAAAGTACAAAAGTATTGGTATCAAAATGTACCAAAAGTAGAAAGTACTCATCATGCAGAATGTCCCGTTTCACAAGTTTTCAAATGTATAAAATGTATACACATCTTTTGAAAATAGCCGATCTACAAGCTCATTCTCACGCATTGTGAGCTTGTAGATCTGCTATTTTCAAATGACCGAAATGTATAGGGCTGATAGTTGTTAATGTATGTTTTGTAATAATAATCAAAATCCACAAAGTAATTAGTAACTAAAGTTTTCAAATAATTGTAGTGGAGTAAAAGTGCAATATTTGCCTCTGAGATGCAGTGGAGTAGAAGTAAAAGTAGCCTACTGAAAACTGGAAAACTGTGTGTGTTGTTGTATGTGTGTGTAACAGGTCCCTGGACTTTATTAATGTCATGACGTATGACTTCCACGGAGCATGGGAGAAAACCACCGGACACAACAGCCCTCTCACTTCTTCACAAGATACTAATAATGTGGTGAGTAGAAATATCACAACTCACACACACTTTATTAAGTATGTAGAACAACACACTGTTTTAACAGGCTCTAATACACAGCAGCCATATTGCAAGGAAAGTGGGCCTCTTCTTTATTTCCTTCACAGGTCTTACCAATGATACTAATTAAGGCTCTGTTCTGTTTAGTGTAGCACAGGGGTTCTCAAACCTTTTTTTTTAATTTCAAGGACCCCCATTGCTCTGTGAGTGTACAAATGGAACTAAATTGGTTAGTTTGGTTCCATTTGTACAGTCTCAGAGTTACACAACTGTAAGTGTCCATTTGGAACCCCCTCAATAGGCTCTATGCACAGCAGCCATATTATCACTTCCTTCACAGGTGTTACCAATGATACTAATGAAGGCTCTGTTCCATTTAGTGTAGCACAGTGGTTTCCACGACCCCCATAACTCTGATAGTGTACAAATGGAACCAAATGGACCCTTACGGGTCCATTTGGTTCCATTTGTACACTCTCAGAGTTACACACCTGTAAGGGGCCATTTGGAACTCTGTTTGACCAGAATGGAACAGAGCCTTCATTAGTATCATTGGTAACACCTGTGAATGTCTTCACAGTATGGCTGCTGTGAATAGAGCCTATGAACCATGAGGGTCCCTGGATCACACTTTGAGACCCACTGGTGTAGCAGAGTGTTTCCAGTGAGTCAGCACCCTGACTCTGTTTGACCAGAATGGAACAGAGCCTAATTAGCATAATTGGTATCACCTGTGAAGGAAGTAAGGAAGAGGCCCAATTTCTTTTCAATATGGCTGCTGCATAGAGCTCCCGGTAAAATAAAGGCTAAATAACATACATTTCCATCAAATATCAGAGGAAATCATCACATTTGTAGTTTTGGGGTCCCGAGATATTAAAAAAAAAAAAAAAAAGTATCAAATGGGGGTCCATGGTCTAATGCATGGCCTTCAACAAGGGGTCCGGGACCTCTAGGGGGTCCTCAGAGTTACTACAGGAGGGCGGCAGATCTTTGTGTGATAGGAACGTGTTTTCTTTTTCTTTTTAATTTACATTAAACGCTTGAACCCTAGCTTCCCTATTTTAGAGAAACATTAGGCCAAAATAGCCCCCAGCCACAGTACTGGGTTTGGTGATGTTCTATATATTGTATGAATAATCTTTGCTTGTGTTCGTTATGTGCTAAAAGAGTGACTTTGAGAGCTGTTTCACCGTACAATGTAAGTCAATGAGGAGCATATTTTTAGTTATCAATTTCTAATCAATGGATTCATTATTTCTTATTTATTGTCCACCTTTGACGTTACATCATGGCAAGGTAACTACACAACCCAAACCTCTACCAAAGTGGTCTTGCCCTTTAAACGGTTAAACGTCTGAAAATACACATTCAAAATGAACATGAACAATTAAGTCTATGAAGCTATCTATGAAACCAGTGAGGTTTCACAATTTTATACAATATGACGTGGGGGTCGCTGCTTCTCTCCCAAATCTCTCCCAAAGCTAAGGAGATCTTGGCCTAAAAAATGACCCCTGGTGTAATAATGCATATAAAACTGGGGGGTACCTTGACATTTTAAATGGTGAGAATCACTGATACAGTACTGTACACATGACAACTGATATGTGTGTTTGTTTACATTTTGCCACCAGGACTTTGCCATGAATTACTGGAGAGATCAAGGAGCTTCTGCTGAAAAACTACTGCTTGGCTTTGCTACATACGGACGCACGTTCCACACGTGGTCAGCAGGTGGCGCCGTGGGCTCGGCAGCCAGCGGCGCTGGCTCTGCTGGACGCTATACAGGAGAGGCTGGGTTCCTGTCTTACTATGAGGTGAGTGAATGTTGAACCTTAATATTGTTGCTGTTGGGTGGGAACCTTGTACAAAACTGTAACCTTTTAGGAAACAGGAAAAAATTAACCTGCGTCCCAATGGATCCAATGTAGTTATTATTTAGTCACAAGCTCTCGTAAACCCTTTCAATCCGGGAACGGATCTCTGTCATTTTAGATTTATTTAGCTATTCAAAAAATAGCAGATCTAAAGCTCATAGCGTGGCACCGAGTGCCGCGCTATGAGCTTGTAGATCTGCTATTTCTGAAAAATCGTGAAAATCTTTGAATATATATTTTCCAAAGTGAACATTTGTCAAATATTTTGTTCCAGGGACCCCAAGAAGCAAAGCTTTGAGTTACAAATGTTCGCTTTAAAAATATATATATTGATTTTCAAGATTTTTCAAAAAAATAGCCAAAGAAATCTAAAATGACAGAGACGTGTTCCCAGATTGAATGGGTTCATGCTTTTCGTTGGTTCGATATAAACCCACAGACGTGTAACCACTTTCACTTGTTTTAAAAGTAGCGGACATAGCAGATCTAAAAGCTCACAACGCGGTCACACGTTGTGGGCTTGTAGATCTGCTATGTTTGCTACTTTTGTGGTAGGATATTTTACAGGGGGGAAACAACAACTTGAAAACATGGAGATACAAGACAGGAACGATATGGGAACAATTTTGCTCTTTCAATGGCATCATATATGGTCAATATGTCAAGTCTTTTGAATTGGATTCAATATATATATACATATATTCATTCTTCCAACAGATTTGTAGCTTCCTCCAAGGGGCCGCTGTCCACTGGATCGATGAGCAAATGGTGCCTTATGCCACCAAAGGCAAAGAATGGCTGGGATTTGATAACAAACAGAGTTTTGCAAACAAGGTAATACACAGCAGCTTTACGATTTAATCTTAAATTAAAAAAAAATATCTCAATACCATTTGTAAGAGCCATTTGAGCCATGTATATGATTGCTTGTTATAATTGCTTGTTAATTGATGATGTCACTGCAGGGCTTGGTCAAGGCCAAGTTGCCCAGGTATTTAACAGGGCTGTAATCAGCAGCAGGTGTTGCCAGTGGCAGAGGCAAACAGTTTTCGACTGTGTCTCATGAGAGCTGTAGGTCTGTGTATGTTTGAGTTGTATTAAGTGTATTCATTTATTGTATGCTAGCGTGATTGGCACGAAGCTACTAAGAATAAATATAATTTGTTATGAACTTCAACGGACACTTGTGGACATCAGTTTATATGGAACACACGTCAGAACTCCCTCGGCAACCAGTATAGTGCCAGAAGTATAGGACTTATGACACTACACTTAACAGTAGCACCTAAGTATAGGATTTAGGCGTTTCACCATGGATGTGTTCATTCTCACCAAATTAATACCACACAAATAACTACTATGAGTAAATCTCAAATATTGTGACATTTTCATGAAGAAAATCATATTCATGAACTATTTCTGCATTTTGAGACATAGAAGTGGATTGCTTAACATATAAGTCCTTTCTTTCTGCCTATTGCTGTGTTTCCATCAGAGATTGAAGTTATAATTGGCAAAAAGTAAACATAAGCGAAGATGAATTAAATAACTAAAATGTATATACAATTAGTTGAAAGCTGTGATGATGATACCAGCTATATATTTGCTGTTACGCATCAAATTAAATGACTGAATTTGATCATAATTGCATAATTGAGTCAAAATTGATACGGTAAGAGTGGGCACCTGATAAGTCTGGGCACATTCATGTGATATTGCCATTTTTTTCTTTCCAAAATGTGAAAAAGTAATGAATAAAAGTATGCTTTTGAAATGGACTCAAATCATGTACAATATACAGGATTTCAACATGCACGGTACGTCATTATCGGACCTAAATGAACCCTTCAACTTCTTGTTTATGCCCATAATGACTGGATATACTGGTTTTGTAGAAATGTGTTTGAATTGTTGAAATAACATGTTCAAATCCTGTATACGCAACCTCATTTCAGACCAAAAGCAAACACTTAGTCACTATGTTCTTTACATTTTGGGGAATAAATTATAGTGGCAAAAAAATAATTGTGATTAACGATAGTTAGATAATAAAAACTAGAAAAAGTGCTCCTCGGAGCACAGGTCTCCGCCAGGTCAGGTAGGCTATTGTGGCCTCCTGGTGGCGCTATAATAGGCCAACGTGAAAAGGGTGCCATTTCTTCTTAGGCCTTGCACGACAATCGGACACTGACTGCATTCATGATTTGAGGCATTTTGTTAAAAACATGTGTTTCGCTAAATTAGACCTGTTGGTGGCGCTATAACAGGCCAATGTTAAAAGGGTGGAACACTCAACATAGTGTGAATGTGCGTGCAAAGTTTGAGCGCAATTGGACGGTGCGTTCATGATTTGCAGAATGTTGTTCAAAACAAGCCAATAATGCAAACTTTAGATGTCAATCTTAGCCAATCAGTATGGAATATGAAAAATCAAACACATCCGTCGTGATCACATGACTATAGAGATCATGTGTACTGATTTGCGTAAAATTTGGATACAATTGGAAGGAGTAGTATAAAAAAATGTGTTTTACACAAGTCGGCCTACTGGTGGCGCTATAAAAGGTAGATGTGAAAAATGCAGGGCAAAGGTTTTTCCTTGACCTATAGGGAGTGTGCATACAAAGTTTTACACAGATCGGTGCAATTATAGGTAAAAACACGAATCGGCCTGTTATAGCGCCACCATGTGGCTGATTTGAACATTTTCAAATGGTAGTTCTTCCTCGGCCTAATGGGAATGTGTGTGCAAAATTTCACGGAAATTGCATGCTGTGTTCATGATTTGAGGCATTTTGTTCAAAACGGTGCACTCCTGCAAACTTTGGAAGACATTTTTAGCCAATCAGGATGGAATATGAGAAATGTGAAAGACCCGTTTCGTTTAATGACTATAGAGATACTGTGTACCGATTTGTGGGATTTTTGGACAAAATCTGTAGGAGTACTGTCAAAAAATGTGTTTTGCACAAATCGGCCTCCTGGTGGCGCTATAACAGGCCCCTGTGAAAAATTTGGGGCAGAGGTTCTGCTCTGGTATCCAGGGACTGTGTGTGCACAGTTTGGCTGCGAGCAAGCCAACGGTGCCGGAGATTAGCTGTACACAGACAGATCGAATGACGGACGGACACACGGACACACGGACACACGGACGGACGGACAGGGGGTAAAACATACTCTCTCGCCATGCCTTTCGGCCTGGCGGAGACAATAATGCTTAAAACATTAACTTTAACCCCCAGCGTCCCTATTCTGGGGGAACGCAAAAAATAGCAGATCTACCAGCTCACAATTGTGCTGCAACGCAATGTGTTGTGAGCTTGTAGATCTGCTATATTGATTTGAATTGATTTGAATTGATTTGAATTGATTTGAATTGATTTGAATTGATTTGAATTGATTTGTGTGAAATACGAGCGTACCAAATGCTCTCCTTTCACGTCCGTTTTATCAAGTATAGAGGGTTTAACTTAAGTGGTACTGAATGTGCAGCTCAACAAAAGCTAATTCATCCTAGACCTAGTGTATGATGGAGGACAATCTCACGATGAATTAAAATGTCCACAGGTGAAGTACTTGAAGCAGAACGGTTTTGGAGGAGCCTTAGTGTGGACTATCGACCTGGATGACTTTACTGGAGAAATGTGTGGCCAGGGCAGATACCCCCTCATCAGCCACCTGCGCTCTCTACTGGATTCAGGTAAACAAAGACCACTGCATTCATACTGTCACTGTTGGGTAGAAATCTTCAGTGGTGGAACTATAATGGTACTACATCTTTTTAACTTAGGTAAAAGTATCAATATTGCAATGTAGAAATACTCTGTTACAAGTAGAGTCCAGAATTCAAAATGTACTTGAGTAAAAGTACATAAGTATTGGTATCAAAATGTACTTAAAGTACTGAAAGTAAAAGTACTCGTTATGCAGAAGGTCCCATTTCACGAGATTTCAAATGTATAGAATGTATAAAAAATCCTTTGAAAATAGCAGATCTACAAGCTCACTATTTTCATATTGGCAAAGTTTATATAGGGCTGAAGTGGTTTTGTTATAATAATCTAAATCTACAAAGTAACTAGTAACTAAAGTTTTCAAATAATTGTAGTGGAGTAAAAGTAAAATATTGTGAATGTGGGTTGTTTTCTGCAACAAGCAACAGAGAGCAGAAAAAAAGCCCTTTTTCCAAATCCATTACCATTAACCCATTAAAGGTAGGGTAAGTGATTTGCTTTGGTTAAAATAAGTGTTCAATAGCTCTATATTCTGATAGTACTCATTGCTATAGAGTGTTTTTTCAGTAAAAGGAGTCTCCTTGTCTCTCCAGCTCTTTATAAAACAGAAAATGCATTTTCGTTTCAGATTCAGTTTCATTTCCAATTTTATCCAATCAGGATCGAGAACTCAATCAGAATATAGATTAAACAAGTGAAACTGGAAGTGATGACACTAAGAAATGAGCAGACAAAATTGGAACTGGAACACTATACAAATTAAGCTTAAAAATACTTTCTCCTGATTGGCTGAGATTTTGACACCTACCGAAAAATTTATTTTCTGTTTATTAAAGAGCTGGAGAGACAGGGACACATCTGTTACTGAAAAAACACTCTATAGCAATGATTACTATCAGAATATAGTCTTTTAACCTTTTAACAAAATACTTTTTGTTTTAACCAAAAAATATCACTTACCCTACCTTTAAGACCTGAAGCCGATTCTACATGTCTCCTAAATCTCAACAGTATTCTGAAAAACGTATGTTTCTATATCAGTGGTGCTCAATCTTTTTCATGTCAAGGACCCCCAAAATTATATGTATTTGGCCGCAGACCCCCATCAAAATATGTTGTTCCAGGGACCCCCAGAAGCAAACATTTTAGTTAAAAATGTTCGCTTTAAAAATATATATATTCAAAGATTTGCACACATTTTTACGATTTTTCAAAAATAGCAGATCTACAAGCTCGTAGCGCGGCACTCGGTGCCGCGCTAAATATTGTACTTTTACTCCACTACAATTATTTGAAAACTTTAGTTACTATAGTTACTTTGCGGATATATCCTATAATACATTGCAAAACCCAAAACCCATAAATTCCCCCTGTCACTGTGTCGGAATAAACACAAAAACAACATATCAATGTCACTAACAACACAAGCCACAACGCGCACAATTACTCCGCGCAGTCTGTAGGCCACTTCTCACTGCTCAGCACACATCTGCCCCCTCGAAGCATAATTAATTGCGGCCAACACAAACTCACAACATTACGGTCGGCCATGTTGTTCCTTAGCGTCATCGCTGACCACCGCCCAGCGAGACCCAAAGACCGCGAGGCGGACCAAATTTCGTGTACACCATTGTGTTACCTTTTATTTCCTCCGAGGTGGAAACTGGAAAGACTGGTGACGCGAGGTTAGTTCCCTTTAGCTGTCAGCACAGTTGCCAGGTTGCGCGAGCCAAATAAGCAATAGGGTCTGTGAATTTTCCTCCATTTGCCTCCATGGAGGCTTGCTCAAAGTCGATTACAAGTCGCTTACAATAACAGGACATGGCAAAACTGCCCTCTAACAGACAGTGAGCCCCGCTCAACTCTGTCTCTGATTGGCTTAACCTGAAAATTTACCCCGCGTTAACCAATCATCGTTCTCTCCACCACTTTCACTTATTCATCATGTTAGACTGAGAGGAACCACTCTATTCAGCCTGCTGCCTGCTGCACGCTGTCTGCCTGTTGAATGACAGGCAGAGAGAGGACGGCTGCTTCGCAGAAAACACTTCATTTGGATCACATAACGTAACACAAGTAATGTACCAATATCAATCACAGTAACTCTAACTGAATGGGAAAAGGTAACGCGTTACGTTATTAGTTAACGCAAATAGTAGTTGCGTTATGTAGTCCCAACCAGGGTTGAGCTGTAGGGGGTGCTAAGGGGGGGGCGCCGCAACCTTAGTTCTGACACTGTGGGGGCTGGGGGGGCTCGCGCGTGCTCCACATGCACTCACCGTCAGCGGCGGTCGTTAACACCTTAAAGTTTAAACAATAGCCTGTCAAGGTTCGCGCCGTCAATAGCCTCTACAAGGCTGCTTCGCATAACATTAGGCTATACTGGAGAAAAGCCACGGACTTGAATTGAATGCGTACATTCCTCTCACAATGACAGACAACAGTCTCTACACTGCAGAGTGTGAAGGGGATCGCTTAGCAGAGGACCCAGTTCTCTGAGACAAGACAAAGACAAGTTGTCTGATTATTTTAACTACTTATGTGTGGGTGAGTCTATGTAAAGGGCTTTTATATAAAACTTAAAGGAAAATAAAATAATTGATTAATTGAAACAAAAACAAAAACAACAAATTAACAATGCACCAAAATACTAAGAAACATAAATACATTAATAATCACATGTTGAATACCTACAGTATTTCAACTAGCACTGAGCTGAGTGGCTATGTGCACATGCCTGCGCGCGCACGTGACATCATAAAATAGAGCACCCTTAGTTCAAAAACCCACAGCTCACCACTGGTCCCAACACTGGTGGGGGGGATTGAAAGACAGAACAGTACACTAGATGCGCTCCAAAGATGTCACAATATTACACATTACAATACTATGTATTATTATGTATATTATATCTTATGCTATAATAAATATTGTATTAATGATGTTATATAGTATATTATTATATATTATTACATATAACATGTTAAAAAGCTGTTCGCCGGATTGACAGACAGAGCCAGAAACACGGAGCGGACTCCCCACTACCAGGGGTGCTGCAGCAATATCTTATGCTATGATAAATATTGTATTAATGATGTTATATATTATATAACATCAAACATAATAATACATTATTATATCATAATGTCATACGCTGTATTACAGTACATAACACATATTTAGCACATACATTATATCTATAATATACATATACATAGTATTATGACATATGCATACATACATATTTAAATATATTTTTTAAATAAATATAATATACACATCAGCCATAAATGACACAGTCTTTACAACGGCTCTTTCAAAGGGGTTCGCGATGTTTTCTTTTGTATCCAACGATTTTGTTGGCTAGGGAGCTAGCGGGAAGGGCGCGACCTATAGTTATAGTACATAATAACACATACTTACAGTCACATATAAATTATATCTACAATACAAACACACATACTATTATGACATATCAATACATACATATTTATATCTATTTCTACGTATCTATAATATACACCTGACCTGAGCCATAAATGAGCCAGTATTCACAACGCCTCTTTGAAAGGAACAGAACCCCACGATCCGCCTCCCTTCAAAGACACATAAATCCCATCTCTACTGCCCACTCTGTGCTGCAGCGACACGGACACAGAGAGAGGGACACGGAGGGACGAACAAACACAAAGCCCCGCGCAGCGGATGGGTTCGAGGGGCGCGAAGCGCCCCGAGAATCTAGTATTATTACATTATAAAACATGCATTAACCACTTCAGCCCTATTTTATACATAGGCCATTTGAAAATAGCCGATCTACAAGCTCACAGCGCTGTGAGTTTGTAGATCGGCTATTTTCAAACATTTTAGTACTTTTACTTTTGGTACTTTAAGTACATTTTGATGCCAATACTTTTGTATTAGTAGTCATTTTTAATTCTGGACTTTTACTTGTAACAGAGTATTTCTATATTGCAGTATTGGTACTTTTACGTAAAGAATTTGAGTACTTTTTCCACCACTGCGTGATACTATCCTTGATCGCAATTACGTTTTTGCCACAATAATCATGACATGTCATTTTCATATCCATCCCATCCCTATGTGTCAGATTCCTCTGCGCCTCCGACGACCATCGTTCCTCCGGCAATCAGAACAACGATCCCTAAACCGGCTGCCATCACCACCACTGATGGCACCACTACCCCCACTACCACCCCCACCACCACCACTGTGTCACCTGGCCTTGGCTTCTGCAGAGGAAGGGCTAATGGCCTCTACGCGAACGCCAAAGACTCCAACTCCTACCACAACTGCTACAACGGACTCACCTACCTCCACGCATGCGGCGCTGGCCTGGTGTACAGAGACAGCTGCAAATGCTGCGACTGGCCGCGCACCGGCTTCTGCGTAGGGAGACCCAATGGCCTCTATAGGAACGCAGACGACAACAACTCCTACTACAACTGCTACAATGGAATCACCCACCTGCAGAAATGCCACGCTTACCTCGTTTTTAATGAAAGTTGCAATTGCTGTGACTGGCCTTAATGGAATGTGTTGTACACGATGATACAGCAGTGGTTCTAAACCTGTGGGCCGGCGGCCACTTGTGGGCCGTGAGTGGACGCCCATAATGTAACATTAATGTAAAACAATATAATAAAAAAGGAAAAGAAGAGTAAAAAAAAGTTATTGTGTATTTTCTTTCAAACCTGGAAAAATGAGTTTTCATTGTGATAAATAACAACTTAAAGTATATTCATATCATTGAAATAAAATTGCACTGAAAATGCAAGCGGGCCACCCATGTGACCACTTACAGATGGGTGGGCCGCAAATGCCTTTGTGATTTTCAAGTGGGCCCTGATGCAGACACGGTTGAGAACCACTGACTTATAGTACATCATTGCTGTCAGGCTGAAACAATCTTTTCATAAATTAATTATTAACATAATGAAATAAATGTAAACATTAAGGTCTGCTCATTCATTATAACCAGTGTTCATTTTGACAGAAAATGTTGATTACTTTAAGTCATAGCCTTTGAAATAACATTCCATGTAGTTTTAGTCACATTTTAGTCATCTGAAACGTTTTACTTTTAGTTTAGTTTTAGTTGACTAAATATTATATGATTTCTGTCGACTACAGTTGACGCCTTGATGGTGTCGAAATGCCTGATTTATATACTGCCTGAAACACGTTGTGAGCTTGTAGATCGGCTATTGTGACACCCACACGCAGCCACGCATTAAATGGCTTGTCTTAGTTCTAGTTTTCATTTGTTGACAAAATTGTCAGAAAACGTTTTAGTCATCATAGGTTTGTTTTTCTTTAGTTTTTCTTTGTCAGTCAAAAAAGGTTGTAGACGAACATTTTTCGTCATAGTTTTAGTCGACACAATGACCACTGAATAGAACAGACGTATCCAAATGCTGTCCAGGGGGCCAATCGTGGCCCAATAATCTTCCTAAAATGTATTATTTATGGACCAAGTTTCTGAGTGTTTTGAAATGAACCTGGGCAGATTTTTCAGTAGACTTTGTAATTATTCCTAACCTAATTCCTAATTTGTATTAATTTGAATACATTTTTATTTCATTTTACTTCAATGTCACACATTTGGCTACACTGCTGTTTGATCTGTACGTTTACATAAGAAAATAATAAATACGTTATCAGCCACTGGAGTAGTGTGGTGGTTTACCTGCTGAAAAATATTGTCCTCTCGCTGTTTTTTTGGTGTGTCTTGGTAGGAGACGTTTTTTGGGGAAAACAGTGCCCTCACAAAACATGGCTCAACTGTAATATTGAATGGCAGGTGTTTTGCTTTATTGAAACAAGGAGCTTTAAGAAACACTGACTAAATAAAATAATAATAATGCAATAAATAAATAAATAAAGTCTTCATACAGTTGACTAGGAACAATAAGCATCATTAGGCTTGTTTCTGCACATATTTTTTACGCATGCGCACATACACGCTTTTCCACGTTCAGAGTCTGATTCATCAATGTTTTTGGTCTGTGAATTTTGACGGATGTCCCGTCAAACTCACGTCTGCTCGGACATGGGACCAAAGCTATGTCATTAGAATGCCTTATTCTTCATGCAAAATCAATTACAATAGTGCCCTCAAATAAAATATTTATGTGCCCAACGTTTGTCAACACACAAAGAAAAAGGTGTCAAACGATCTATTGCTTGGATGCATATTATAGACCTGATGCAAATTCAACAAATGTTTTAATTTTTTCAGTTGACGCATTTCGAGCGGAATTATTAGATCCCTCGGCGTGTTTGCCGTTAGTGCAAGTGTGGCCACAGTTTGGACATTCATGCCAACTCCAGTGTTGCACTATTAATTTATAATATTGACCACATCACATGAACGCAGTCTTACCATCTGATAGGGATACAGTATAGATGAAATCTAGCTGTTTTCATCACTCCATTTCCAAATCCGACAGTGGAGGATATGTATGTTCGTCCAAAGGACAGATTCCCCTCAGTAATCAATAAGGGCCAGTGCTGAGATTGGGTATTTGGGCTGTATTAGAATGTGACGTCCTAACTCTTCTGATGTAGAAGAAAGTCCCGCCCGCCCAATAGGGGACGCGTCCCACCCACTGCAAATCCACCGTGCACTACCATATATAGCGCGGGCTACGGGGACGGTCTTGAAAGTGAGTGACAGGTGCGTCACTGCGTTTTTTAGAATCCGCTGGCTGCAAAAAACTGTGGCCGCGCACAACCTGCGTTTAACAGCAGCCAACCATGTTTTGGTGGGAGCGCGCCCTAAAGCTCTAATTTAAAAAAAAATCCAATACTGGCGGATTCCAGCATCATCTTTTTACCTCGCTAAAGGTGAGTGAGTGCTCAGCAGAAAGGGCTTATATAATATTGTTTCCAACACACACACACACACACACACACACACACACACGTGTGTGTGTGTGTGTGTGTGTGTGTGTGTGTGTGTGTGTGTGTGTGTGTGTGTGTGTGTGTGTGTGTGTGTGTGTGAATGGGTGAATGTAATGCACAATCTATGTAAAGCGCTTTGGATAAAAGCGCTATATAAATGCACCATTTACCATTTATCAGTGAAACTAGGGCTCAAGCAAACACACATTATAGGCTCTATGCACAGCAGCCATATTTTAAAGAAATTGGGCCTCTCCCTTACTTCCTTCACAGTTCTTATCAATTATGCTAATTATGGATCCGTTCCATTTAGTTTAGCACAGTGGTTCTCAATCTTTTTTTCATTTCAAGGACACCCATAGCCAAAGGGTCCATGTGGTTCCATTTGTCAGAGTTACACACCCATAAGGGGCCATTTGGAACCCCCTCAAGGAACCATGAGACTATTTACATTTTGCATATGCCTTTTCCAATTATTGTCTCCGCCAGGCTGAAATGCATGGCGAGAGAGTATGTTTTGCACCCCGTCCGTGTGTCCGTGTGTGTGTGTCCGTGTGTGTGTGTCCGTGTGTCCATCTGTCTGTGAGCAGCTAATCTCCGGCACCGTTGGCCCGGTCGCTGCGAAACTGTGCACACACACTCCCTGGATGCCAATTCAGAACCTCTGGCCCAAGTTTTTCACATGGGCCTGTTATAGCGCCACCAGGAGGCCGATTTGTGCAAAACCCATTTTTTATATTACTCCTACAGATTTTATCCAAACATAACGCAAATCTGTACACAGTATCTCTATAGTCATGTGATCAACACAGATCTGTCTGATTTTCCATATTCCATCTTGATTGGCTAAAGTGGCCTTCCAAAGTTTGCAGGATTGGCCCGATTTGAACAAAATGCCTCAAATCATGAACGCAGCTTGCGATTTCCGTGAAATTTCACACGCACACATTCCCACTAGGCAGAGAAAGAAATGGCACTTGAACATTTTCACATCAGCCACATGGTGGCGCTATAACAGGCCGATTTGCGTTTCTAACTATAACTGCACCGATCTGCGTGAAACTTTGCACGCACACTCCCTACGGGCCAAGGAAAAACATCTGCCCTGCATTTTTCACATTTGCTTTTTACAGTGCCACCAGGAGGCCAACTTTTGTAAAAACACATTTTTGGAAATTAGTCCTACAGATTGTACCCAAACATCACGCAAATCAGTACACAGTATCTCTATAGTCATGTGATCAACACGGATCGGTCCGATTTTCCATATTCCATCCTGATTGGCTAAGGTTGCACGCACATTCACACTACGTTTAAGAACAAATGCTACCCTTTTAACATTGTCCTATTATAGCGCCACCAGGAGGCCGATTTTTCTTTTTTATATTACTCCTTCAAATTTTGTCCAAACATCATGCAAATCAGTACACATTATCTGTACTAGACCATACCCGGTCGACGCATCCGTGGGGGGATATGCGCACATGATCTGGCAACCCGGGAGGCGACATTGTTTGACACATAAACGCTAATAAGAAGCTGAGATTTGATGAAATTGAAAAACGGGCTTCACAGTTAAGTTCAGATGGGTAATGGTCAATGGCTGTGTGCAAAATCAGAGCAAATGCTCCAGCCACTGAGGAGAACCGGGTAGCTTCACTCACTCACTCACCACTACAGACAGAGGTTACTAGAATTATAGGAGGATAGTCAAGTGATCAAGATGGTTCTGTCCGATTTTTTATATTCCAGCCTGATTGGCAAATTCTGAACATTGCTGGCCCACAATAACCTACCTGACCTGGCGGAGACCTGTGCTCCGAGGAACACTTTTTCTAGTTATGATTCTTTTTTTTGTTATTGTGTGTTGACACACCATCATGGGGGCTTTGTGAGAGAATGGGAAGCATGTGTTGTGTGTCAAGCGTCAACGTTTTCTGGCTTCTTTGATTTCTAAAGAGGGTCAGTTGGAAATCAGTGTTTGAGGAACTGTCAACATTGCAGCACACTGATCTGTGCTTCCTGTAACTTGTCCTCCATAATGTTCCTCTTTGCTTGGTCACTGGTGATGAGCACATAGCCTTTATTACAGAGACATACTGTAGTTGGAAACAAAGGAGAATATGGTACTGTGCACATTCAACCCAAATGGATTCAGTTGCTGGGTTAAGAAAAAAACTACAACATTAAGAAATACCTACACACAAAATAATAAGCTTGCAATATATTTGATCAATCTGGATGTCAAATGCAGGATAACTCGGTCTATTGCAGTGGTTCTCCATCTTTTCAGGCCGCGACCCCCCAAAATAATCAAAATTGAACTGGTCACCCCCCAAAATAATCATATTTGAACTGGTGACCCCCCAAAATAATCATATTTGAACTGGTGACCCCTCCAAATTAATCATATTTGAACTAGGGACCCCCAAAAAGAATCATATGTGAACTGGTGACCCCCCAAAACAATCATATTTGAACTAGGGACCCCCCAAAATAATCATATTTGAACTAGGGACCCCCCAAAATAATCATATTTGAACTGGTGACCCCCCAAAATAATCATATTTGAACTGGTGACCCCCCAAAATAATCATATTTGAACTAGGGACCCCCAAAATAATCATATTTGAACTGGGGACACCCCACACTGACAGGCACTTGGAATTGTAAGAGTTGAGGCATTACATTTAGTTAGTTACTTTTTTTTTTGAGGAATTAAAAAGGTCTTAAAAGTCCTTAAATTGTCACTTCACTGTCACCTGAGGCGAAATACATAAAAAGCAAGTCAGCTTTGATTAATTGTAATTGTACTGTGACAGGGAATGTTTGTGCTGCCTACCATTATGTGAATTATCCATGCATGCATACGGACGGCACATAGCCGAGCTCAACTGCAAACGTCATGAGGGGATTGTGAGGGGAGGAGTGAGACAGAGCCTCTTGGGACAGAGTGAGACAGGACTCGTAGAGACAGAGTCGACCAACACAAGCAGAGCATCCAGAGAGACCTGTCTCCCTGCCACCAACCTCTCCTGAACACCGCACATGTAAGATCGTCTCTGTTTAAATCGTCCATAAATGAACCCTGTTTGACAGACATTGTCACATGACTCACCAGATAATGTGTACCTAATTTCATGGTCTCTTGCAGGCATCATGAAGTAACATTTAATACTTTTTATAACCCATTAAAACCCGGGTATGCATTTGTGTCATTATAGATTTTAGCTATATTATGTAATAGCAACATAAGTTTTTCAGAAAACTCTTAGGATTTAGAACGGTGGTTTAGAACAGTGGTTCTCAAAAATAGCAGATCTACAAGCTCATATCTCGTGCAAGCTTGTGCATCTGCAGTTTTTGACATTTACGTTTTTTTTTAACATTTTTGATTTTTTTTTAACACAAATCTTCTTTTCTGGGAGGGGGGGGTGTTCCTGGCACAAAACATTTTCAGATGGAGAGTCGGCGGCCAAATATATATATCAATTTGGGGGTCCTTGGCGCGACAAAGTTCTGGTGTCCCAGACACCACCTGTATGCTTAACGGGAGAAGAAAATGGGTGCTATTTTCATGCTGTCCCTCCAGTCTGTTCAGTCAGATTACTGATACTACGGATCAGTTATTACACAGGAACTATAGTTACTTCAACATTTCAAGGAAAGTTGGCTAAGCTTTGTCTTTAGCTTCCTCTATTGTGTTTATGCTTATAGCCAAAGCTTCACTGGTTGGCCTGATGGCCAATAATAGACTGAAAATAATGGCTTACAAGCATTGAAGAGAGATGTGAGTGTGTAAAGATGAAATAAATAAAGTCTGACACTAGGTCTAACTGGGTTAACATAATAATTTAGTAGGCTATAATAATATGAATATACAATGTATCAACAGTGATTAATTAATTGATGGATATATGCATGGATATGCGTACATTCTATCAACAGAGACTATAGTAAGTAGCCTACACAGTATTATGCTATAGTGAGCGCAGATGGCCTACAAACGACAGAAAATGCCATTATAGTTCTTTGCATCCCGGATAGTCAATCTAACCCATTAAAGGGATAGTTCACCCCCAAAATGACTTTTTTCCTATTGATTACTCACCCCATGGAGCCTTGAATTTATGAATATTTTTTTGTTTTTGTCGCTTTCCTAAGCCAATCATTTGATGACCAGTGGAGTCTCCAGTGGGAGACTCAAAGAGTCTCCATTGAGTCTCCGCTGGTTTTCATGGGGTGAGTAATTGATAGATAATTATTTTTGTGAACTATCCCTTTAATACCTAAGACCTAATGCCTTCTAAATCAGTAGTTCTCAAACTTTTTTTGTGTCAAGGACCCCCAAATTAATATACATTATATATAAGCTTTCCTGATGGGTTAAGCAGAACATGTATCAGATAAATACCTTTATTTCCATCCCATCTATTTCTAACTCATCCAAATTACTTTTATTGTATTTTAAATGTTCTTATCGTGATTCGTTTTGTATGGTTGTGTCAGGGAACACGTCCCACCAACATGTCACTACCTGTATGTGTGTGTGTGAGTAAGCAATCTGGGAACCCATAGTCAAACAAAAGGGGAAAAAAACAGCGCCCTCTGCTGCAGAGCTCTGAATCTGTCTGTCCATATTTGTATACTTTGGCTATTCAAAAATGGCAGATATACAAGTTCATAGTGTGGCATCGAGTGCCGTGCTATGAACTTGTAGATCTGCTATTTTTGAAAATGTGTGCAAATCTTTGAATATATATATTTTTAAAGCGATTTTCTTTACTCAAATCTTTGCTTCTGGGGGGGTCCCTGGAACAACATATTTTGAGATGGGGATCCGCGGCCAAATACATATCATTTTTGGGGGTCCTTGAAATGAAAACGTTTGGGAACCTAACCGTAGAGGACATTTATAGAATACATATTCAAAGATTTGCACACATTTTCGCGATATTTCTAAAAAATAGCAGATCTACAAGCTCGTAGCGCGGCACTTGGTGCCGCGCTATGAGCTTATAGATCTGCTATTTTTGAATAGCCAGATAAAATCTGAAATGACAGAAATGCGTTCCCAGATTGAATGGGTTAATGAGTATAGTGACACTTAAACTCTTCTTGATTCTTGACTGATTCTTGATTCTTGAAGATGTCATCAAATCCACTGCAAACACAACAAAGAAGAACATGAGCGAGAATGAAGAGAGAGCAGAGATTGAACTTGAAGAGGGACGAGGCAGCATATCTGCATCTGAGAAGGATACGGTGGGCATGGAAATAACACTGTGGTTATTTATGAAGACCTTTAACAAAGTACATTTAAAAAAAAAGAAGCTGTAGGTAAAAAGTTGTAAATGTGTGTCAGGGTTGGCGCTTTGCATGCAAGTGAATTCACAAAGAGAATAATTCCGAATATCACATCCTCTCTTCACGCACTTGACTGTGTGAATACTTTTGGGGCAAACTACCAGTGGTGGAAAAAATGCTTTATTTAAGTAAAAGTATCAATACTGCAATGTAGAAATACTCAGTTACAAGTAAAAGTCCGGAATTCAAAATTTACTTTAAAAGTACAAAAGTATTGGCATCAAAATGTACTTAAAGTACCAAAAGTAAAAGTACTCTTGTAGATCGGCTATTTTCAAATGGCCGAAATGTATGCAGAGCTGAAGTGGTTAATGTATGTTTTGTATATATAATAATAAAAATCGACAAAGTAACTAGTAACTAAAGTTTTCAAATAAATGTAGTGGAGTAAAAGTACAATATTTGGATCTGAGATGTAGTGGAGTATAACTATAAGTATTGGAAATTGGAAATACTCAAGTAAAGTACAAATACCTCAAAATTGTACTTAGGTACAGTACTTAAGTAAATGTACTCGGTTACTTTCCACCACTGCAAACTACCCTGCAGTTATATGAATATGCCCTATACACATTTAATTTTACAAACGGTAAATATCCTCCATGTTTTACATGTCTGGGATTTATCCCATGAATGAGAAAAAAATGAACATTACATTAAAATAAATGCATAACTAACACAGCGGTGTGATGTAATATACCATAACCTGTGGCAAATATTTTCAGGGTTGGATACCAATCCTCATCAAGAAAAGAGAGTGCACCACCTTTGTAGAGGATTCTTCCAGGTAAACAATCTCTCCCCTTTATTGCAAAACAATAAACAGACAATACAAGTCGCTGGGTCCCCAGATGATTAGCTTAATGTGCAATATTGTTTTCTAACTCGACAGTAAACAAACCAACATACAGTATAAGTATTCTGCACATTTCGAAAGTGACAATAACACATTTTGTACCTTAAAAAAGACCATAACTGCCTCAGAACAAACCATAACATAAAAAATGATAAAACATTTGCCAAATTGTCAAATATTACTTAAGAAATATATTGAAAATAGCCGAGCATGTAGAACGTCTATTTTCACTATAATATAGTGAATATTATATTGACTATAATATAGTAAAAAATAGCCAATAGATACATTATATGTGTGGAACCGAGTCAAACTTGCCTCAACTCCTACAATAGGCTCTATGCACGGCAGCCATATTGGGAATGAATTGGGCCCCTTCCTTATTTCCTTCACAGGTGTTACCAATGATACTAATAAAGGCTCTGTTCCATTTAGTGTGGCACAGTGGTTGTCTTATTTTCAAGGACCCCCATAACTCTGAGAGTGTACAAACAGTTACACACCCACCATAAGGGGCCATTTGGGAAACAAAATGGAGTGTTTCTAGTGACCAGAACAGAGCCTTCATTAGTATCATTGGTAACACCTGTGAAGGAAGTAAGAAGAGGCCCAATTTCTTTCCAATATGGCTGCTGTGCATAGAGCCTATTCCAAGTGCTTGTCAGGTTGGGGGGGTCCCCAGTTCAGATATAACTTTTTTTTTTGGGGGGGGGGGGGGGGGGGGTCACGGCCTGAAAAGTTTGAGAACCACTGGTCTAGTTGATGTATTGCCCTATGTTGTCTCCCTCAGCGATGGCACACGATGCCAGTGTGGACGTCAGAGACATCTCCCGGAGTCTCTGGACCAGTCCATGGTCACACACTGGGACAGAGCCCTGCACTCCTCTGAGTATCCTACTGATGCCTTTGGTTGGCTGTGGTTTGAGGGGGTCAGCAGGTGGAGGCGCAGCTATGTACCCGTAAGTGTCTGAGAAATGTTCTCTGTCGCAGTGTTGTTCTCTGTCTTTGGCTATTCAAAAATATCAGATCTATTCGCTCATAACTACAAACTTGTAGATCTGCTATTTTTGAAAAATCGTGAACATTTGTGCAAATCTTTGAAAATGTATATTTTTAAAGCGAACATTTGTAACTCAAATCTTTGCTTCTGGGGGTGGGTCCCTGGAGGCCAAATCCATATCATTTTGGGGGTCTTTGACATGAAAAAGTTTGAGAACCACTGATGTAGCAACATTTTTTCTGTTAGGATTTAGAAGACATTTTGTAGGATCGGAACCTCAGGCCTTAATGGGTTAATACAATTTTTGTTTTAGTCATATTTTAGTCATCTGAAAAGTTTTAGTTTTTGTCTAGTTTTAGTCGACTAAATATCATAAGATTTTAGTCGACTAAATCTACAGTTGATTTAGTCGACAAAAATGTATTTTGGCGGTGCCTTGATGGCGTCGCAATGCCCGATTTTACACTTGGTTGCGTGCTGAAAATAGCTGATCTACAAGCTCACGTGTTCGCATCGTGACATGGTTTGAGCTTGTAGATCTGCTATTTTCAGAGCGCAACACCCAAGCGCAACCAAACATAAAATGACTTGTCTTTTAGTTCTACTGGATCTCTTCTCCACTAGTCCCTCCTTAACATTTGTTTTTATTGTCTCCGCCAGGCCGAAAGGCATGGCGAGAGAGTATGTTTTACCCTCCGTCCGTCCGTCCGTCCGTGTGTGTGTGTGTGTGTGTGTCCTGTCTGTGTGTTAACAGCTAATCTCCGGCACCGTTGGCCCGGTCGCTGCGAAACTGTGCACACCCACTCCCTGGATGCCAATTCAGAACCTCTGCCCCACATTTTTCACATGGGCCTGTTATAGCGCCACCAGGAGGCCGATTTGTGCAAAACCCATTTTTTCTCATTACACCTACAGCTTTTAACCAAACGTCATGCAAATCGGTACACAGTATCTCTATAGTCATGTGATCAACCCGGATCTGTCCGATTTCCCATATTGCATCCTCATTGGCTAAGGTTGGCTTCCAAAGTTTGCAGGATTGGTCCGTTTTGAACAAACTGCCTCCAATCATGAACGCAGCTTGCCATTTCCATAAAATTGCACACGCACATTCCCACTAGGCCGAGGAAGAAATGCCACTTGAACATTTTCAAATCAGCCTCATGGTGGCGCTATAACTGGCCGATTTGCATTTTTAACTATAACTGCACCGATCTGCGTGAAACTTTGCACGCACACTCCCTAGAGGCCAAGGAAAAACATTGGACTGCATTTTTCACATCTGCTTTTTACAGCGCCACCAGGAGGCCGATTTATGTAAAATACATTTTTGGAGATTATTCCTTCAGATTATGTCCAAAAAACACGCAAATTGGTACACTGCATCTCCATAGTCATGTGATTCTGATGGATCTGTCCGATATTTCATATTCCATCCTATTTGGCTTACAGTGGCTTCCAAAGTTTGCAGGATTGGTCAGTTTTAAACAAAATGCCTCAAAACATGAATGCAGTGTGCAATTTCCGTGAAAGTTTGCATGCAGATTCCCACTAGGCCGAGGAAGAAATGCCCCCCTTTTCACATTCACATTGGCCTTTATAGCGCCACCAGCAGGTCTAATTTAGCAAAACACATTTTTGGAACAAAATGCCTCAAATCATGAATGCAGTGTCATCCCATTGAAAGGCCTAAGAAGAAATGCCACCCTTTTCACATTGGCCTATTATAACGCCACCAGGAGGCCACAATAACCTACCTGACCTGGCGGAGACCTGTGCTCCGAGGAGCACTTTTTCTAGTTTGCTGATGAAATTGTCAGTATATTTAGTCTTAGTTTTAGTCATCATAGCTTAGTTTTTGTTTAGTTTTTATTTAGTTTTTGTCAGTGAAAAAACATTTGTCGTCCCTCATCAATTTTAAATTCTTCAGTCAAGAGACTCACGATTTTAGATTCAAGATTATTTGTATTTATTAGTGCTTTTAGGCCCATGATGTTGAGGTAATTGAATAATCCAAATACATCATAAACTCAAATAAAATATGTTTCCCATTAGACCAGGATATTAGTCAGGTTTAGAATAGACACTACACTACACATTGCCATTGTCATAAGAAAAAGTACATTTTGACATCATATTCTTTTCACTGTAGCTTTATTTTGTGTCCAGTGGTGTCAGTTCAGCAAAAGCTAAGGTATGGCAAGGTAAGGGTTGCCAACTCCCAGAGATTAAAATAAGGGACACCTATCCTGGGCGCGGGGCAAAGCCGCGCAGCCGGAAGAAATGTGGGGGTCGACCCCCCAAAACCCCCGAAATGCATAGAAAACCATTATGCATTATACCTATAACACAATACAAACACAATGGTCTTACATCTGCATTAGGCTACTATTCATCTTCTTTTTTTTGGCAGGTATGGGTATGGCACCTGCCCTACCTTGCCATACCCAATAGGCTCTATGCACAGCAGCCATATTGGAAAGAAATTGGGCCTCTTCTTACTTCCTTCACAGGTGTTACCAATGATGCTGATATCGTGCATGTTGGCTCACTAGAAACACTCCATTTTGGTTCCCAAATGGCCCCTTATGGTGGGTGTGTAACTCTGAGACAATGGAACCAATTGGACCCGTAAGGGTCCATTTGGTTCCAATATGGCTGCTGTGCATAGAGCCTATTGATGCCCCTGTGTATGTCTGTTTGTTTTTGGAAAAAAAGGAAGCAATCCATATATTTGAACGGAAATTAATATTGTTATCCTATGCTTCACAATACTTTTTTTTTTAAACATAATACCAAAAAAATGGTATGACCATGACGGGCCGCAGAGACACTGCGTTGGGGCTGCATGCGGCCTGCGGCCCGCGGGTTGAGTAGCACTGCACTATAGGGTCGAAATATCATGCAGATGAATCTACTCCGCAAACCCTGACCCTGTTGATATGAAAGTCCTTATCTGTATTCAGTTTGATCATGTCCATCGCTGACGTCATCTCATTTTGCCTCTTTGATCACCTATAGCTCCTGCGTCTGTCCTGGGACACAGACCCCCGCACAATCTACGACCTGATGACAAGGGACAGGTCCAAGAATGGGTGGGGTTTGTCCAGCACCAACTTGATGGTTTCTGTGGTGGGAGGAGAAGGCAGTGCAGAGGTCAACGGCTGGGTTCGAGAGGTCCTCAGGCAGGGGCTGGTCAAAGCCTTGAGACGAACAGGTACAGTAGCTGTGGGGTTGTGTATATGTGGAAACTACAGTCATACCCCCAGTGATGGAAGAAGTACTCACATGTTTTTTTTTAAAGTAAAAGTAACAATACAGCAATGTAAAAATACTCTGTTTAAGTAAAAGTCTGGTATTAAAAATGTTGGTATTGGCATCAAAATATATTTAAAATATACTTAAAGAAGGGGTGCCGTGATTTTCAGTGATCCCCCCCCCCCTAAAACATAATCATCAGGTATTATGTTTATACTAGGAGGAAGATTTTTTTCAAAAAAGTGTACAGAAATGGTTAAAATTATGTTTTTATGTGGACACGCCTCCAGTTCATTAAGTATACCTGGTTCTCACCTTAGCACCTCCTCCACCACCCTAGCACCACCTGCCTGTCCTAGTCCCCCCTCCTCCTCCTGCCCACACCTGTTGTGTTATGATAATGAGGGGGAGGGTATATTTTTACTATGTCACTAAAGCGCTGTTTTTCTATTGGCACGTTTGACCCTCAAGGTTTCAGCCTCCAGGTAGAAACTCAAAATAGTCAGAGAAGACATAAAACACCATAAAAACACCACCAGGGGGCTTAATGAAGTTCTATCAACCTCATAGACACATGAAAAACAGAAAAAGTGCAAAACCATGGCACCACCTCTTTAAGTAAAACTTCTGTGTTAAAATTTACTTGAGTAAGGTATTGGCATCAAAATATATTTAATATATACTTAACGTACCAAAAGTAAAAGTACTCATTATGCTGAATGTCCCATTTCAAGTTTTCAAAATGCATGCTGGGGTTTAAGTGGTTGAACTGTGATTATCAAGCCATGTCTGAGAATCAGCTGTGAGTGTCTCGCTGCCTTTTCTACCACACAAATTCTCCCTCTTTATCTGTCCTCATCCTTGCTCACATACTGACATAATTCACAAAACACACGCACCCGCACCCGCACCCGCACACGCACACGCACACGCACACGCACACGCACACACACACACACACACACACACAGGAGCCTGGATAGTGACAGAAGGCTTGTGTGAGGGCGTGGGGAGATGTGTAGGAGAGGCGGTGAGGGACTACAACGCCGCAGCCTCTTCTGACTTCCACAACAAGGTGGTGGCTCTGGGCATCGCTCCTTGGGGCCTCGTGCGCAACCGACAGCAGTTGGTCAACCCTCAGGTATACGCACGCACATCACAAGTTGAGTTGTTCTCCATTGAATACATTTTACTGTCATTCATGGGGGGTCCCCACCCAATGACAGAAAACAAACCAACATACTGTAACAGGGTATCTGCACAATTCTAATGTGACAATTTAAGGACCTTTAAGACCTTTTTAATACCTCTAAAATGAAAAAAATCACACCCAGTGTGAAGAGAGTGGTACGTGTTTTTACTCATTTTAACATCTTTTACGTATTTTTACTCATTTTAAGTGTTTTTACTCAGTTTAAGTATTTTTACTCAGTTTAAGTATTTTTACTCAAAAGTGTGTGTGTGTGTGTGTGTGTGTGTGTGTGTGTGTGTGTGTGTGTGTGTGTGTGTGTGTGTGTGTGTGTGTGTGTGTGTGCGCGCGTGTGTGTGTGTTGCACTACTGTTTGTGTGTAATTAGTGTAACTGGTTGCATCTTTGTGTTGCAATCAGCCGCAGCTGTTGAGGTCATGGTGAAGTCGTGCTCAAACATACATACAGACAGACACACACACACACACATACACACACACACACGGACACGGACACGGACACGGACACGGACACGGACAAAGTCATGTATAGGAGTGGTTGGCACCACTCCAAAATCACACCCAGTGTGAAGTGGGCGGTGTGGTCATCACAGTGGTCATCACAGTGATCATCACAGTGATGGAAGCTCACTTAAAAAAAAAGTTTTTTTTTTAAGTGCATAGTCCTATTTATCGGTTATTAATTTCATCATGTGTCTCGCTAGCCAATCACAGTGCTGAATAGAGTCAGCCAATAGAGTCAGCCAATCACAGTACAGGTAGGGGTGTACTAATGTAGAGGGGGTGTACAATGGGTGTACAATGGGTAGCCAATCACAGTGCAGCAAATGTCAATGTCCCAACCCCACTTATAGGGGCGGCTACACCGCCCAATAATAATGGAACCGAGTCAAACTAAATGTTATGCCTCAACTCAGCTCCTACAATTCCAAGTGCTTGTCAGGGTGGGGGGTCCCCAGTTCAAATTATTTTGGGGGGGTTATTGCGGCCTGAAAGGTTTGAGAACCACTGCTGTAAATGACAGTCACTGCCACATGCAATTCCTGTTTTCTTCCATCTCAGGGCATCTCCAGTCGCTCCACACCCACCGCTAAGTACTCTGTGGAGAAAAGCACCGGACACTCCTGTTGTCTGGACAACAACTATGAGGCCTTCCTGCTGGTGGATGATGGGAGTGTAGGGCGCAGAGGCGGAGAGGCCATCTTCAGGCTCAATCTAGAGAACTACATCTCCCACCAACACACAGGCATCAGGGGTAAGAGATGGTGGATGGAAGAACCAGTGGTGGAAAAAGTACTCAAAATTGTTTGACTTGAGTAAAAGTATCAATACTGCAATGCAGAAATTGGCTACTCTGTTACAAGTAAACGTCCGGAATTCAAAATGTACTAAATTTACAAAAGTAGAGAGTACTCATTATGCAGGCATTTCACAAGTTTTATATACATTTTTTTGGTAAATAGCAGATCTACAAGCTCACAATGCGACGCATTGTGAGCTTGTAGATCGGCTATTTTCAAATGGCCAAAATGTATACAGGGCTGAAGTGGGTAATGTATGTTTTGTAATAATAATTCACATCTACAAAGTAACTACTGTAGTAACTAAAGTTTTATAATAATTGTAGTGGAGTAAAAGTACAAAATTTGTCTCTTGGAGTAGTAGTAAAAGTACTGAAAATCTGAAATACTCGAGTAAAGTACAGTAAAAGTACCTTAAAACTGTACTTAAACAGTACTTGAGTAAAATGCACTTAGTTACTTTACACCGCTGCAAATGTATAATCCAAAAATCTAATACAAATCATAAAACATGGAAATATAAAATACATAGGCTACCAGTATGCATTATGAGAGATGTACATAATGTATGGTGCATCAGTGTGCAATAGTTATACATGAACTTAGCTGTAGAATACAACTCTCGTAGACGTATTTATGATTCTGACGTTTTCAATCTACGAGAGTTGTAGGGTTCACCCCCCATGGACACAGGGACTTTCTGCACTATGCCCCGTAGACACTCCAAACATGTACAAATTGAAAACAAAGGTGCTTACCCCCAAGCCCCAAATGTTAACTGTTGCTACGGGGTAGTAGTTTAATCTAATAATCCATATCTTTCAATAAAGAAGTGTTTTAATGCTGTCTGTGGCCGAACGCCATTTTTTCACCCTTGTTTACTTCCTGTTTACATTTAGAGTAATTCCGGGTTTCACCGGATGCGCCCCCTCACTACCGCCCATTGGGAACTTCCGACAGAATCGGCTACAGACGGCATTAAAACACTTCTTTATTGAAAGATATGGATTATTACATTAACTACTACCGCGTAGAGACAGTTAACATTTGGGGCTTGGGGTAAGCTCCTTTAGTTTCAATTTGTACATGTTTGGAGTGTCTACGGGGCATAGTGCCGAAAGTCCATGTCTCCATGGGGCGTGAACCCTACAACTCTCGTAGATTGAAAACGTCATAATAAATACGTCTACGAGAGTTGTATTCTACAGCTAACATGAACTATACTGTATATGGGGCAAAGAGAAAGGAGACAATCCAAAGTTGAATTATGATTTTTTTTAAATACATTTCTTTCCTACAGGCAGCGGCAGCATTGCCATTCCTGTCCTCTGCATGCTCATATCAGGACAGGCAACCATGCTGGAGGTATAGTCACTGCTTCTTGATGAAATAGTCATTCATACAATATCGCTTGGAAAAAGAATAGTGGATGTACAAGCTCGCAGTGTGGCACGAAGTGACACACTGTGAGCTTGTAGATCTGCTATTTTTGAATAGCCAACGCTGACATCTAAAATGACACAGATGCTTTGCGGGTTTAAATGGTTTGAAAAAATATATATATTCAAAGATGTGCACACATTTTCACAAGCTCATAGCTTGTATATATAAAAATTGTATATTATAAAATAAATATAAACTAGAAAAAGTGCTCCTCGGAGCACAGGTCTCCAGGTCAGGTAGGTTATTGTGGCCTCCTTGTGGCGCTATAATCGGCCAATATGAAAAGAGTGCCATTTATTCTTTGGTCTTTCACGGCAATCGGACACTGCATTCATGATTTGAGGCATTTTGTTTCAAAAATGTGTTTTGCTAAATTATACCTGCTGGTGGCGCTATAACAGGCCAATGAGAAAAGGGTGGCATTTCTTCCTCTTAGGCTTAGTGGGAATGTGCATGTGAAATTTCACGGAAATCGCAAGCTGCATTCATGATTTGAGGCATTTTGTTCAAAACGGACCAATCCTGCAAACTTTGGAAGCCAACCTTAGCGGATGGAATATGGGAAATTGTCCAGATCCATGTTGATGACATGACTATAGAGATACTCTGTACCGATTTGCATGACGTTTAGATAACATATATATAACAGGCCCATGTGAACATTTTGGGGCAGAGGTTCTGAATTGGCATCCAAGGAGTGTGTGTGCACAGTTTCGCAGCGACCAGGCCAACAGTGCCGGAGATTAGCTGCTCACAGACAGATGGACACACGGACGGACACACGGACGGACACACGGACAGACACACGGACACATGGATGGACAGGGTGCAAAACATACTCTCTCGCCATGCCTTTCGGCCTGGCGGAGACAATAAAATACATACAACTGATGACAGATAAACCAATAATAAAGACTTACAAGGGGCAGAGCATTTATGAATTGGAAGTGTGTAAAGAAATACTGGTTCATACTATAAAAGTATTAACCAGTAGAGAAGCAATGTTGCATCATTTGTCTTTATACCTGCTTCTGTTTCTGTCTGTCTGTCTGTCTGTCTGTCTGTCTGTCTGTCTGTCTGTCTGTCTGTCTGTCTGTCTGTCTGTCTGTCTGTCTGTCTGTCTGTCTGTCTGTCTCTCTGTCTCTCTCTCTCTCTCTCTCTCTCCCTCCCCAATATCTTCACCAGCGGGTAGACGCGTCTCTGAGGAACTCCACACCCTGGCTGGTGCTGGCAGGTTCAGGAGGCGTGGCCGACCTCTTGAGTGACATGCTGGAGAGCCTATCACCTTTCCCTGCTGTTCAGACGTTCTCCAATGCGGGTCCTAGTGTTGATCTGAAGGTCAGAGTGGCAGAGCGGGTCAGGAGACACTTCCCTTCTGAAGCACAGACAGACACGCTTATTGAACAGGTATGAAAGGGCAGTGGATGGTGCACAGTAATGAGGCTTTCAACACACCCTTAACATTAACCCATTCAAACTGGGAACACATCTGTGTCATTTTTAGATCTCTTTGGCCATTCAAAAAATAGCAGATTTACAAGCTCGTAGCGTGGCACCGAGTGCCACGCTACGAGCTTGTAGATCTGCTATTTTTAGAAAAATCTTGAAAATGTGTGCAAATCTTTGAATATATATTTTCTAAAGCGAACATTTGTAACTCAAATCTTTGCTTCTGGCGGTCCCTGGAACAAAATATTTTGCGATGGGGGTCCGCGGCCAAATACATATCATTTTGGGGGTGCTTGACATGAAAATGTTTGAGCACCACTGATATAAAAACATATGTTTTTCAAAAAACTGTAGGATTTAGAAGACATTTGTAGAATTCCCCAGAAGCAAAGATTTGAGTTACAAATGTTTGCTTTAAAAATATATATATATTCAAAGATTTGCACACATTTTCATTATTTTTTCAAAAAAATAGCAGATCTACAAGCTCTATGAGCTTGTAAATCTGCAATCTATTAGGCCAATAGGCTTTTCTGAATGCACATAGTTGTTCCAGAACATGTGTTCCCTGTTGACTTAGCCAACAACAGGGATGGTGTTATTTGTCTGTTTTCAGAAGTTACTACATTTTTTCTTTTTAATTTACTATTTCTATGTACTATTACTATAACTTATCCAGAGTCAGACAGGGTAATGGATGGTCTTTGGATGCCGTTTGTATGTCTCTGCATGCTCATGAAATTTACAATTTAGGCTTTTAGCAGGCGCTCTTAATCCAGAGCGATTTACAGTAAGAAAGGTAAACACAGGTAATACATCAAATACATAGAAATAGTAATCTAGGATCATAGGTAAACCAAGAACCTATCATCAGTCTAAACAGTGTAATATTAAAACAATATATATGTACATTAAAAAAGCTATACAAACTATAGGATGCCAGGTCAACAGATGGACCTGGCATCTGTCTACATAACATGCTATCTACATTTGAATGTATGGTGAAAGCTAGTTAGTAGGCCTAACTAGCTTTTAGCTTAATTCCTGGATGTGACTCTGGTATCTTGCAGTGGGGAAAATAGTAGAATTTACCCCAAACCTTACAAGGTCTCTGTGCCTGTGGCATGCTGTTAGCTCAGTGGGTGGGGATGTACAGTACATCATGTGTCACAGGTTTGAATCTGGCTGACAATATTTGTCACATCATTGCAAGTCATCCTCTCTGTCTTGCGTTGCACTGTGCCAAACAGAGCAGAACGTCTATCAGTTGTGTATGTAATAAACAGAATGCCGTCATGAGATTGCAGTTCCTGTTTACAGTTCATTACAGAAATTGCAATCCTGTAACCCTTAACCTTGACCCTCAGGCTCTGAGCATCTACCAGAACAGGGAGCTGATAACAGTCTACCATGGAGAGCAGGAGAGGCCAGATGACTTTGATACAGTCCTGCTCAAGGCCCTGGCAAGAGGTACTGTATATAAAAATAATCAGTATTATTATGTTATGTTATTATGGGGCCAGGCTTCCAGCATGGACCCATATTGTTATTCGCATTATTCCGTTTCTTCTTCTGCCACTTTTGGCAGTTCTGGCTGAACCGTGCAGTCGCTTTTTATGAAACTCGGCCATATGATAGATGGTCATGAAAAACGATCAAGAAATAATTCTCACAATCTTTCGTCAAAAGGTGGCGCTATAGCACTCAATTGAAAAATGCCAACTTTGAACAGGTACAACTCATGCCCTGTTTCACCTACAGCCATGAAACTTCGATGCACACATGCGTCTCCTCATGCTGAACAACTTTCACACTCTGACTTTTGACCTCTGACCTTTAGATCTCCCACCATTTTGAATTATATGAAAAACAGTTAAAACCTATCTCCTCCTGGGATTTTTGAGTAATCTGCACGAAACTTTTTACACATGAACTTTGGACCTATACCAAAAAACGTTTGCAAAATATCTTCCATAAGTGAAAAAATGAAGCTTTAATGAGCCAATGAATATTGCAGTTTTATGACAATTATTCATCTGCCCCTAACACATACATGCAGACTTACCATTCTTTGAAACTTTGCAGAAATGTAAAGGGCCATTCCAAATATCACTGAAACCAATCTTACTCCAATTGGTCAAACGGGGGCGCTATAGCAATTTTTTGAAAATTGAAACTTTAAACAGGCAAAAGTCATGCCTCGTTTGGCCGACAGCCATTAGACCTGCTTACACATGTGCCTTGACTAATGAGGAACACATCTATCACGTTGACCAGTAATCACCGCCCTTAGATTGTCCGCAATCTTGAGCAGTTTGAAAAACACTTAAACCCAGGATTTTTCAGCTATTTGCGTGAAACTGTATGATTTGTGTGATCTCCTTTTTCACAGGTTCTTGTCTGTTGGTGGCTTCTCGCTTAAATGTGTGCCCCACAACCTGAAGGTCACCAGTTCAAGCCTCACTTGGTGCAGACTTCATCTAAGTTGCATTTCACACAACATGACTAATACATCTGCAATTGTTAAAGATAACATGAAATACTTAATTGAGTGTTTTTTACATACAGCTGATCTACAATCTCACAACTTTTCAGATAGCAATGAGAGTATGTTTTTTCAATGTATAACATACTTCATTGTGAAAATAGTCAATGTACAATCTGACAACTTTTAATGGTTTGTGAGCTTGTAGATCGGCTACTTTCACTAATTTTGGTTCTGAGGAGATGTACAATTTCTTCATTGGTAAATGGTTTGTGAACGAGTGATCTTAGTGTTAGTGAAACAGGGGCTTGGGTCATGACAGAAGGCAAGAGTTTGTGATCCTCAACAGACAATATCAGCCTGGACAAAGATATAGCACTATAGGTAGTGTTGCAGCTACCTAAGAGTGCTTCATGACCGTAAGGTTGCCGGTTCAAGCCTCACTTGATGCAGACTCATTTAAGTTGAAATGCAAAAAACATGACTCAATCTATTCCGTTTCCATGGCGCTCTCTCTTCAATCTATTCCATTTCCATGTCTTTCTCTTCAATCTATTCCGTTTCCATGTCTCTCTCTCTGTCTCTTCAATCTATTCCATTTGTCTCTCTCTCTGTCTCTTCAATCTATTCCATTTGTCTCTCTCTCTGTCTCTTCAATCTATTCCATTTGTCTCTCTCTCTGTCTCTTCAATCTATTCCATTTGTCTCTCTCTCTGTCTCTTCAATCTATTCCATTTGTCTCTCTCTCTGTCTCTTCAATCTATTCTCTCTCTCTCTCTCTCTCTCTCTCTCTCTCTCTCTCTCTCTCTCTCTCTCTCTCTCTCTCTCTCTCTCTCTCTCTCTCTCTCTCTCTCTCAGAGACTCTGGTTGCCCCAGGTACGATTCCAGGCCAGGTCAGCAAATGTGTCGATGAAATGAAATTTGTCCCTGAGCAAGACTCTTAACCCCTAATTGCTCACAGGCACTCATTGGAAACAAGACCGCAAGGACTTTCATGAACTGACCTGTTAAAGGAATTATCATTTCTCTTTCTCTCTCCTGGCCCCATATTATCGCTGCTTGCAGCTATATTGTTATTTGTTATTTGGCCATTGGTGCCATCAACTTGGCAAGGAAAGCTCAGATACATGACTGGCATATCCTGCATGACACTACAATGACAACAGCCCCTCCAAACCCTTGCAATATAGTCTCTGTTGCCTGTTGCCTCCCACAATTTTCGAATGCTTCCGGTCATACAGTCTGGAGCACGGAAGCAGATGTGACGCCTCCTCCCCGCTTCCGTTTTGTCTTTACAGTCGCACAAATGTATCTGAATATGAATCAAAATCATCTAAGCAAGTAGCTTGCTGCTTAGGTAAGGTAAGGTAAGGTAAACTTTTATTGTCCCGAAGGAAATTTGTTTTGGGCTTTAACCCCAGCTGCAGCCACACGTAAAACAATGACAATACAAAATACAAAATACAAAATACATAACAGGGGGGGGGAGGGGGACAACATTACACAAGTGCACAGATAGTGATCGGTCTACTCTTAATGGTCACTGCAGGGCCTCATTTAGCATTTTAGTTGCCACAGGAACAAACGATTTTTTGAATCGTACATAATTCCATCTAGGTTCGCTATACCTTCTCCCAGAGGGCAGCATTACAAACTGTCCATGTAAAACATGGGTAGCATCACTGACTATTTTCTGAGCTTGTCTTAGCGTGGCCTGCTCGTAAATAGACTGCAGAGAGGGGAGTTGTCTTACTCCTATGATTTTCCCTGCAGTCTGCACCAATCGGAGCAATTTGGACCTCAGTTGCACTGAGAGGTTGCCAAACCAAACTGTGATGCCAAATCTGACCAGACTTTCCAAGACCGCTCGGTAGAACACTAACATAAACTTTTGGTCAACACCATGAACCCTGAGACGGCGGAGGAAATGCAGTCTTTGCTGAACTTTACTACAGAGACTGTCCACATGTGTATTCCACGTTAGCGTGTTGTCAATGCTAATGCCCAAGTATTTATATGAGGAGACCTGTGAGATGGTCGAGTCATGGATGACCACAGGCCACAGCTGACGCTGTGACGCTGTGACGCTGCTTCCGTGGGCGCTGCTCGGCGGCTGCACCGCGACCTGAGAGTTTGCTTGTGTGCCTTATTGTTTAGTTATTTGTATTGTCCGTGTCTATATGTCGTCACATGTAAAGATGTGCAATGTCGCCAAGATGAGAGCCGCAGAGGTAGCTCTGCTGATCCTGGTCATTTGTAACTTCTGTGGAAAGTGCTGGTCGATAGAACCGGGGACTCGGCTCGAGACAAACATCTGGCGTGAAAACGGCGCTACCGGGATCGTCCATGTGTACAGCCGAGCTGCACTACTGGCATTACGGCCGCCGGAGCCGAACACAACGGCGGGCCACGTCCACTTGCCGGTGTTGGATGACATACCCGTGGAACTGATCCGAGGAAAGAGGAGGAGGAGACGAGGAAAAAGAGGGGGAATTCGAAACCGTTTACGGAGGAGATTCACCCGCCCCCCGCTCCCCTTTATCGTTCTGGCCAACGTGCGATCCTTGGATAACAAAATCAGCACGATAAGAACATACACAAGGTACAGCTACGAATTTCGTGAGGCATCACTGTTATGTTTCACTGAAAGCTGGTTAAAACCATCAAAACTAGACTCACTCTATGAGGTCCCCGGATTCACTCTGGTGCGACTGGACAGAGGTGGAGGGAGTGGTTACGGTGGAGTATGTGTGTACATTAATGATCTCTGGTGTCGATCCCTTTCCGTCAAACTCGGGATATGCGACGATCCCAACGTGGAAATCCTGGGCATGACTTTAAGACCGTTCTATCTCCCCCGCGAATTTGGGTGCATTCTACTGTTCATAGTCTATGTGCCTCCTAAAGGGCCAGGAAGAGCAGCACAGGCAGCAAAAACCATTGCTGACTGTGTACATGGACTACAACTACAGTACCCAGAGGCACCAGCAATCGTACTTGGAGACTTGAACCAGTGTTATCTAGACACTGTGTTGCCAGGATTTGTACAGTATGTCAAGGATGCGACTAGGAAAAATAACATTCTGGACAAGTGTTATGTGAACATTCCAGATGCATATGTTGCCAAGGTAGGCCCGCCTATATTGACCTCTGACCATAATGTTGTGTACATGACTCCAGTTTATAAGTCGAAACTGAAGAGAGGAAAGGTGGAGAAGAAAGTAGTTAGGACATGGACAAATGAAAGCAAGGAACAACTAAAAGCATGCCTGGACTGTACAGATTGGGACACTTTTAGAGATGGTTCATTGGACGAAATAACCACAGTTACAAATGATTACATTAATTTTTGTGTACAGCTGGTTGTTCCTACAAAGGAAATTAAAATCTATCCGAACAATAAAACATATGTGACCAAGGACATAAAGAATATAATAAATGAAAGGAAAACAGCCTTCATAAGCAAAGATTTCGGTGCACTCAAATTGACAGAAAATAAGCTAAAAACAAAAATGAGGCAGGCAAAATTGGCACATAGACAGCACCTAGAGGATGCGTTCAAAGCTAAAAATCACAAAAAGGCGTGGGATACTATGAAATCCATGACAGGAATGTCAGCCCCAACCAAACCTATTGTGACAGACAATGAACTTGGCTTTGCCAATGACCTAAATACTTTCTATGCCAGATTCGAATCATTGGGCGATTCCTCTAAGTGCACTGAAATACTTAAGGCTGTAACACCTGCCCCCTCAGACAGAATTATCATCACTGAAGAGGATGTCAGGAAAGTGTTTCGGTGTACTAACACAAGGAAAGCTAATGGGCCGGACGAGTGCAGTGCTTTTCTCCTCAAAAACTTTGCATCCGAGTTGGCTCCTGTGTGGCAACCAATATTTCAAACCTCTGTAGACACACATATAATTCCTCTGTGTTGGAAAACCTCACACATAAAACCATTACCCAAAATCCAATGTCCAAAAGAACATAAGGATTATAGACCCATAGCTCTTACTTCAGTGACCATGAAATCACTGGAAAGAATACTGTTGCAACATCTTGTGAGTATAACTAAAGACAAATTTGACCCCTGTCAGTTTGCTTATAAGAAAGGTTGCGGTACAGAGGATGCGGTTGTCACACTGGTCCACTTCATTACAAAACACCTAGATAAGTCTAATAAGAATCATGCAAGGGTGCTGTTCTTAGACTTCTCTTCAGCCTTCAATACAATACAGTCTGATATTCTGGTGTCAAAGATGGTACAGTTGGAACTGAATCCATACTTAATTCACTGGTATGCTTCCTTCCTTACTAACAGAGTACAGAGGGTGAAAGTGAACAAAACCCTCTCCTCAGCATTAACCACTAATGTTGGTGCTCCCCAGGGTTGTGTAAGCTCAGCTGTATTGTTCACCCTTTATACTGACAGCTGTAGTACTGAGAAATGTCTGTCTGAATGTCGCACTGACAAGCCAGACCAATACATTCTAAAGTACTCTGATGATACAGTTTTGATTTCTCTTTTGGATAGTTCCAGTGATCCTGGACTGCACCAACACAGAGTAAATAAGGTGGTGGAATGGAGTGATAACAACGCTCTTATCATTAACACAAAAAAGACAGAAGAGATTGTTTTTGGTGCCCCACTAGAGATACACAGATCCCCTATTACTATTCATAGTGAACAGATCAACCAGGTATGTTCGTATACATACCTAGGAGTAGTAATAGACCACCTTTTGTCATGGAAAGACCAGATTGAATCAGTGGGTAAGAAGACAAAACAAAGAGTCTATTTCCTTCGCCGTCTGAGATCTTTTGGTGCTAGTAGACAGATTCTTCTTTTGTTTTTCACTTCTGTTATTATGAGTGTCCTGCAGTACTGTAGTACCACCTGGTATGGATGTCTGTCTGTAGCTTTAAAGTCACAACTGCTGCAACAAGTGAACATTTGTTCAAAGATTGTTGGACAACCACTTCAGAGGCTCTATACATCTACGTATGATAACAGTATGATAAGGTTGGCAAGGAATATCACTTCAAACACTAGCCATGCTTTGTATGGAGAATATAGGTTGCTGCCTTCAGGAAGGAGATACAGTGTTCCTACATACAATAAGGTCAAACTGAAGAGGTCCTTTGTCCATCAGACGACATTGAGGCTTAATCAGGAGTTATAAGCCAGGGGTAGGCTGAGTGGTGGACATTGCTCTTGTCTTTGCATGTCTTTATGTATGTATTTGTATTTTGTTGTTTTCTTGTGTCATGTCAAATGTGTGTACTGTTATATGTTGCATACATGGCTGTTTCTGGGTCGCAAGACAAATTTCAGTGCAAACTGACAATAAAGTATTATCGTATCGTATCGTATCGTATCGTATCGTGTCACCTATACTCCTAGGGTCAAACACCATCTCCTGTGTCTTCCTCACATTGAGAACAAGGTGGTTGTCATCGCACCATGCTACAAACCTCTGAACCTCTGAAAAATAGGTAGCTAAATCTCTATCTTTACCCAGTAGGGATAGGATGGCAGTGTCGTCCGAGAATTTAATAATGTAATTATTCGGGTTACCGCTTCTGCACTCATTTGTGTATAAGGTGAATAGGACGGGTGAGCTAACGCAGCCCTGCGGTGCTCCAGTACTCAAGGTTCTGGGCTCTGACATGGTACCGTTCACACTGACCCTTTGTGTACGTTCAGTTAAAAAAGAATAATACCACCTGATAATAAGGGGGTGGACATTAAGGTCCCTCAACCTCGTAATTAAGATATGTGGCTGTATTGTATTAAAAGCTGAACTGAAATCCACCAGAAGAAGGCGTGCATAAGCAGTGTTCTTTCCTAAGTTATTTTCTAAGTGTTTCAAAAGGAAATAATCTAAGGCCAGAACTGCATCCTCTATGCCTCTGTTACTCCTGTAAGCAAACTGAAAGGTGTCCAATGAACAATCAACCGCTGCCCTCAGTAAACTGATAATGATTTTCTCAAAACATTTCATAATCACTGAGGTCAAAGCGACTGGGCGATAGTCATTATTTTCCTTGCAGCATGTTTTTTTGGGAACAGGGATTATAATAGAGTCTTTCCAGGTGGACGGAACAGTACATGAGTCCAGTGACTTTTGGTAGATGGGACACCAAGCCTCTGCAAGTTCCTGACTGCATGAGTGCAGCAGCCGGCCACATATTCCATCTGGACCTGAGGCCTTTCGGGGACATGTGCGTGCAAACATCTTCTGGACTTCATGTAGATCCACAGTAATTCCCAGATCACTGTGTGTGGGTACAGACTCAAGGGCAGCTATTTTCTCCTGCAGGAAATCAGCTGTTTCAAATCTTGCATAAAAGTTGTTTAGTTCATTGGCCTTTTCCTTTTCATTCGAAACACTAAGGCCCTTCTTTGCTGGAGCCATGTTGGTCATGGCTTTCATAGATTCCCACATTTTTTTGGAATTAGCAGTATGCCTCAAACTTCTCCTTCTCTTTCCGTTTAGCATCCCCAATCTTTTGATTGATCTCTTTCTGGATATTCCTCATAGTTACCAGGTCTCCACTTTTAAACGCTCTATGTTTCTTAACCAGGCACTCTTTAATTTCCCTTGAGATGTAGGGTTTATGGTTATTGTTTTTTTTGTCAACACGTTATCTTTACAGAATTTAATGTATTCTGTCATCGTATCTGTAGCCTCCTCCAAGTCTAGGCTGTGGAAAAGGCTCCAGTCCGTGCAGCAAAAGCAACCTTTGAGTGTTTCTATGCTGTCATTGTCCCACACATGAATAGTTTTAACTTGTGGTTTACTGCTTTTAAGCAGTGACTTATATGTGGGAATCAAGTGGACAACATTGTGATCAGACATGGTAAATGGGGGTTTAGCAGTGGACAGTGGAGGTTTAGCCTCAGCTACATAAGCATTCTTTACATTGCCATAACATTTATCTAAAATGTTTTTACCCCTTGTCTTACAATCAACATACTGCTGAAAACCAGGTAGCACAGATTCAAGCGTAGCAGAAATGGAAATGAAAAACTTTAATGTAAAGATATTTTAAGATTCCTGTCTCGGATTTCGGGAGATGTAGTTCCAGACTCCATATAGCAATCGGAGATAATGGAATAGTTGGCTGTCTACGGTCGGCTGCTACAATTCAACTATGAAGAAGTGGGGCCTGGCAGACAACGCAGCATACCAAGTGTGGTGAGCCTGAGCAGACTGCCGAACACATGATCGCCACCTTCCCCTGTAAAGACCACCTTCAGTGGTCCCTAGTGGGACCAGAGACATGGGTGTACACGACACTGAGTTTGAGGATGATACATGAAAGAAGATGTTATGTTATGTTGGGGTATATAATTAACATTGTGTGTGTGTGTGTGTGTGTGTGTGTGTGTGTGTGTGCGCGCGTGTGTGCGTCCATGCGTGTAGCATGCAATAAGAACCGTGCATCTTATGACGCCAGACTTCACACGGAGGATCTGAAGCTAGCAGTCACCCTGAACAGAGTGGACATCGCCAGGAGTGAGTTCTTCAATGGTGACATCAATTGGATGGTGAGAAACATCACAAGATACCTGAATGTTGAAGTCACACAAATATTGCTACTGTAGATTTGGAGTTCCCAATAAACATTGGACGTCTGGCAGACGTGCAGATGAGGTCTATATTGGGTCCGTCCGTCCAAGACCATTTCTAGACGTCTGTGCGACGTGCAAAATAGATTCAATATTTAGACGTCTAAATATGACCCCTTTTAGACGTCAATATGCAGTTCAATATGTGAACGTCTGGCTGGGTAATTTTTTGGACGTCCTGTGGACGTCTTAAACAGGTGCAGTGATTAATATATTTTTTTATTTGTGATTAGAGAAATAATTAACAACATGTACATATAATATACAACATATGTATTGTTATTAAAGACATGATTAATATATATATAAAATATTTTTTTTAAATGTGAGAAAAGCTAAACTTTGAACTATTTCAAAAATCTATAACTTCTTATTAAACAATTCTAGACTATTGATGTAACCTACCATTCGACTCAATATCATAAAATCTATAACTTCAATAAGAAGTTATAGATTTTTGAAATAGTTCAAAGTTAAGCTTTTCTCACAATTTTCAAAAATATTTTTTTTAAATTAAAAAACACGTTTTCAGACTCAGAAGAGGACGCTGAATCGAATGGGCTAGGTCTCGATTTTGTATGACCCTTAGAAAGTGGTTTAAACAAGCGTTAAAGTTTAGTAAACTTGAAGCTTTTTTCACAAACATATTATTATTTTATTTTGACCCTTCCACCCTCTTATTTATATGATATTGAGTCGAATGGTAGGTTACATCAATAGTCTAGAATTGTTTAATAAGAAGTTATAGATTTTTGAAATAGTTCAAAGTTTAGCTTTTCTCACATTTTTAAAAAATATTTTATTTTTCAATTAAAAAACACCTTTTCAGACTCAAAAAAAGACGCTGAATTGAATGGGATAGGTCTCGATTTTCTAGGACCTTGGGAAATACAAACGGTCACCAAAAAGATTGGACGTTGACTTTTGTATAAAAAACTGATTTTGTTGAGCACAAAATCTGTAACTAATCGCTCCAGATATTTTTTTAAAATCCGAAACTTCTCTCAATCCATATTGAGAGTAAGCCAGATTTTTTGGCACCGGCCCTGATTTTTTCTGACACTGATAAAGCTCAAAGGTCAGCGAAAAGACTGCAAAGGTCAACCCTCGTTACATTTTTAGAAATTGTATTTTTCTTCGAGACTCTGGCTTTAGACTAATGTGATGGCGCTGATTCCAAATATGCAAGTTTCTTTTTTCTCGGACAACAGGAAGTGCCTCAAAAGGCCACTTCCTGGTTGGTTTTAGGGTGTTCCAAGCCTGTGATTTCTCCGATATATTTTTTTTCCAAATCTACACGTAAAATAATGCTAAAATTTGAAATAATCAAACCCTAATATCAAATCATGATTTAATTATCCCTTAATTGGCTATGGTTACGGCTTCGCTATCTCGCTCAATATCTCGAATACGATAAGGACTTAGGGTCCACTTTTTGGATATGTTGTAGAGCTGGCTGAGACGCACATGTGGATGTCTTGTTTGTCCCGTTACGACACACTTCTATTTCTGACTTTGTCCTTTGATATGGTCTTAAGATATAAGACTCTATGTGCCTTCTGAAAGTGTAGGAGGTCAACTTAGGAGTGTCGTACCGGGACAAACAAGACATCCATGCGTGCGCCTTGGCGAGCTGTACAACATATCCGAAAGGTGGATTCTAAAAATGCATCGATTTCGAGATATATCGCTTTATTGCGCGAAATAACTTGACATTTGACCCTAGCCAATTAAGGAGTATGGTAAGGCCGTGTGCAAGGAGAGTTATATGGGCGCGTTCGGGGCGACGCGCTGACCCAGAAACAGGTGTCCAATTTTGTTTTTACTCCTTTCAAACAGTTTTTCACTATTATCTCGGCCCCTAGGGGGCACTGAAACAATCGGACAACGTATTATTGATCAGCTCTTCACCCCGGACGCGTCCATATAACTTTCCTCACACACAAACATGTGGTTCTGAAAATGAGGGTTATTGGGCTTCTTGAATAATTTGGCCACTATGTGTACACAGTGGTTACTCCCTATGGTCTGAGTATCTACAGGGCTGACAAGGGACTAGTAAAGTCTAATAGAGAGTATTAGAGTCTGCTAAAGCCTAGTACACTCTAGTCTAGCCTAGTCCAGCCTGTTCCATGCTAGTATGGCCTATACCACCCTCCCCATGTCTGTTCTCCCAACAGGCTGGACTATACTAGTCTTGGGTGCACTAGGCTGTACTGTACTGTACTGTACTGTACTGTACTGTACTGTATATGTATTATTATTATATTATTATATATTATATTATTATATATATATATATATATATATATATATATATATATATATATATATATATATATATATATATATATATATATATATATATATGCCTAAAAATGTATTATTATTATCATCATCATCATCATCATCATCATTACTACTACTGCAGGACCACATTGGAAACAAGTGTTTCATTAAACTTCGATTTGTTATCCTGGGTTTAAGTTATATTGTGATTTTACTTATATCTTTTACCAAAATCTAATCAAATACTATTACTACTACAGCTGCAACTATAGGCTATATATAATAGTAATATTATATTCTTGATATTAATATAATAACATTATTATTTAATATCATTAGATTCATATAAATAACACCGCTTATTCACGGATGTGGCAACACGCTTGTTTCACGCACATGATTTGGCAACCAGCCAGTGAACGGCATCCTGATTGGCTGAGGCAATATGACATCATGCAACTCAATAGTGAACGCCACTCTGATTGGCTGAGGGAGCGTTTACACTCCGCCCAGCATATTCACCGCGCTCTTTCCTGTTCTCGTCAAACTCCGTCCAGCATTTACATCGCGATTCATCTTCTCAGAGGCCAGACGCTCGCACAGTTCTCGATATTGACTTCTGTCGTGTTTGGCTAACGTCTACAAACTTGAAGGTAAGGCCAGCTAATGTAATGTTACGTAGTGTACTACCTGTTGTCTCAACCAATTTTAGCATGTGGTTGCTATAGACTTAGCATGAATTAGCTAACGTTAGCTAAACATTGGTCAACTAAACTGCATACCATAGCGTAAATATTCAAGACTGCAACGGTAACCAAACCGTTAACATGACCAAGCATTGTGATGCTAACCGTAAGTTTGCCGTAAGTTTGTGGCTAACGGGGTTCTAAGCTAATTGCTAAGCTGCTATACGGGCTAACTGGGTAAGATATACTATGAAGCTACTAAGCTAATTGCTAACCTAAGCTAAGTGCTAACTAGGCTAAGTTTTTACGTCAGCATAGGAAACATGTTTGTGGCTAAGGCCCTGACGGAGCATTTTTTGTTTATCTCGACGTCCTGCGTTGCTTGCATGTGAGCTACAATACTTTTTAAACAATTTGCGCCCACCGCGTGTCGACAGGTCGCTCAGTCGACACGCGGGGCCTTTTTGGCTGGCTCACTTGTACAGCTAGGCCTGGGTACCTAGCTCACCGGCGCGCATGTCCTGTTAATGATTGAATTAATTCTAATTGTCATTTTCTCTCTGCATCTCAGGTGGTGTGAGGTTGTCTGCGGTGATTCTGCTCCTTCTTTGGTTAAAGTAAGTGTTAAATAACGCTATATTGTGATAGTAATCATTGCTTTAGAGGTTTTTTTTTCCATTAACTGTTTTAAATAGCTCTATATTGTGATAGTAATCATTGCTTTAGAGGGTTTTTTCCATTAACTGTTTTAAATAGCTCTATATTGTGATAGTAATTAGAGTGCTTGTTCAGTTGTGTTAAATAGCTCTATATTGTGATAGTAATGATTAGATTGTTTGTTCAGCAAGTGTGTTAAATAGTTCTATATTGTGATGTTAATCATTACTTTAGAGTGTTTGTTCAGTAACAGCTAGTGTTAAATAGATATTGTGATAGTAAACATTGCTATAGTCAAGTGTTTGTTCAGGAGTCTCCATGTCTCTTCAGCTCTTTATTAAAGAGAAAATGCATTTTCGGGGCAGGATACCAATTTTATCCAATCAGGAGAGAGAACTCGGACAAGATACAGATTGAACAAGTGAAATAGGCTCTATGCAGCAGTCATATTGGAAATAAATTGGCCTCTTCTTACTTCCTTCACAGGTGTTACCAATGATACTAATGAAGACTCTGTTCCATTATGGTCAGGGTGCTGACATTGTGCATGTTGGCTCACTGGAAACACTCCATTTTGGTTCCCAAATGGCCCCTTATGGTGTGTGTCTGTACACACACCATTAACTGGGTCCATTTGGTTCCATTTGTACACTCTCAGAGTTATGGGGGTCATTGAAAATAAGACAACCACTATGCCACACTAAATGGAACAGAGCCTTAATTAGTATCATTGGTAACACCTGTGAAGGAAGTAAGGCTGCTGTGCATAGAGCCTATTGGGACTGACACAAAGAAATGAGCAGACAAAATTGGAAATGGAACACTAAAAAATGAAGCTGATAAATGGGTACACTCGCCTCTTGGCTGAAATACTGTCACCTACCTGAAAATGTATTTTTTGTTTATCAAAGAGCTCCTGCTAATGAACAAACGCTCTAGCAATGATTACTATCAGAATATTGTGCTTTAAACTTTTTGTCAATTGTTCCAATTAACACTTGTGTGTGGTGATTCTCAAGGGACCTACCTACTTAAGACAACAGGTAATGGACCAATAGCATCCTAAGTGAATGGCAAATATACAAGCTCAAATGCAGTATGTGTGCTTGTAGATCGGCTATTTTTGTGTCCAACACTACAATGATGTGCGATGGACTAATACGCTTGGATTGTATATGTATCTAACCCATTTCCCCCCTCCCTCAGGTGTTGTGCTGCTGTTGTTGGTGTCCGCCCGTCAGTGGGAGTGGTGTGTGTGGTGATTCTCAGGGGACCTACCTACTTAAGACAACAGGTAACAGTTGTCTTAAGTATGTGTGCTTGTAGATCGGCTATTTTTGTGTCCAACACTACAATGATGTGCGATGGACTAATACGCTTGGATTGTATATGTATCTAACCCATTTCCCCCCTCCCTCAGGTGTTGTGCTGCTGTTGTTGGTGTCCGCCCGTCAGTGGGAGTGGTGTGTGTGGTGATTCTCAGGGGACCTACCTACTTAAGACAACAGGTAACAGTTGTCTTAAGTATGTGTGCTTGTAGATCGGCTATTTTTGTGTCCAACACTACAATGATGTGCGATGGACTAATACGCTTGGATTGCATATGTATCTAACCCATTTCCCCCCTCCCTCAGGTGTTGTGCTGCTGTTGTTGGTGTCCGCCCGTCAGTGGGAGTGGTGTGTGTGGTGATTCTCAGGGGACCTACCTACTTAAGACAACAGGTAACAGTTGTCTTAAGTATGTGTGCTTGTAGATCGGCTATTTTTGTGTCCAACACTACAATGATGTGCGATGGACTAATACGCTTGGATTGTATATGTATCTAACCCATTTCCCCCCTCCCTCAGGTGTTGTGCTGCTGTTGTTGGTGTCCGCCCGTCAGTGGGAGTGGTGTGTGTGGTGATTCTCAGGGGACCTACCTACTTAAGACAACAGGTAACAGTTGTCTTAAGTATGTGTGCTTGTAGATCGGCTATTTTTGTGTCCAACACTACAATGATGTGCGATGGACTAATACGCTTGGATTGTATATGTATCTAACCCATTTCCCCCCTCCCTCAGGTGTTGTGCTGCTGTTGTTGGTGTCCGCCCGTCAGTGGGAGTGGTGTGTGTGGTGATTCTCAGGGGACCTACCTACTTAAGACAACAGGTAACAGTTGTCTTAAGTATGTGTGCTTGTAGATCGGCTATTTTTGTGTCCAACACTACAATGATGTGCGATGGACTAATACGCTTGGATTGTATATGTATCTAACCCATTTCCCCCCTCCCTCAGGTGTTGTGCTGCTGTTGTTGGTGTCCGCCCGTCAGTGGGAGTGGTGTGTGTGGTGATTCTCAGGGGACCTACCTACTTAAGACAACAGGTAACAGTTGTCTTAAGTATGTGTGCTTGTAGATCGGCTATTTTTGTGTCCAACACTACAATGATGTGCGATGGACTAATACGCTTGGATTGTATATGTATCTAACCCATTTCCCCCCTCCCTCAGGTGTTGTGCTGCTGTTGTTGGTGTCCGCCCGTCAGTGGGAGTGGTGTGTGTGGTGATTCTCAGGGGACCTACCTACTTAAGACAACAGGTAACAGTTGTCTTAAGTATGTGTGCTTGTAGATCGGCTATTTTTGTGTCCAACACTACAATGATGTGCGATGGACTAATACGCTTGGATTGTATATGTATCTAACCCATTTCCCCCCTCCCTCAGGTGTTGTGCTGCTGTTGTTGGTGTCCGCCCGTCAGTGGGAGTGGTGTGTGTGGTGATTCTCAGGGGACCTACCTACTTAAGACAACAGGTAACAGTTGTCTTAAGTATGTGTGCTTGTAGATCGGCTATTTTTGTGTCCAACACTACAATGATGTGCGATGGACTAATACGCTTGGATTGTATATGTATCTAACCCATTTCCCCCCTCCCTCAGGTGTTGTGCTGCTGTTGTTGGTGTCCGCCCGTCAGTGGGAGTGGTGTGTGTGGTGATTCTCAGGGGACCTACCTACTTAAGACAACAGGTAACAGTTGTCTTAAGTATGTGTGCTTGTAGATCGGCTATTTTTGTGTCCAACACTACAATGATGTGCGATGGACTAATACGCTTGGATTGTATATGTATCTAACCCATTTCCCCCCTCCCTCAGGTGTTGTGCTGCTGTTGTCGGTGTCCGCCCGTCAGTGGGAGTGGTGTGTGTGGTGATTATCAGGGGACCTACCTACTTAAGACAACAGGTAATGGACCAATAGCATCCTAAGTGAATGGCAAATATACAAGCTCAAATGCAGTATGTGTGCTTGTAGATCGGCTATTTTTGTGTCCAACACTACAATGATGTGCGATGGACTAATACGCTTGGATTGTATATGTATCTAACCCATTTCCCCCCTCCCTCAGGTGTTGTGCTGCTGTTGTTGGTGTCCGCCCGTCAGTGGGAGTGGTGTGTGTGGTGATTATCAGGGGACCTACCTACTTAAGACAACAGGTAATGGACCAATAGCATCCTAAGTGAATGGCAAATATACAAGCTCAAATGCAGTATGTGTGCTTGTAGATCGGCTATTTTTGTGTCCAACACTACAATGATGTGCGATGGACTAATACGCTTGGATTGTATATGTATCTAACCCATTTCCCCCCTCCCTCAGGTGTTGCGCTGCTGTTGTCCGCCGTCAGGTGTTGTGTGAGGTGTCCTATCAAGCAACTGATCAAGGTACCATGCAAACAATCTGACATGTACAGTAGTAACTGACCAACGTATATGAATAGCATACATCTACCAAGTATCCTGCCCCTGTCAAATTAACTGCTAAACTTATGCAGACTCACATCTGTGTTTACAGATATGGCTTACTTGAGAATGAGGTCATGGCGAAAACGCAAAAGAGAAATGGAACTGCTTCTACTTCATTCAGAGAGTGATGACGATCTTCCAGGGATTGAAAATAATTGGGACAGTGACGATGTGCCTGGGACTCAAAGTAGTTCTAACAGTGAGAATGTTCTGGGGACTCCAAACAGTTTTAACAGTGACAGTATGCCTGAGACCTCATCAGATAGTTTGGACTTCGACACAGACATGGAAAATTGGTCTACTGACTCAGAAAAGGAACTAGATCTTAACGCTGAAGTGCCTGTCAGCTTCGAAGAGGACTTGAGACATTGGGCCTTAAACAACAAAGAGACACACAGATCACTTAATGAGTTATTGTCCATATTAAGAAAGCAAGGGCACCTATTGCCTGTAGATGCCAGGACACTTCTTGCTACACCACAACGCAATACAACTGAAGATAAATGTGGGGGGCGGTACAAGTACTACGGTTTAGAAAAGGGGATCTGCCGTTTCTTAAGTCAGACAGAGAGCAATGATGTAAACGTCAGCATTAACATTGATGGCATCCCACTTTTCAAAAGTAGTAGTGTCCAATTCTGGCCAATACTGGCAAAGTGTGGCCATTTCGATCCATTTATTGTAGCTATATATAGTGGACAAAGTAAGCCGAGTCCACTTGAGGACTATCTTCAAGAATTTTTGACTGAGTACAAACATCTCCAAGACAATGGGATAGTTTATAAAGGCAGGACCTACAACGTCCATATTGATTCTCTAGTCTGTGATGCGCCAGCAAGGGCGTATCTAAAACGTATTAAGAATCATAATTCCTATGAGAGTTGTGAAAGATGTATAGTCAGAGGTGTTTATGTTGACAGAAGAATGGTTTTCAGTGAACAGGACTGCGCTTCTCGAACAGACGAAGGTTTTTCCAGGGTAGAGTACAACAACCACCAAACTGGTGCCAGCCCCCTCATTGCTGCAGGAATTCCTTGTGTTAGCTCATTCGTCTTGGATTACATGCATATGGTCAGCTTGGGCGTAGTTAAACGCATGTTAATTTACTTGACCCGTGGCCCAAAGATTAGTCGTTTATCTGTGAGGCAAAAGGATGCAATATCCCAACAACTAATTGCACTGAGAGGGAAGATGCCAAGTGAGTTTGCTCGTCAACCCCGGGGTTTACACGATCTAGATAGGTGGAAGGCCACTGAACTAAGGCAGTTTTTGCTCTACACAGGACCTGTGGTATTAAGAAAAGTGCTGTCCCCTGAAAGATACAAACATTTCTTGTCGTTGACAGTAGCCATGTCGATAATGCTGGAGTCAGATGAGAGGACTCGGAATGCTTATCTCCAATATGCTCAAGAACTAATTAAACACTTTGTCAAGTGCAGTGCTCACCACTATGGCAAGACCTTTCCTGTATACAATGTACATGGACTAATTCATCTCCATGAAGATGTGAGCCAGTTCAACTGCTCGTTAAATGACATTTCCTGTTTTCCGTTTGAAAACTACCTGCAACAGATCAAGAAACATGTGAGGAGTGGGAGAAGTCCTCTGGAACAAGTCACCAGGCGTTTGTCAGAAATTGAACATTCGGAATTGAACACTAGCAAAACAAATCCTAAAGTATTTGTTTCTGTTAAAGAAAAAGACAGTTGTTTTCTCTTGAGAGATGACAGATTTGCTTTTGTTAGACAGAAGAATGCAGATGGGACTTTAGCTTGTGAGATTCTGCATCAGCGCCACACGTCACCATTATTTGACCAGCCATGCAGCTCCAAACTTCTAAATATAGTGTGCACACAGAATGGTCAGGGTAGGATGAAAAATGGACTACTGCGTGAAACGGATCTGTTCCGCAAGGTGGCTTGCCTCCCACAGGAAACCGGTGGTTATGTCCTCATACCCCTTCGCCATGGTCTGGAACAGCAATTTTAAAGGTTAAGTTTAATTTTTCTTTGGGCTAGTTCCATCCCGGCTGCACCTTCCTCGATCATCACCTGCACGTCTCCCAGCACACCCTAAATCTCCTATTTGTCTTGTGTAGCAGCATCCTTCTCCCAATGTCACCTAGCTCCGCCGCAGATAAACCATCTCTACCTCACCTCTCGCTTTATCCACCGATCTCTTGCTTTATCGGCTAACCTTTTGACCTGGGCTTATAATGCAGGGGTCTTCAACAGGGGGTCCGGGACCCCTAGGGGGTCCTCAGAGTTACTACCTAGGGGCCGCCAAATCTTTGTGGTATATATTTCTTTTTTACATTAACCACTTGAACCCTAGCATCCCTTTCCTGAGGGTAACTTTAGCCAAACATAGCCGATCTACAAGCTCACAACGCCTCGCAGTGTGAGGCGTTGTGAGCTTGTAGATCGGCTATTTTGGGCAAAAAGGTTTGGTGTAGATGGAGAAAAAAATAGCAGACCAAGTTAAAAAAAAAAGTTTAATCTGAAACACAATTTTATACTCCATCTCTCTCGACTAGGGGGTCCTTGGCCTGAAAACGTTGAAGACCTATGCTCTAATGTAGTAATTTCTGTTCCTTCCATGTTGCTTCTAATGAGAATCGTAGCATTTCAACCCGGCCGCCTCCAGTTGTTTGCCCTCTACTAACATGACCATTTGCCCCGGTGATTTATTGACTATGGTTCATGGAATGTATTTTCTCAGACATGTGTGTGTGCTGTCCTTTTCAGGTCATGTATGCCAGGGCTGTGTGGTTGGAGGATGGAAAGGAGACGGAGGGTACCATTCCTAACAATTGGATCGACAGCGGTGCGGGAAACATCAGATGGCCAAATGTTGCAAAACCAATACACGCTTTCAAGATGATCAAGATGAAGACAAACCCCCAGGATGACTGGCTGACTTTCCAACTAGTCAAGATAAAGATGACTTCAGGCAGGTTTTGTTTTTGGATCATTTCCTCAATAATTCAAGTCAAAATGGTTGAATCAATGTTTACGGTTGAATTGTATAACTTCTAGTTAAAGCTCGTGACTGTGACAACTGCCACTTGACCAGCCAAGCAGAGGACGAAGAGGAGGATGTGGTGATGAGAGGGAAAAGGAAACCTGTTAAAAGAAAAGATAATGACTTTGTTGCTGGGTTCGGTATGTGTCTACTAAAGTTATTTATAAATATGAAATGTGTTAACAGAAACTGGGCCTCACATTGTAGACCATTCATGTTTTATCATGTTCTGTACTTTAACAGAATCTGATGAGGATGATGAGCCGGGGGAGGCGAGCATGATGGGTAACTTTTTTCTATAATCAATTTATAAGGCCTATGTAAAAAATGACAATCAAATGCTTTTATAAGGCTGTCTATTTTCGATATGGATGTGTTTATTTTTACTTAAAATTGCATCCGTATAGGTGACACGCTGCCCTCCTTTCCGAACGCACCAAGAAAGTTGCAGTCCAGCCAGGACAACTCTGTGTTCAATGCTTGTGAGTATTGATGTCAATTCATGAAATATGATAATGATGTATGGGGTACACACAACATGAAAGCAGTTACAAGCTGATTGTTATGTTTCAGACTCTGAAAATCAAGCCATGTCTCGCTCAGTGGAGCGTGCTGCCACTTCTCGGGGCAGGGGAATGGCTACTCTACGTGAGTACGCTTCTCCCATTGCACCAACAAAGTTGAAGTCCATTCAGGACGAAACACTGTTTGTTGAATTAAGTTTGGTTATGATTTCTTTAGTATACACATGACGGCAACATGAATAGGCTGATTCATATGTTTCAGAATCTGAAAATCAAGCCCTGGATGGCCTGGTGGGTGTCTTGGTGGACACAATGTCTGTCGAGTTGGAGAATGCTGAGGGGTCTCGGCCCAGGGAAATGTCTACAAACAGTGAGTATGCATCACATTTAAGCAGTCATTTTTTGGTTTACAAATCAATTTGGTATCTAAGAACATCTGTCTTTTCCAGGCTCCCGACATGCAAGTGTAGCACCTCGAAGCGGAGAAATGTCCACACCCCGTGAGTATTCACTTTCTCCATTGCCCCAAAAAATGTAAAGTACCGGTACATTCAGTTCACAAGCAGTGAGTAAGTAGTTACAAGCTCATCACGTGTTTCAGGCTTGCCTCGCCCGGTGGAGCGTGCTGAGGGATCGCGGCGCAGGGAAATGTCTACACACAGTGAGTATGAATCACATTTAAACCATTTTGTTTACATATATTGATATTTGGAATCTAAGCAAATGATGTCTTTTTCAGGCTCTCAACATGAAAGCCAAGCACCTAGGCGCAGAGAAGCATCCACACCCAGTGAGTATAAAGCACATAGACACATTCACCGTTTCTTTACAAATCAATATTTGGAATCTAAGCAAATTCTGTCTTTTTCAGGCTCTCAACATGAAAGCCAAGCTCCTAGGCGCAGAGAAGCATCCACACCCAGTGAGTATAAAGCACATTGAAACATTCACCGTTTCTTTACAAATCAATATTTGGAATCTAAGCAAATTCTGTCTTTTTCAGGCTCTCGACATACAAGCCTAACACCTAGGCGCAGAGAAGCATCCACACCCAGTGAGTATAAAGCACATTGAAACATTCACCGTTTCTTTACAAATCAATATTTGGAATCTAAGCAAATTATGTCTTTTTCAGGCTCTCAACATGAAAGCCAAGCACCTAGGCGCAGAGAAGCATCCACACCCAGTGAGTATAAAGCACATAGACACATTCACCGTTTCTTTACAAATCAATATTTGGAATCTAAGCAAATTATGTCTTTTTCAGGCTCTCAACATGAAAGCCAAGCACCTAGGCGCAGAGAAGCATCCACACCCAGTGAGTATAAAGCACATAGACACATTCACCGTTTCTTTACAAATCAATATTTGGAATCTAAGCAAATTCTGTCTTTTTCAGGCTCTCAACATGAAAGCCAAGCTCCTAGGCGCAGAGAAGCATCCACACCCAGTGAGTATAAAGCACATTGAAACATTCACCGTTTCTTTACAAATCAATATTTGGAATCTAAGCAAATTCTGTCTTTTTCAGGCTCTCGACATACAAGCCTAACACCTAGGCGCAGAGAAGCATCCACACCCAGTGAGTATAAAGCACATTGAAACATTCACCGTTTCTTTACAAATCAATATTTGGAATCTAAGCAAATTCTGTCTTTTTCAGGCTCTCGACATGCAAGCCAAGCACCTCGGCGCAAAGAAATGTCCACACCTAGTGAGCATTCGTCACATTTTAAAAGGTCACCTTTTTGCTTACTATTGAGACATGTTAAATCTAATACATGTGTGTTCTTCAGGAGCTCAACAAGCACATGGAGGTCCTCCAAGGCATGGCTATCGCTCAAGGTAAGGTTAGGGCACAGCATCAGTAGCGACTGACTTCTACTGGTTGGTCTCCAGCCCTTATATAGCTGCCCTATTGATTTCCTACAACTTGTTCTAGGCCACATATCAGGGGCACTGAACTATGTGGATCCACCTCGCTACTCCGACACCCCGGAGTTCCGACAGCCGGAATCTCCCAGGGACCGCCCGAAGGGGTCCCTGGTGGTGAGTGTGGAAGAGAACCAAGTGCTGCCGTCGAAAAAGAGCAGATCGACAAGGCTGCGTAGGCCTGTGGTGGCCGCGGGGCGCAATACCACCGGCGTCCCCCGGTCCCCATCGGGGGTCCATGGACCACCTCCGTGCCCAGGGACGGTGGCTCCCGGGGCAGGTAGAGCGGGCGGGCGCTCACCCGGCAGTGTGCCGCGAGGCACTGGGCTCCCTGGCCCTTCCCCTGTGTGAGCGGGGAAGGCAGGGGGAACCGCCGACTGGTGCCATCGGGTAGCTAGGGACCATGCCCGGGATGAGGCTCCATCCTGGGGCAGAGCCGGGGCGCCGAGGGGCCCGAAATCCTGGTTCTCTGAAAAAAATCGAAAATTCTTCTAAGTGCCCAGGGCCCTAGAGGAGGCCAGGACGACCCTTCCTGCCTCCGTCATTTTTCCTCCAGGGGCCCGGAAGGCCGACTGGTGCCATCGGGTAGCTAGGGACCATGCCCGGGATGAGGCTCCATCCTGGGGCAGAGCCGGGGCGCCGAGGGGCCCCAAATCCTGGTTCTCTGAAAAAAATCGAAAATTCTTCTAAGTGCCCAGGGCCCTAGAGGAGGCCAGGACGACCCTTCCTGCCTCCGTCATTTTTCCTCCAGGGGCCCGGAAGGCCGACTGGTGCCATCGGGTAGCTAGGGACCATGCCCGGGATGAGGCTCCATCCTGGGGCAGAGCCGGGGCGCCGAGGGGCCCGAAATCCTGGTTCTCTGAAAAAAATCGAAAATTCTTCTAAGTGCCCAGGGCCCTAGAGGAGGCCAGGATGAGCCTTCCTGCCTCCGTCATTTTTCCTCCAGGGGCCCGGAAGGCCGACCGGTGCCATCGGGTAGTTGTAGCCCAGGACAGAGGCATGGGTCCTGGGCAGGCGACGGGTCCGGAGGGGCCCCGAGTCATGGTTCTCCAAAAAATTGAAAAATCGCGCCGAGTGCTGGCATGGGCTCCAGGGGTCCCCGGGGACCCCCTGGAGGACCCCCGGCCGAAAACCTCAACCTTTTTCGGGCGCTAAGAGCTTGTCGATCGGCTCTTTTTGGGGCTAAAATCCTGGAGCTTTCGGAAAAAAGCCGGGATTTCTTCAGAGTCCAGAGCTCCCAAGGAGCTCTGAGCTCCGCCATGGCTCCCTCCTTTGAAATTCTCTCTCGGGAGTCTCGGCCACTTTTGCCAGCGGATAGCTAGGGACCATGCCCCACGAAGGGGCACCCTCCTGGGGTGGCGGCGGGGCGGCGAGACGCCCCGGATCCTGGAGCTTTCGGAAAAAAGCCGGGATTTCTTCAGAGTCCAGAGCTCCCAAGGAGCTCTGAGCTCCGCCATGGCTCCCTCCTTTGAAATTCTCTCTCGGGAGTCTCGGCCACTTTTGCCAGCGGATAGCTAGGGACCATGCCCCACGAAGGGGCACCCTCCTGGGGTGGCGGCGGGGCGGCGAGACGCCCCGGATCCTGGAGCTTTCGGAAAAAAGCCGGGATTTCTTCAGAGTCCAGAGCTCCCAAGAAGCTCTGGGTTCCGCCACGGCCTCCTCCTTTGAAATTCTCTCCCGGGACTCCCAGCCACTGGTGCCAGCGGATAGCTAGGGACCATGCCCCACGAAGGGGCACCCTCCTGGGGTGGCGGCGGGGCGGCGAGACGCCCCGAATCCTGGAGCTTTCGGAAAAAAGCCGGGATTTCTTCAGAGTCCAGAACTCCCAAGGAGCTCTGAGCTCCGCCATGGCTCCCTCCTTTGAAATTCTCTCTCGGGAGTCTCGGCCACTTTTGCCAGCGGATAGCTAGGGACCATGCCCCACGAAGGGGCACCCTCCTGGGGTGGCGGCGGGGCGGCGAGACGCCCCGAATCCTGGAGCTTTCGGAAAAAAGCCGGGATTTCTTCAGAGTCCAGAGCTCCCAAGGAGCTCTGAGCTCCGCCATGGCTCCCTCCTTTGAAATTCTCTCTCGGGAGTCTCGGCCACTTTTGCCAGCGGATAGCTAGGGACCATGCCCCACGAAGGGGCACCCTCCTGGGGTGGCGGCGGGGCGGCGAGACGCCCCGAATCCTGGAGCTTTCGGAAAAAAGCCGGGATTTCTTCAGAGTCCAGAGCTCCCAAGGAGCTCTGAGCTCCGCCATGGCTCCCTCCTTTGAAATTCTCTCTCGGGAGTCTCGGCCACTTTTGCCAGCGGATAGCTAGGGACCATGCCCGAGAACGGGGCATGGTCCCGGGGCAGTGTGGGCGCCGCGAGGCGCCCCTTTGTCCTGGATCTCCGCGTGGTACCTCCCCGTCCCCACTCCGGGGCCCTGGAGGCGCCCGGCTCGCCCTTGCCTCCCTCCTTTGAAAAAGTCTCCCGGTAGTCTCGGCCACTTTTGCCAGAACGAGTGTATGGAACCGGCGTGCGGACGCCGAGGCTGGGGCCGACGGCGAGGCTCCGTCTCGGGGCCGCCCGGGCGGGCCGAGCCGGGCGCCGGTGATGGTGGCCATGGGTCCCTTTCCCCCTCCCCGATAGGGGGGAAAGAACCAGGAAATTGGACGCCACAGTGGCCATCGGGTGTATGGGAAGAGAGAGGCCTCCGGTCGGGCACGGCCGGGCGGCCGTGCGCCCTGGAGCTCCTCCGCGAGCCCGGGAGAAGATGGGCTATTCCGTGGCCCCCTCCTTTGAAATTCTCTCCCGGGCAGACCGGCAACTCGTGCCAGCTCGAGTGTATGGAACCGGCGTGCGGGCGCCGAGGCCGGGCCGAGAGAGAGGCCTCGGGTCGGGCGCGCCGCCTCGGCCGGGCGCCCTGGAGGTCTCTGGAGCCCAGGAGGTCCTGGGCTCCGCCATGGCCCCCTCCTTTGAAATTCTCTCCCGGTAGTCTCGGCAACTTTTCCCAGAACGAGTTTATGGACCAGCGTGCGGACGTTGGGGACGGAACGCAGGCCCGCACGGAGGGCCTGCCGGGGGTCGCTAGGCACGGCGACCCCCGGGAACCGTGGTGGAACCACCACCGCGGGACCCACTGACCGACTGGCAAACGAAGCCCGCCTCTTGCAAGGGCCCCGCCGGCACCTCGTGTGCTCCGGCGGATGCTGCTTGCAGCCTGCGGGCCCGAACAGGCGCGGAGGAACCACGTGCGGAGAGGCCTCGGTGGTCTCTTCTCCGCACTCCTCCGCGGCCGACCCCGTCCTAGCGAGACCGAGACGCCCCGTCTGCCCTAGCTGTCCTGCCACGGACCGCCCGAGGGCCCCCGCTGTCGGCCTGGCCTCGAGCCCCCTCACCGGGGCTCGGCGAGGAGATCCGTATGCAGCGGGGGCGCGAAGGCGCGCTCCGGAGACTCCGTTTCTCAAACCCTGCCCGCGTCGCGTACTCCGGCGACCGACCAAACAGCTGCGTACCGGGCCATGGACTGCCGATCCACCGTAACACGCTTTCGACCGGCTGGGTGGTAAAGGCGGACCGCGGTGACCGTCGCAGTGCACGCCTCCGGGAGAGAGCCGCCCGCCCCTCTCGCGGGGGGCCTCGGGCGGAAGCTCCGCGGACCGGCAACCCCACGGCGCGCGCCTCAGCTGGGCGCGACGTCCGCGGCGGAACAGGAGGCCTACCTGGTTGATCCTGCCAGTAGCATATGCTTGTCTTAAAGGGCGCTGCAGACCTGTCTGAGTTGGGCGTGCAGGCACTGCCAAGTGCCCACGCCGGGACAGTACCTTATATGGGTGTAGAACACATAGGTGGTGCACGCAGGAGTTGGGTAAACCAGAGTCCCCGATAGTACGCCCGCAAGGCAAGTTACCTTGATGGGGTTGGGGGTGGGGAAACTTGACATGAACCTGCGAGCAGCTACGTATCTATGTGGGTCGTGCCCGGCGCCCCGGCTGTCCCGCAACTCAGCAGTGGCTGCGCCCGAGCTGTTCGAACGAGATTCCCCCTGTCTTGCAACAGACCGCCCGAGGGCCCCCCGCGGTCGGCCTCGCCTTTGGCGAGGAGATCCGTATGCCTTGGGGGCGCCCGAATCAACCGAACGAGATTGCCACTGTCCCCTACCTAGCGAAACCATATAGCCGAGGGAAGAAGACAGTCCTCAGCGAGGAAACAAGACCCTGCTAACGGGCATTATAAATACTTTTGCAGCAGCGCTTGTACCACCAGGTACCTGCGGTCCGTAGGCCGCGGGACCCCCCGACTTATCGCCCGCCGAGGGGTGCTTAAGAGTGGGTCCGCGGGACCGGCCGGTGAGCCGGGTCCGACGCGCTAAGTCCATAATAGTCCCATGGGCGCGCGTCGGCGTTTGTACTACCAGGTCCACGCGGAGCTTTGGCCGCGGCCTGTCAGTCCACTTAACGCCCGCTGAGGGGTGCTTAAGAGTGGGTCCACGGGACCGCCTGGAGAGCCGGGTGTCCCCCGGAGGCGGGGGTCCCCCGGACCGGAGCCAGTACCCAGCCTCGGGGCTCCCTGGGCCGGGTCGAGGCCTCGCCGGGGGTCCCCGGTCCGAGTCTGACGGCTGTTTTTCTGGCTGTCGGAACTCCGGGGTGTCGGAGTAGCGAGGTGGATCCCAGGGGGATCCACCTCGCTACTCCGACACCCCGGAGTTCCGACAGCCGGAATCTCCCAGGGACCGCCCGAAGGGGTCCCTGGTGGTGAGTGTGGAAGAGAACCAAGTGCTGCCGTCGAAAAAGAGCAGATCGACAAGGCTGCGTAGGCCTGTGGTGGCCGCGGGGCGCAATACCACCGGCGTCCCCCGGTCCCCATCGGGGGTCCATGGACCACCTCCGTGCCCAGGGACGGTGGCTCCCGGGGCAGGTAGAGCGGGCGGGCGCTCACCCGGCAGTGTGCCGCGAGGCACTGGGCTCCCTGGCCCTTCCCCTGTGTGAGCGGGGAAGGCAGGGGGAACCGCCGACTGGTGCCATCGGGTAGCTAGGGACCATGCCCGGGATGAGGCTCCATCCTGGGGCAGAGCCGGGGCGCCGAGGGGCCCGAAATCCTGGTTCTCTGAAAAAAATCGAAAATTCTTCTAAGTGCCCAGGGCCCTAGAGGAGGCCAGGACGACCCTTCCTGCCTCCGTCATTTTTCCTCCAGGGGCCCGGAAGGCCGACTGGTGCCATCGGGTAGCTAGGGACCATGCCCGGGATGAGGCTCCATCCTGGGGCAGAGCCGGGGCGCCGAGGGGCCCCAAATCCTGGTTCTCTGAAAAAAATCGAAAATTCTTCTAAGTGCCCAGGGCCCTAGAGGAGGCCAGGACGACCCTTCCTGCCTCCGTCATTTTTCCTCCAGGGGCCCGGAAGGCCGACTGGTGCCATCGGGTAGCTAGGGACCATGCCCGGGATGAGGCTCCATCCTGGGGCAGAGCCGGGGCGCCGAGGGGCCCGAAATCCTGGTTCTCTGAAAAAAATCGAAAATTCTTCTAAGTGCCCAGGGCCCTAGAGGAGGCCAGGATGAGCCTTCCTGCCTCCGTCATTTTTCCTCCAGGGGCCCGGAAGGCCGACCGGTGCCATCGGGTAGTTGTAGCCCAGGACAGAGGCATGGGTCCTGGGCAGGCGACGGGTCCGGAGGGGCCCCGAGTCATGGTTCTCCAAAAAATTGAAAAATCGCGCCGAGTGCTGGCATGGGCTCCAGGGGTCCCCGGGGACCCCCTGGAGGACCCCCGGCCGAAAACCTCAACCTTTTTCGGGCGCTAAGAGCTTGTCGATCGGCTCTTTTTGGGGCTAAAATCCTGGAGCTTTCGGAAAAAAGCCGGGATTTCTTCAGAGTCCAGAGCTCCCAAGGAGCTCTGAGCTCCGCCATGGCTCCCTCCTTTGAAATTCTCTCTCGGGAGTCTCGGCCACTTTTGCCAGCGGATAGCTAGGGACCATGCCCCACGAAGGGGCACCCTCCTGGGGTGGCGGCGGGGCGGCGAGACGCCCCGGATCCTGGAGCTTTCGGAAAAAAGCCGGGATTTCTTCAGAGTCCAGAGCTCCCAAGGAGCTCTGAGCTCCGCCATGGCTCCCTCCTTTGAAATTCTCTCTCGGGAGTCTCGGCCACTTTTGCCAGCGGATAGCTAGGGACCATGCCCCACGAAGGGGCACCCTCCTGGGGTGGCGGCGGGGCGGCGAGACGCCCCGGATCCTGGAGCTTTCGGAAAAAAGCCGGGATTTCTTCAGAGTCCAGAGCTCCCAAGAAGCTCTGGGTTCCGCCACGGCCTCCTCCTTTGAAATTCTCTCCCGGGACTCCCAGCCACTGGTGCCAGCGGATAGCTAGGGACCATGCCCCACGAAGGGGCACCCTCCTGGGGTGGCGGCGGGGCGGCGAGACGCCCCGAATCCTGGAGCTTTCGGAAAAAAGCCGGGATTTCTTCAGAGTCCAGAGCTCCCAAGGAGCTCTGAGCTCCGCCATGGCTCCCTCCTTTGAAATTCTCTCTCGGGAGTCTCGGCCACTTTTGCCAGCGGATAGCTAGGGACCATGCCCCACGAAGGGGCACCCTCCTGGGGTGGCGGCGGGGCGGCGAGACGCCCCGAATCCTGGAGCTTTCGGAAAAAAGCCGGGATTTCTTCAGAGTCCAGAGCTCCCAAGGAGCTCTGAGCTCCGCCATGGCTCCCTCCTTTGAAATTCTCTCTCGGGAGTCTCGGCCACTTTTGCCAGCGGATAGCTAGGGACCATGCCCCACGAAGGGGCACCCTCCTGGGGTGGCGGCGGGGCGGCGAGACGCCCCGGATCCTGGAGCTTTCGGAAAAAAGCCGGGATTTCTTCAGAGTCCAGAGCTCCCAAGAAGCTCTGGGTTCCGCCACGGCCTCCTCCTTTGAAATTCTCTCCCGGGACTCCCAGCCACTGGTGCCAGCGGATAGCTAGGGACCATGCCCCACGAAGGGGCACCCTCCTGGGGTGGCGGCGGGGCGGCGAGACGCCCCGAATCCTGGAGCTTTCGGAAAAAAGCCGGGATTTCTTCAGAGTCCAGAACTCCCAAGGAGCTCTGAGCTCCGCCATGGCTCCCTCCTTTGAAATTCTCTCTCGGGAGTCTCGGCCACTTTTGCCAGCGGATAGCTAGGGACCATGCCCCACGAAGGGGCACCCTCCTGGGGTGGCGGCGGGGCGGCGAGACGCCCCGAATCCTGGAGCTTTCGGAAAAAAGCCGGGATTTCTTCAGAGTCCAGAGCTCCCAAGGAGCTCTGAGCTCCGCCATGGCTCCCTCCTTTGAAATTCTCTCTCGGGAGTCTCGGCCACTTTTGCCAGCGGATAGCTAGGGACCATGCCCCACGAAGGGGCACCCTCCTGGGGTGGCGGCGGGGCGGCGAGACGCCCCGAATCCTGGAGCTTTCGGAAAAAAGCCGGGATTTCTTCAGAGTCCAGAGCTCCCAAGGAGCTCTGAGCTCCGCCATGGCTCCCTCCTTTGAAATTCTCTCTCGGGAGTCTCGGCCACTTTTGCCAGCGGATAGCTAGGGACCATGCCCCACGAAGGGGCACCCTCCTGGGGTGGCGGCGGGGCGGCGAGACGCCCCGAATCCTGGAGCTTTCGGAAAAAAGCCGGGATTTCTTCAGAGTCCAGAGCTCCCAAGGAGCTCTGAGCTCCGCCATGGCTCCCTCCTTTGAAATTCTCTCTCGGGAGTCTCGGCCACTTTTGCCAGCGGATAGCTAGGGACCATGCCCGAGAACGGGGCATGGTCCCGGGGCAGTGTGGGCGCCGCGAGGCGCCCCTTTGTCCTGGATCTCCGCGTGGTACCTCCCCGTCCCCACTCCGGGGCCCTGGAGGCGCCCGGCTCGCCCTTGCCTCCCTCCTTTGAAAAAGTCTCCCGGTAGTCTCGGCCACTTTTGCCAGAACGAGTGTATGGAACCGGCGTGCGGACGCCGAGGCTGGGGCCGACGGCGAGGCTCCGTCTCGGGGCCGCCCGGGCGGGCCGAGCCGGGCGCCGGTGATGGTGGCCATGGGTCCCTTTCCCCCTCCCCGATAGGGGGGAAAGAACCAGGAAATTGGACGCCACAGTGGCCATCGGGTGTATGGGAAGAGAGAGGCCTCCGGTCGGGCACGGCCGGGCGGCCGTGCGCCCTGGAGCTCCTCCGCGAGCCCGGGAGAAGATGGGCTATTCCGTGGCCCCCTCCTTTGAAATTCTCTCCCGGGCAGACCGGCAACTCGTGCCAGCTCGAGTGTATGGAACCGGCGTGCGGGCGCCGAGGCCGGGCCGAGAGAGAGGCCTCGGGTCGGGCGCGCCGCCTCGGCCGGGCGCCCTGGAGGTCTCTGGAGCCCAGGAGGTCCTGGGCTCCGCCATGGCCCCCTCCTTTGAAATTCTCTCCCGGTAGTCTCGGCAACTTTTCCCAGAACGAGTTTATGGACCAGCGTGCGGACGTTGGGGACGGAACGCAGGCCCGCACGGAGGGCCTGCCGGGGGTCGCTAGGCACGGCGACCCCCGGGAACCGTGGTGGAACCACCACCGCGGGACCCACTGACCGACTGGCAAACGAAGCCCGCCTCTTGCAAGGGCCCCGCCGGCACCTCGTGTGCTCCGGCGGATGCTGCTTGCAGCCTGCGGGCCCGAACAGGCGCGGAGGAACCACGTGCGGAGAGGCCTCGGTGGTCTCTTCTCCGCACTCCTCCGCGGCCGACCCCGTCCTAGCGAGACCGAGACGCCCCGTCTGCCCTAGCTGTCCTGCCACGGACCGCCCGAGGGCCCCCGCTGTCGGCCTGGCCTCGAGCCCCCTCACCGGGGCTCGGCGAGGAGATCCGTATGCAGCGGGGGCGCGAAGGCGCGCTCCGGAGACTCCGTTTCTCAAACCCTGCCCGCGTCGCGTACTCCGGCGACCGACCAAACAGCTGCGTACCGGGCCATGGACTGCCGATCCACCGTAACACGCTTTCGACCGGCTGGGTGGTAAAGGCGGACCGCGGTGACCGTCGCAGTGCACGCCTCCGGGAGAGAGCCGCCCGCCCCTCTCGCGGGGGGCCTCGGGCGGAAGCTCCGCGGACCGGCAACCCCACGGCGCGCGCCTCAGCTGGGCGCGACGTCCGCGGCGGAACAGGAGGCCTACCTGGTTGATCCTGCCAGTAGCATATGCTTGTCTTAAAGGGCGCTGCAGACCTGTCTGAGTTGGGCGTGCAGGCACTGCCAAGTGCCCACGCCGGGACAGTACCTTATATGGGTGTAGAACACATAGGTGGTGCACGCAGGAGTTGGGTAAACCAGAGTCCCCGATAGTACGCCCGCAAGGCAAGTTACCTTGATGGGGTTGGGGGTGGGGAAACTTGACATGAACCTGCGAGCAGCTACGTATCTATGTGGGTCGTGCCCGGCGCCCCGGCTGTCCCGCAACTCAGCAGTGGCTGCGCCCGAGCTGTTCGAACGAGATTCCCCCTGTCTTGCAACAGACCGCCCGAGGGCCCCCCGCGGTCGGCCTCGCCTTTGGCGAGGAGATCCGTATGCCTTGGGGGCGCCCGAATCAACCGAACGAGATTGCCACTGTCCCCTACCTAGCGAAACCATATAGCCGAGGGAAGAAGACAGTCCTCAGCGAGGAAACAAGACCCTGCTAACGGGCATTATAAATACTTTTGCAGCAGCGCTTGTACCACCAGGTACCTGCGGTCCGTAGGCCGCGGGACCCCCCGACTTATCGCCCGCCGAGGGGTGCTTAAGAGTGGGTCCGCGGGACCGGCCGGTGAGCCGGGTCCGACGCGCTAAGTCCATAATAGTCCCATGGGCGCGCGTCGGCGTTTGTACTACCAGGTCCACGCGGAGCTTTGGCCGCGGCCTGTCAGTCCACTTAACGCCCGCTGAGGGGTGCTTAAGAGTGGGTCCACGGGACCGCCTGGAGAGCCGGGTGTCCCCCGGAGGCGGGGGTCCCCCGGACCGGAGCCAGTACCCAGCCTCGGGGCTCCCTGGGCCGGGTCGAGGCCTCGCCGGGGGTCCCCGGTCCGAGTCTGACGGCTGTTTTTCTGGCTGTCGGAACTCCGGGGTGTCGGAGTAGCGAGGTGGATCCGGAGGAGTCCATCTTTATGGTCATGGCCTTCCTGACACATCGATCTGTGTATTTATCAGATGGGGACTAGGACAGCATATGTTGTCTTTGCACATTTTTTATTGTCTTTTTCTATACTATGCAGATGCAGTCATGAAATTCGATCCTGAAGCCACAGAGGACCTCATAAAGCACCATGCCGCAGACCACCTCAAACACGCTCCAGCGAGAAGGGGAGGCGGAGGACACAGAGCAGACACTCAGAACTGAACTAGAACTGGCACTGTCCATGTTGGGGGATCTTGCATGGTGTCACTATACACAGATTGTGTACTCGTCTTGTTGTTCAGTGTTGTTTTGGGTGGGACCGACCCAAGTGAAAAGGGCACTGATGTTCTCCCTATACAAAGTAGGCTAGTGCTATTATTTTTTTTATTATTTTTATTTGACCAGTGATGTATAAAAAAATAAGCTGTAGCTGTTCTGTTGCTAATCAGCCTAGTGACTGCTGTGTGTGACCTTCTTCTGTGTCTTGAGCTAGACTGTTCCCTGTTTTCAGAGCTGTGTCAGACACTGACAGTACAAAATTGTTGGAGTAAGTGGATGTCCAGCTTGTGTTCTGTCAAAATATTTCATGGCTTCATCTTTTTTTTTGATTGAATACTTTATTTGTCAGAAATGTGAACGGCACAAGCTACGTTATAGACCAATTATTTGTTTACTAACATTGAGCCTGGACGCACAGGTGATTGTTTCACGCAATCAATTCCCAACCTGTTTCGGGGTGCACTGGTTTCAGCACACCCCAACCCCCTCTTGTGTGTGTTGGCTAGTGAGACGCGTCCTAACGGGACCTGATATAATGGGTTTCGTTGCGCGCATACTGGCTGCACGCAGCCAGTATGACGTCGTCTGTTAAGGGGTCTATAAGGCTAATAGGATGACTCAAGTCCTGCAATGCTCAGCTCACAAGGAAAATAAAGAGATGGAAAGAAGTGTGGATTGAATTGTGAATTTATTTGTATCTATAATCCCGGTTTACAGAAGGTGGCATACCCATTTGATGTTCAGTTCAGTTTGCCTTAGCTTTGATAGCACAGCTGCATGTGAACTGGAAACACATACCTTCAAATGTGTTTCCAATTAACATTGCTGCTGAGCCAATCAAACAAAGCTACAGGAAAATGAACTGGAAATGGGCCACTGTCTGAAAATGGGGATTAGTTATAAACCGAGCCTAGAAGCAGTGTAAAAAAGATGTCTACAATTAGTCTAAATTTGACGTAGAAAAGACGCCCACAATGACCTAATTTGGACTAGAATAAGCCCTTATATAGAGGTCCTGTGGACGTCAAAATTGGACGTTCAGAAGACGTCAGAAAAAGACGTCAGAAAAACGTTTCAGTCTGCACCCTCCAGAGACCAAAATGTGACGTTCAAAAATGACCTTTAAAAGACGTCGTTTAGACGTCTCATTGTTTGCTGGGTTACTTTAATAGTTCCACTGTGGCTACTGTCACGGTGGCGAATTTCGCAATTCTGGGGCTCCAAGCAGAGCTCAAGTTTAGATTTTTAGGAGAGTACAGTAGCTATACATGCCCACAGCAGAGTAACGCCAACTATTTTCAACAACTTTAAAGGAGAATTTAACTCAGATCAAGAGTCCATTGAATTCCAATGAAGTTGCCAGGTGTGCGACCGTGTGATATCTGTGATTTTCCCGGAAAAAAAAAGCTTATCTACAAGCTCAGCATTTAATAGGTTGTATTTTAATGTCACCATGACAAAATATATAGCCTACTTTTACAAAAGAATCTGTGCTGATTAGTGCCAACAAGAGTATATTTTATTCATGAGTATGTTTTGACCACTTTAAATATCAGTTAAGACAACAACATTTAAGATGGCTGGCGGTTTAATTGATGACAAAACATCACTGCGTGCATTGCAGTTCAGTGCAGATACTGACATGATACTGATCATGATACTGACATGATACTGACCATGATACTGACCATGATACTGACCACCATGATACTGACCATGATACTGACCATGATACTGACATGATACTGACATGATACTGACCATGATACTGACATGATACTGACCATGATACTGACCATGATACTGACATGATACTGACCATGATACTGACCATGATACTGACATGATGCTGACCATGATACTGACATGATACTGACCATAATACTGACCATGATACTGGCCATGATATTGACATGATACTGACCATGATACTGACCATAATACTATTTATGATATTGACATGATACTGAAAATGCTTCGGCCACTGTGATACTGACCATGATACTGATCATGATACTGACCGTGATACCGACCGTGATACCGACCGTGATACCGACCATGATACCGACCATGATACTGACATGATACCGATCATGATACCGATCATGATACTGACCATGCCTTTATTTTTTTAAGTAAATTTTCTTTTACCATCAGATAGAGCTCATGGAGACCTTCAAAATTATAAATGAAAGTCAGTTTTGTCAAAAATGTCCTTTTTTTCTGCTCTACACCTTAAAAAAACAACAACTAAACAAACAGCTAGATAATCTGTCCCTGTTGACCTCCATTCTGTCCGACAGAATCGAGACCTAGACGACTGCATGACGGAGGCACTGGTCAACGACAAGCCCCATTTTGTGCGACTCTTCACCGAGAACGGCTTCAACATCCAGGCCTACCTGACCTATGGCAGGCTGGAGAGCCTCTACCGCTCGGTGGCCAAGGGCACGCTGGCCTACAAGCTGCTAGTTGAACGCCTGGAGGAGCGGAAGAAGAGGACAGGGATCTGTGTGCCAATGGAGTGTGTGAAGGAGCCGCCAGAGCGGCTTAAAACAAGGAGAGAGATCAGCCTGTATGAGGTGGGGTTTAGAGAAATAATGTTGTATCTCCATTTTCTAACTTGTTGTGTTTTTTCATAAGTTAACGCTCTACTCGATCATACTACAGCGTCACACAAAAGCATGAAAGGTAGAAGATCTACAAGCTCGAAACGCGGCGCAAAGCATCGCGTTTTGAGCTTGTAGATCTGCTACCTTTGCTATTTTTTTATTCGAATCCTGAAATGTTGAATCCTGGATTCTCCCAAATCCAGGAAAAATGACAATCCAGGTGATTGTCAGGAGACAAGACATGACTTAAAGGACAACTTCAGCCATTTTCACATTCTTCATGTAATTCGTCCTCACTAATGCTCATTATACAAATTCAAAAAATCGATTCGGCCTGTGTCAGGAGGGCTGCAGACACTTCAGACACACGCCTACCAGTGACATCATCATTAGGCAGGTTTTTTTTTGTTGACCCTGTTTTTATTTGGACAAAGCCACTTTGTTGGTTTAAGAGGAAATTTGGCCTTTGTGATAAGTTTGTCTTATTTCCTTCTTTTTAAAATATATTATTATTGTTTTGCCTCTTCCCTGTGTCTCCAGTTGTCAGGTGTCTTGAGGACGTTATTGGGCAAAGAGAAGCCATTCTACTGCCGTGCTCTGGATCTGGAAGACTTCACCTCTGGCAGGAGGTCTCTGAGGGTACTAACTCCTCACAATACTGCTACCATTATTTTATCTTTAACCCATTAACTCTTTAAAGACGGGGTGCCGTGGTTTTCAGTGACCCCCCCCCCCCCCCTACCTACAACATAATCATCAGGTATTATGGTTATACTAGGAGGAAGATTATTTTCAAAAAAGTGTACAGAAATTGTTAAAATTATGTTTTTATGTGGACACGCCTCCAGTTCATTAAGTATACCTGGTTCTCACCTTAGCACCTCCTCCACGACCTTAGCACCACCCACCTGTCGTCCCTCTTCCTCCTCATGCCCACACCTGTTGTGTTATGATAATGAGGGGGAGGGTATGTTTTTATTATGTCACTAAAGCACTGTTTCTCTATTGGCACGTTTGACCCTCAAGGTTTCAGCCTCCAGGTAGAAACTCAAAATAGTCAGAGAAGACATAAAACACCATAAAACCACCGGGGGGCTTAATGAAGTTCTATCAACCTCATACATAGACACATGAAAAACAGAAAAAGTGCAAAAACATGGCACCAGCTCTGGTGCCAACCGGGAAAAACACCATTTGTGTTATTCTTTGGCTATTCAAAAATAGCAGATCTACAAGCTCATAGTGCGGCACTCGGCACTCAAATCGTGAAAATTCGTGCAAATCTTGGATTATATATATTTTTCGAAGCGAACATTTGTGAAACATTTAGTTCCAGGGACCCCCAGAAACAAAGATTTGAGTTACAAATGTTTGCTAAAAAGGCACTCGGTGCCGCGCTCTGAGCTTGTAGATCTGGTATTTTTGAATGGCCAAAGAAATCTAAAATGACAGAGATGGCGTTTCCCGGATTGAATGGGTTAAGACCTGAGGCCGATTCTACAAATGTCAAGGACCCCCAAAATTATATGTATTTGGCCGCGGACTCCCGAGAAGCAAAGATTTGCTCAAATTTCCATGATTTTTCAAAAATAGCAGTTCCACATGCTCATAGCACGGCACTTACTGCGCTATGAGCTTGTATATCTGGTATTTTTTTAATAGCCAAAGTATAAAATAATGGTTTTAAGTGGTTACACAGATGTGTTCCCGGTCTTAATGGGTTAAACATGAACCCTAACATCCTTATTCTGGGGTGAACATTAGACGAAAATAGCAGGTCGACAAGCTCGCAATGTGTTGTGTTGCGATACGGTGTGAGCTTGTAGATCTGCTATTTTCAGTGAGGATATTTAACGTAGAGGGAAATAAATGTGCGGCCTAGTCTAGACCCCTCTACTTAAGTATACAGGGTTCAGTGATTAATTAGCCAGCCTGTACCATGCTGCCATTTTTCAAGGATCAGTTACACGTGTTGTGTTTTATCAAATTAAATAACTTTTATTAGTTTAATACCCATTTAAAAATGTACAAACCTATCACTGTTTCTTTCTTAACCCATTAAGGGTTAGGGTTGAGGTGCGAGGCGGGGCTTTGATGCGAGGCGGACCTGGCTTTTGTTCCCCCCCACATAGCAACCAGGAAGCTACGCTAGGGGAACGCTGAACACGCGTTCACACGCAGACGTGATAATAGTTATTGTCCATGATGGAGGCGCGCCGACTTAGCAGAGCTTGAGGCCGAGGAGGCGCGCCCGAGCGCCTACACCGACCGGCCGATGGTCTGCTAGTCGAATCAGCGCCGTCCGAGTTGTAAACCGAGGGGGGGAATAGATCTTTTCATGGGTTACTATCCACTTGTGCGTGTGTGTCGTGGATAAACTAAAACAAATGTTAAAAGCCAGAACACAATACAATTATCTCAACAGTAATGTTTTCAATAAACCAAGCATGAACGTGCGTGCGTGCGTGCACACGCATGCATGTTCATGGCTATGCACGTCTATGCGCGTTGCATAGTTCTAGTCTAGTGTGGCTTGCATTGCCCTCTAGTGTTTCCCTGTAACATATATATATATATATTATATATATATATATATATATATATATATATATATATATATATATATATATGTGTACATATATATATCCGTCTGAACGCAGTAACCTGATCTAACCACCCAAGACACATATTAAACTGTCCAAAACGTCACTTGCAGCGCGACCCGAGCGCCACTGACGTCATTACAGAGCGAGAATTGATTTTGATTTACGAGAGCACAAGAGGTGTAATGAAAACAAAACAATAGTGCAGAAGAAATGGCGAGCAGCATTCAGTGGACAGACAAAGAAATTCAATGTGTCCTAGCACTTTGGGGGGGATGCCTCAGTACAAGCTAAATGTGTAGGAATGTACAGGAACAACAATATATGAAGATATGTCTCAAGGCATGGCAGAAAATGGGTTCACAAGGTCCTAAAAGTCATGACGCCACGACGCCTACGTCGTTACCACGGCAACCAAAGCAGATATGTCGGCACAGGGCGCCTTTGGGTTGACGTAGTTTAAATCAGTCTAAACGCACAGATCTGTGACAGATCAGATCTGGTCACTGGCAAATGCAGTGTGAACAGTCAGGCCAAAAGATCGGATTTGAGAAAATAAATCGGATTTGACTGGATTTGATTGCAGTTTAAACAGGGCCTTTAATGCCTTTCTTCTTCATAGTTCTGTTCTTCTCTCCTTCTCAGCATGCTAGTAAACTTCTGCGTGGAGACTGTTCTTACAGGGAGCAGCCCTGTGAATTCCCCTGGACGTCTCTCTTCATCTGGGCTGTCCTACAGAACCGCAGTGACATGGCTGTCTTCTTCTGGGAGATGGTAAAACACGTGATGCCCGGAAAAAGCTGAATTATTTTTATATTTGGTACTGTGTATACATGAACAGTGATGGAAAACTTGTGAAATGGGACATTCTGCAAAATGAGTACTTTTACTTCTGGTACTTTTAAGTACATTTTGACATTACCAAATTTTGAATTCCGGAGTATATCTACCTTAGTATTATGCAGTATTGATACTTTTACTTAAGTACAAAATGTGATTACTTTTTCCAACACTGCCTGTCTCTCTGTCCATCTTCCAGTCAGAGGAGTCGGTGCTGAGTGCTCTGAGCGCGTGCAAGATGCTCAGGGAGATGTCCAAGATGGACTGTGAGACGGAGGCCAAGCATTCTATGGCCGAGCTGGCACAGAGGTTCGAGGAACTGGCACACGGTGAGAAGCCTCTCACCGATAAATGACTCAAACTGACGTTTTTTAAGCCAGTGGTTCTCAAACTTTTTCATGTCAAGAACCCCCAAAATGATATGAATTTAGCCACGGACACCCATCTCGAAATGTTTTGTTCCAGGGACCCCCAGAGGCAAATATTTGAGTTAAAACTGTTGTCTTAAAAAATATATATATCCCAAGGTTTGCACAAAATGTTCACGATTTTTCAAAAATAGCAGATCGACAAGCTCATAGCGCGGCACTCGGTGCCGCGCTATGAGCTTGTTTATCTGCTATTTTTGAATAGCCAAAGTATAAAAGGTTAAAATGATTGTGACGCTATATTAACACATTTTGCTGGGGACCCCCTGGAACCCCCCCAAGTACCCCTGGGGGTCCCCGGACCCCACTTTGAGAACCAATGTTTTAGGCAGTGGCTCCTGAACTGAGCTCAGAATCCATGGGAAGCCGATGTCACGCAACTCATTATTGGTTATAACCGCTCTCTCAGATCCCCTACTCTGACCGTATAACGACGCAAAAGCCATTTCTACCCCAATGCTTCACCTATTAAAACCAGGAAAGCATCTTTGATTTCAGCTATATGATGATGATTTTTCTTTATTAACGTGTCATGCTTCCAAGTAAGCCCAGCCCAGTGGGCTTACAGCAGTGGTTCTCAAACTTTTTCATGTCAAGGACCCCCAAATTGACACTTATTAGCCCGCGGACCCCCATTTGAAAAGATATGCCAGGGACCCCCATAAGAGATGATTTTTACGGCTCTCTAGCAGTGATTCTCAACCATTTTAATTTCAAGGACCCCCAGTTTGACATGCATTAGGCTACGGACCCCCATTTAATGCCATTTCTATCTCTGGGACCCCAATTCATATTGTAAAGTCAATGTTAATTTAACTCTGAGAGTGTACAAATGGAACCAAATGGACCCGTTAGGGTCCATTTGGTTCCATTTGTACACTCTCAGAGTTACAGACCCATAAGGGTCCATTTGGTTCCTATCCATCATTTAGCTGGGGAACCCCTGGAACCCCCTCAAGTACCCCTGGGGGTCCCCGGACCCCACTTTGAAAACCAATGACTTACAGGACACTTTTACTTTTTACTCATTATTTCATTTGACATGAACAATGAACCAACATGATAATTCACAAACAAATAACTAAATCAAACACTCAGGCTTTATACTGTACATGGCAGATTACATAAATACAACTTAAAACACAGCATTGGGCCTGTTACACCACATCTTAACACGAGACCCGGACATGAACCTATTTGAAAAGATTAGATTGTCTTCTACTCCAGGCTCCAAAAACAAGATGTGCCATCTTTAATATACCTCTTAATTAAACAACCACTCCAATTTCTGCTTTTATATATATATATATATATATATATATATATATTTTTTTTTTTTTTTTTTTTAAACTTGCATCTTGTACATCTGCAATTTTTGAACATTTTTGAAAAATCTTGAAAGTGTTTTTAGCGGCGCCCATTTAATGCCATTTAATGGATATTAGCCCTCTATACCTGGCTTTTGCGTCAACGTTCTGATTGGTCAGGCTCGCCAAGGTTCTGATTGGTCAGGTCCGTCAACGTTCTGATTGGTCAGGCCCGCCAAGGTTCTGATTGGTCAGGTCCGTCAACGTTCTGATTGGTCAGGCCCGTCGAGGTTCTGATTGGTCAGGTCCGTCAACGTTCTGATTGGTCAGGCCCGTCGAGGTTCTGATTGGTCAGGTCCGTCAACGTTCTGATTGGTCAGGCAAGGGAACTATTCATGACATCCATATTATATCATGAATACAAAATTAGATGGTTTATATAAACTGTAAAAATCCGGAACATAAACACTCTGGGTACGGCTTATAAATTGTATAGATTATTTCATAACACATACATATCTTTCTGGTACCACATGTATACACACGCACACACAAAGTTTATTTTTTAGGTACCCACTCTATCAGCTATGACAGATCAGTTTTTGCCACTTACCTTGGAATGCATTTGGTGATTCGCTTCCAATGGCACTATTTAGTGCCACTGGAAGCCTTGAAATAAATTTACAGAGATTTAATATTGTTTCTCTAGTAGAAACATATATCTATGACAAAATATATCAAAGGCGCCGCTACCTTCACACAGGTGTGATTTTTTTTTAACACAAACATCTCTTCTGGGGGTAAAAGCATTTTCAGATGGGGGGTTTGCGGCCAAATATATATCAATTTGAGGGCTCCTTGGTACGAATAAAGTTCGAGAACTACTGATTTAGAAGGCTTTTGTATAATCGGCCTCAGGTCTCCATGGGTTGAACACCTTTTCAACCCTTGATGATATTAGGTCAGTTCCCCTCTGCTCTGGCTGTTTGCCGATGCATTATGGGTATTAGTACTGCCACCACCAAGTTAACTGCCATGCATCTTCCCCTCCTCAGATGTGTTCAGTTCCTTTTACCAGAGCAGTCACTCCTTCAAGCTGCTCACCATTGACTCTCCGGTGTGGGGCTCAAACTGCCTCCAGATGGGCATGGCTGCTGACGCATGTCTATTCTTCAGCCATGATGGAGTACAGGTTGGTCCGTCTCTGTCTGGCCGGCTCAGCTATTAGTCTGGAGCAGTGGTTCTCAACCGGGTTCCAGGTGGTCCCGCAGCTAATTGATGGAGAGTTGGTATTGGTAACCAAATGGACCCTTATAGATCTTAAGCTCTTGAGAGCGTAAAATGAAACCAAATGGACCGTAGTATCTTTTTTAAAGTTTTTATTACACGATACTTACCTTTTCAATCCTGCACCTGACAAATAATCTAAAGTATAAAAAAAAACACTAACACTAAAACTAATAAAAACTAACTGAATAAGAAAATAATTATCAAAACAAACTAAAACTAAACTAAAATGAAAAATCCAAAACTATGTGGAATTGTCAACGGGACAAACTAAAAAGTCACCCACCAAATAAATAAATACATGGAAAATGGTAAACGATCTCCGCTCATCACCTTGGTATGTCTCTGACCAGTTTTTTGGCCCCCCATCTGCTGTTTATATCCCATATCCCAGAGGGACGGTGACGGTACCATTGCTACAGAAACTGTAACATTAACACTCAGAAATGGCGAAAAAAAACAGACCGTTCTGCTTCTCAGGCCAAGCTGTCTAAGATCTGGTTGGGCAGCATGGAGAGGGACACGACAATGTGGAAAGTGCTCCTCACCCTTCTCTGCCCTGTGCTCTGCTACACCAACCTCATCACCTTCAGATTCAGGTTGGTGCTCGACGGCCATACATGTTTAACACAATAATACGCTTGTTGTCACAACCTGTCTATTACACTTATTACCAAAACGATCCATGGAATTCAAAATGTGTTTAAAGACTAGAAGTTGAGAGGGTTTGTCATGATGCTCCGCCTTGCAGAATTCTGTACTCCAGATGGCATCAGTTCTGGAGTGCTCCCGTCACTTCCTTCGTGGGCAATGTGCTGATGTACTTCCTCTTCCTCCTCCTGTTTGCCTACGTGCTGCTGGTGGACTTTAAGCTGCCGCCCCCTAGTGGCCGCCCGGCCATCAGTGAATACGTGCTGTACTTCTGGGTGTTCACCTTCATATGTGAGGAGATCCGACAGGTGGGTGGAGGGGGAGCTTATATCTCTCTTACATTTCCTGTTGGCACACACTCACCGCGCAGCCAATAAATACACAAATGGGGTATAAATCGTTTGTCATTCACAGTGGTGTAAAGTAACTAAGTACATTTACTCTCAAGTACAAGCTCACCACCCGTCGTGATGCGACGCGTTGTGAGCTTGTAAATCTGCTATTTTCAAAACATGTTAGTACTTTTACTTTTACTTTTGGTACTTTAAGTATATTTCAATGCCAATATACCTTTGTACTTTTACTCAAGTAACATTTTGAACACAGGCCTTTTAATTGTTACAGAGTATTTTTATAATGTGGTATTGCTACTTTTACTTAAGTCAAATATCTGAGTACTTTTTCCACCACAGGTCATTAATATACCAAAGAGTCAAACATAATTCAAGGAACAAAACCTTCCTGGACTTGCACAGCACAGCATAAAAATGTCCCTGAATGGTGTCTACTAGTGATGTGCGGGTCGGGTTTTTTCATGACCCGCCCCGCCACGGAACCTACGACCTTTAGTGGTATAAATCACTTTCAAATATGTTTGGGGTCATTTTAACATCTACTCAGACACCCCAGCCTGGTTCAGTATTAAGATATCTGATATTCATTCACTATTGCCGGTGGACACAAACCCATGTAAAACTATTGCCTGTGGACACAGTGGTTAATCTCAAGTGCAAAGGGGCTAAAGGGCTGACAAGAGCCTAGTACAGCCTAATAGAGCCTATTAGAGTCTATTAAGACCTAGAATATTCTAGTCTAGTCTATTCCAGCTGGACCCAGCCCTGTATAGCCTATTACAGTCATTTAACTACCCCCATACCCTAGGCTATTCTCCCAGTGGGCTGGACTTTGTGTGCTGGAATGTGCCGGACTGCTGGGCTCTGGTGGGCTATAATGGGCTCTGGTTGGATGTGCTGGGCTCTGTTAGGTTGTACGGGGCAGTACTATACTATAGCCTAGACATTTTCATGTAAAACTATTGCCGGTGGACACAAACCCTTGTAAAAATATTGCCCGTGGACACAGTGGTTAATCTCAAGTGCAAAGGGGCTACAGGGCTGACAAGAGCCTAGTACAGCCTAATAGAGCCTATTAGAGTCTAGTAAGACCTAGAACATTCTAGTCTAGCCTATTCCAGCTGGACCCAGCCCTGTATAGCCTATTACAGTCATTTAACTACCCCCATACCCTAGGCTATTCTCCCAGTGGGCTGGACTTTGTGTGCTGGAATGTGCCGGACTGCTGGGCTCTGGTGGGCTATAATGGGCTATAATGGGCTCTCGGTGGGCTGTGCTGGGCTCTGTTAGGTTGTACGGGGCAGTACTATACTATAGCCTAGCAATGTTCATGTAAAACTATTGCCGGTGGACAAAAACCCATGTAAAACTATTGCCTGTGGACACAGTGGTTAATCTCAAGTGCAAAGGGGCTAAAGGGCTGACAAGAGCCTAGTACAGCCTAATAGAGCCTATTAGAGTCTAGTAAGACCTAGAACATTCTAGTCTAGCCTATTCCAGCTGGACCCAGCCCTGTATAGCCTATTACAGTCATTTAACTACCCCCATACCCTAGGCTATTCTCCCAGTGGGCTGGACTTTGTGTGCTGGAATGTGCCGGACTGCTGGGCTCTGGTGGGCTATAATGGGCTCTGGTGGGCTGTGCTGGGCTCTGTTAGGTTGTACGGGGCAGTACTATACTATAGCCTAGAAACTTTCATGTAAAACTATTGCCGGTGGACACAAACCCTTGTAAAACTATTGCCCGTGGACACAGTGGTTAATCTCAAGTGCAAAGGGGCTACAGGGCTGACAAGAGCCTAGTACAGCCTAATAGAGCCTATTAGAGTCTAGTAAGGCCTAGAACATTCTAGTCTAGCCTATTCCAGCTGGACCCAGCCCTGTATAGCTTATTACAGTCATTTAACTACCCCCATGCCCTAGGCTATTCTCCCAGTGGGCTGGACTTTGTGTGCTGGAATGTGCCGGACTGCTGGGCTCTGGTGGGCTATAATGGGCTATAATGGGCTCTGGTGGGCTGTGCTGGGCTCTGTTAGGTTGCCGTGCCCTCTTTTAGCCAGTGGATGTGTAAAGTGCATCCGTTCTTTCTTAGGCGATGACCATCCCTGCTACAAAGTTTTGTGGCGTTATGTGAAGCCATTTGGGAGTTGGGTGTCTTTTTGCGATTGACCACGGCCATTGCCCCGCCCCCTTATGGCCGAGGGGCATGGGAAGTTAATTTGGTTCCTCATCAGCCCATGCTACACCCTTCCACCAAGTTTCATAAAAGTTGGCGCAGTAGTTTTTCCGTAATCCTGCTTACAAACAGACGCTCAGAAACAAGTGGTGGTGAAACCATATCTTCTTTGGCGGAGGAATAAAAAAAACTGGGACCCTTATTTCACTGGCATCCGGTGGATTCTTATTGGGGACACATTGAACTTTGAAAAAATGCTGGATGCCAACTTTTACTCAAAAATGCCTACATGGTTACAGAATTTTCCATTTTCGGCCCCGTCTAGAGTCAGGGTGCTAATATTGTGCATGTTGGCCCACTGGAAACACCAGTGGGTCTACAGTTGGGGTCCAGGGACCCTCACGGGCTTCCAAATGGCCCCTTACAGGTGTGTAACGGGTCCATTTGGTTCCATTTGTACACTCTCAGAGTTATGGGGGTCGTGGAAACCACTGTGCTAGACTAAATGGAACAGAGCCTTCATTAGTATCATTGGTAACACCTGTGAATGTCTTCATAATATGGCTGCTGTGAATAGAGCCTATTCACACATCTGTCAGCTTGATTCAGTTTGGTCGATGTGTTTCATGACTTTCAGGCTTTCTTTGAGGACCACATGACTTGGCACCAGAGTTTGAGGCTGTACAAGCAGGATGTCTGGAACAAGTGTGACCTCACTGCCATCGTTCTGTTCATTATTGGTCTCGTCTGCAGGTTGGTACACAGACATGATTGGTTCCTGTAGTACACTGTTTCCCAAACAGCAATCTGGGAACCTATCGCCAAATGAAAAGGAAAAACAGTGCCCTCTGCTGTTTTTTACCATCTCACTTATGATGTTTCTATGATGAAAGAGCAAGTTAAAATGTGAATATCTTTCCGTGGTTTTGTCTGCTCCGAGGACGCTATTGTTAAATGAGTTTCGGTTTGTTTCTAGTGGGGAAGGATCGGCAGACACGTAAATCCCGCCCACTACTATTTGATTGGGTAAAGCGCGGACTGCTTCCTGATCTGAAGGCATGCCCACTTGTAGGCCAGTGCGTACGCGATATGACGAAACCCCCGACAGATTCAAACGCAGAGCAGAATCCTTTCTTGAGAGATTACCCAAACAATGGTCGACTCGGGACCCATACGTGGGTTTTATGAGTAAATACCCATTTATTTTTTTGTTTCCTACATTTTGTTTTTAATTATTATGATTTAATAATAATTATTAATTAAGAAGTAGTGAAAATAGCCGATGTACAAGCTCACAACACGTTGCATCGCGACGTGTTGTGAGCTTGTACATCGGCTATTTTCACTATAGTTTGGGTGCCGGGGAGACATCACATTTCTCTTTTGGGTCTTGAGCTAAAAAGGTTGGGAACCACTATAGTAGACTACTTGAAGTAGATCGAGAGCTTTGAGAAATACCGGAACCATGATAATCTTCAAATCAGAAAAATCAGAGTTTGATTCAAATGAATTAAATGAGGTGAAATGTGTTTTGTTCTGCTCGTGTGCTTCAGGATGTTCGAGTGGTCGTATGAGTCTGGACGATGTGTCCTGTGCATCGACTACATGGTCTTCACACTCCGTCTCATTCACATCTCCGTTGCTCACAAACAGATGGGACCAAAAATCATCATTGTTGGCAAGATGGTAAGACATAATACAGATAGTAATGCTCTTTTATCATCTTATGAGGGTAGCATGGGTCACTGACATTATGTAATGAACACAAAATGTCTTGTTTCTCACTGTTCAGATTGACATTATGTAATGAACACAAAATGTCTTGTTTCTCACTGTTCAGATGAAAGATGTCTGTTTCTTCCTCTTCTTCCTGGGGGTGTGGCTAATGGCATATGGCGTAGCCAATCAGGCGCTGCTCTATTCCTACGTTCCAACCCAAATCGTATCTTCCGTCGAGTGTTCTACAGACCTTACCTGCACATCTTCGGACATTTTCCTGTTGAAGAAGTAGATGGTGTGTGTGTGTGTGTGTGTGTGTGTGTGTGTGTGTGTGTGTGTGTGTGTGTGTGTGTGTGTGTGTGTGTGTGTGTGTGTGTGTGTGTGTGTGTGTGTGTGTGTGTGTTTGCGTGCGTGCGTGCGTGCGTGCGTGCGTGTGCTAATTTCTTGGCCACCGGCAATGCTGCTTGCAGCTTTATTTATATTTGTTTTAGTTTACCATTAGTATAACAGTTTTGTATTTTACTACAGATGGACAGTCATTCATTCATTATTTTATTTATTTTCATGTTTTTTTTTTGTCATCAAAGTGGGAGAACAGTGGGACCTGGCCTGCACTGACAATGTGACACAGATAGAGGGCGGTGCTGAGCCATGCAGGATCGAGTACAGCAACTGGCTGGTGATAGTTCTGCTGGTCATTTACCTGCTGGTCACCAACATCCTGCTCATCAACCTGCTCATTGCCATACTCAGGTAGAGAACCAAGCATTTCACCTTCCTTCTGTCTGTAGCTCCATAAGTGCCCTCTCTGTCCCTCTTCTTGGTTTCCCTCATTCAGCTACAGTGGTGTAAAGTAACTAAAGTAATGTACTCAAGTACTGTACTTAAGTACAATTTTGAGGTATTTGTACTCTACTTGAGTATTTCCAATTTCCAATACTTTAACTTCTACTGCACTACATCTCAGAGGCAAATATTATACTTTTACTCGACTACAATTATTTGAAAACTTTAGCTACTAGTTACTTTGTAGATTTAGATTATTATTACAAGACATACATTAACCACTTCAGCCCTATATACATTTCGGCCATTTGAAAATAGCCGATCTACAAGCTCACAACGCGTCGCAATGTGACACATTGTGAGCTTGTAGATCGGCTATTTTCAAAATATGTGAAAACTTGAAATGGAACATTCTGCCTAATGAGCACTTTTACTTTTGGTACTTTAAGTACATTATGATGCCAATACTTTTGTAATTTTACTCAAGTACATTTTGAATTCCGGACTTAAGTAACAGAGTATTTCTATATTGCAGTATTGATACTTTAATTTAAGTAAGAAATGTGAGTACCTTTTTCACCACTGCTCAGCTGGTAGGCCTATCTCCTCTCATTACCTCTGATGTTGCCCTTCTACCCATTCATCCCTTTATGTTGTTGTTTTGCCACTTCCACAATCCTCCAGCTACACCTTTGAGAAGGTGCAGGAGAACAGCGACATCTACTGGAGGTTCCAGCGCTACAAGCTCATCCTCGAATACAAGTCCCGTCCTTCTTTGGCTCCTCCGTTCATCATCCTCTCCCACGTTCATCTCTTCTTCTCGTTTTTAAAGAAGAAAATCCACAGGGTGCCTTCAGGCCCGATCTACCACAGTGGTCAGTATTTAATTTGGATCTAATGAAAAACAAATTAAAGACTCAGTTAATCCTTCATCTTTAGATCAGTGGTTCTCAAACTTTCATGTCAAGGACCCCCAAATCTACATTTATTAACCCGCGGACCCCCATTTGAAAATAAATGCCAGGGACCCCCATAAGAGAAGATTTCTACGGTTCTAGCAGTGATTTTCAACCATTTTAATTTCTTGGACCCCCAGTTTGACATGCATTAGGCTACGGACGCCCGTTTAATGGCATTTATATCTCTGGGACCCCAATTTATATTGTAAAAATCTATGTTAATTTAACTCTGCGAGTGTACAAATGGAACCAAATGGACCCGTCAGGGTCCATTTGTACACTCTCAGCGTTACAGACCCATAAGGGTCCATTTGGTTCCTAACTGCCATTTAGCTGGGGACCCCCTGGAACTCCCTCAAGGACCCCTGGGGGTCCCCGGACCCCACTTTGAGAACCAACGCTTTAGATGACACTTTTGTGTGATTTGACAATTGAGTGAAGTCTTGAACACCATGAGAATCATTTATAATTGTCAATTTTACTGTGTGCGTATGCATGTATGAATGCACAGGGCACAATGATGGGAGACATTACCACCGTCATTATTCTTGAAAACTGATCTCATCTGTGCAAAATCGGGCTGTGTAACAGTGCTTTTAGTACCAGTGGTGAAAAAAGTACTCAATGTCTTTACTTAAGTAAAAGTACTGTAGCAATACTGCAATATAGAAATACTCTGTTAGGGCGCGCTCCCACCGCACTTTTATTTTACCTCTGGGGCAGAATCTGCCAATGCTTTGTCAATGCAAATGCGTGGATTCTTGGGAAAAATCCGCAAGACCAGGAATCCACGCATTTGCATTGACAAAGCATTGGCAGATTCTGCCCCAGGGGTAAAATAAAGGTGCGGTGGGAGCGCGCCCTTACAAGTAAAAGTCCGGAATTCAAAATGCACTTGAGTGAAAGTACAAAAGTATTGGTATAAAAATGTACTTAAAGTACCAAAAGTAAAAGTACTCATTATGCAGAATGTCCCATTTCACAAGTGTTCAAATGTATAAAATGTATACAAATCTTTTGAAAATAGCAGATCTACAAGCTCACAATGTGTCGCAATGCGACACATTGTGAGCTTGTAGATCTGCTATTTTCAAATGGCCAAAATGTACATGGGGCTGAAGTGGTTAATGTATGTTTTGTAATAATAATCAAAATCTACAAAGTAACTAGTAACTAAAGTTTTCAAATACTTGTAGTGCAGAAAAAGCACAATATTTGCCTCTGAGATGTAGTGGAGTGGAAGTAAAAGTACTGAAAATTGGAAATACTCCAGTAAAGTAAAAATACCTCAACATTGTACTTCAGTACAGTACTTGAGTAAATGTACTTAGCTACTTTACACCACTGGTACCTACAGATGTATGACATTGATTATGATGGTTGGTGACCAACGTAATGTTTTGATTTGTTGACATTGTCTGTAGGGCTAGGCCAAGCATTTCAGCTCAACCTCAGCTCACATCTGTTGAGCTACTGCCCAGATTATGTTAACACATTCCCTTTCGGGTATTAATTAATGAATTATGTAGCTTCTGCCAGGGTTTTTTTTTTACCTTATATTGACGATCTCTACAGAGCCACGTGATGTGCGCGTGCACGTGAACAAAGCATGTCTGGTGGATGGGGGAGGGTCTGATCTCTCCACCAGAGAAAAACAATTGTAACCGCAATCGTCCATTTTGTCCCAGTCGGCCGTTGTTTAACAGCCGTTTTCACCAAAAAATGGAGAAAAAAAGAGAAAGGGGTGTTTTTCTAAAACTGATAAAGAAGGAGCGGACGGGAATGTCATTCTTTGGGAAGACGTAACATCTGTCCATTCCTTCTTTCAGGGCGCTAGGATCATTCCTAAGTTGCGTTAGAGCGCCCTCTAGTGGAATTTTCAAAAGAATATATCTTTTTTGAAAAGACGGAGATCTCCACCAAATGGCAGGGAATAAATTCAGTATTTTCCCCCCAACGGTTAGAGTTGGAGATCAGACGTAATGAGCGTGAACGTATCATGAGATGGGAGAGCGACCAGAAGAAGAACCTCCTGGCAGCCCAGAGGGACATTCAGAGAGACAGTGACTCTGAGAGGATCAAACAGATGTCTGACAAGTGAGATGCCAACGATGCTGTGATGGGAGAAGTGCTCACATGTTTTACTTATATACAGTTATCAAGTAGAAGTCCCGTATTCAAAATGCACTTGAGTAAAAGTGCAAAGGTATTGGTATCAAAATATACTTAACGTGCCAAAAGTAAAAGATCTAGAAGCTCACAATGCATCGCGATGCGACACATTGTCGATCTTGTCGATCGGCTATTTTTAATGGCCGAAATATATATAGGGTTAGTGTCCCTACTCACGGTGTAGTGTAAGTGGTTAGTGTATGTTTTTGTAATAATAATCAATCTACTAGTTAATCTAGTAACTAGTAACTAAAGTTTTCATGCAATTATTGTCGAGTAAAAGTACAATATTTTCCTCCGAGATATAGTGGGGTAGAAGTAAAAGTATTGAAAATTGTAAATACTGAAGAAAGTAAAAATACCTCAAAATTGTACTTAAGTACAGTTCTTGAGTGTGCACTACGTTAATTTACACTATTGGTTTACGATTTCATGTCAATTACTAAATTCACCTCCGGCCACAGATCAGCTAAATGGATCTGTACTGAATTGTACTGAACTGTGTGTGTTTTGACAGAGTGGACAGTGTGCTGCAACAGGTGACTGAAACCAGAGACTTTGACCAGAGGCTGAAGCAGATGTCTGACAAGTGAGATAACTAACCTCATTGGATTTCAATCACCAAAGGCCCTGACAGATAGAAAGAGTCAATCACTCATGTCAATTTAGGCCACTTGTTCACATCAAAAGTGGGAGAATTTGAAGCGTCAGTATATATTTGGTTGCACTGAAAGTACTAATAATTTGAACCGCACCTGAATGAAACAAAATAAGTCAAATACGCATACACAATTTTTTAATTGTACACCAAACCTCTTTGCCGAAAATAGCCAATATCTGCAATGCGTTCCCCTCAGAATAGTGATGCTAGGGTTCATGTGGTTCATGCAAAAAAAATAAACGAAAGGTGGCCCCCCTGTTGTAACTCTGAGGACCCCCAAGGGGTCTTGGACCCCCTGTTGAAGACCCCTGCTCCATGTCATAAATTAACATGTCTTGTGTTTCTCAAAAGAGAATTTAGAACACTCAATCTTTACACACTGCGATACGTATTTAAACTCATCAATGAGTTTTTAGACCCATTAAACACTGTAGTGCACTGATACACACATAGTGTGTCGACGCTCCAAAATAGAAACGTTTTCTGAAAGAAGCGTCAGGTCGACACCTCCAGGGTGTCTACTGCCGTTGTAAACCGTCTGACGCTTTCATTGCGACAAGGCTTTAAATTCACATCCGGTCACGCAATTGCACCAGTGTAATGGCTCTGTAATGCAATTTACTGTATAACAGAAAGATAACGTGACATCACACCATTGAAAGTAATAGCTGAAAACCTCACAAGATGGCGCCACCTGTCCATTGAACCATTGAACTGTTCCGACTGTATATCATAACTGTATCATAACCTAGTGAGCTGCAGCTTTTTTGAATTATGTGTGTATATAATAATAATCAATCATCAATAATTTGATGACCGGCAGAAAGATGCTAATGTCTTCGGTGTCCTACTGGCGCTACTGGCGCCTACTGGTGCCGCCGCCGGTCATCAAATTATTGGCTTGGGAATTAGACAAAAACTAAAAAATAACCATGAATTCAAGTCTCCATGGGGTGTGTAATTGATAAAAAAAAAAGTCATGTTGGGGGTGAACTATCCCTTTAAGAACAGTACTTGAGTAAATGTACTTAGTTACTTTACGCCACTGCATGTGAATGAATCAATGACTCAATCATTCAATCAATCTGTGTGTTTTGGCAGAGTGGACAGAGTGGACTGTGTGCTGAAACAGCTGACTGAACAACTGAATGAAACCAGACATTCTCTGAAGACTGAGGTAAATTCAGGCTTATTCAAAGCTCTTCCACTCCTCAGGGTTGTCTTGATCTTTTGTCTGTGATGACACCTCGGGATTTACTCAAAATGTAGCTCACCATTCTCTCAAAGGGTTTTTATCATTTAAATTCTGATATGCATGCCTTTATGATGTTTTTACTGTTTTGATCCACTAGATGGAGAAAAGCTTGAATGCTCTCAGCCAGATCTTGGATACTCTGGCACAAAGCACCCTGGCAAACCCTGGTCAACCATCACCCACTTTTAGAAGTATCTCTACAGACATGTGTGCAACTTCTGGAATGGTGAAATAACTACTTTATACAGTTAGCGACAGCAAAGATACAATAAACCACATTTAAGTATGTCTGCAGGCCATGCTTTAGCATGCTTTTAAAAACTATTTAGGACTGTCATGGTCAAATTAGCCCAGTGCAATCAATCAATTGAGATGATTGAGCAGATGATTAGCGAGTCATCGAGGGTGTCATTTTGCTGCTCTCTGGTGGTCGATCCTCGTATGTGTTCAAAACCATGGCCTGAGAAACTTAAATGCATTTAAATAAAAAAATAACAACAAAAAAAACACGCAAATCGCTGGCAGTCAATGGGGTAAATTATGAATAAACTCTGGCAGTCAATGTGTGGGGTCCGGGGAACCCCAGGGGTCCTTGAGGGGGTTCCCAACAAAATGATTGACAGTTAGGAACCAAATGTACCCTTAATGGGGCTGTAACTCTGACAGCGTATGTATGGAACCAGATGGCCAGGTCCATTTGGTTCCGTTTATATGCTGTCAGAGTTATATAGGGGTCCCTGAATGTATAAAAACCATACTGGGGGTCCTTGAAGTTAAAAAGTTTGAGAATCGAAAATAACATTTTAACTTGTCCTTCCATTATAGAAACAAGTGGGCTTATAACCAAGACAATCCATGTTCCGTTGGAGAAATATTGTGAGTGGGAATGAAAACATATGCGCCTCACCATTTACCATTTACCAACATCCTGTTATCATGGACAGCAGCACAGCAGCACTACATATATACAAGGAAACTTCGGTCACCAAAACCTGTCATCAAAACCTCTGTTCTGTCCGGTTCTCCTCAGTGGCTGGCAAAATTTACTTGAATTTGCACACAGGCATTGACCATTAGCATATGCACAACATGACGACGCCTGTTTTTCACTTTCCCAAAATGTAAGCGGTTTATTTGCGTTTTGATGTAAACACCGGAGATTCGGAGTTTGGCCTATGGGATCTATAGTCGCCATGGCTACAGCCATCGCCAAGGTTACAGCTCGCAAGCTATGGGATGATTACTGTTGCCATCTTGCACACAGAGGACGCATGTGACAACAGTAGCACAGGCTGAGGCAGACCTCGCTCCCAGATTAGCTACAAAATTGTAAAAGAGTCTAGGTCTTTCATTTAGGAGCCGTGTCCACACACAGCCTTTTATGAGCGGAGGACCACTATGGATATCATTTTCCATAGCACTCGCTCACGCATTGACACGTTCCAATCCACATTGTGTTAGCTCTTGATGCTAATAGCATTAGCGTGTACAATGTTTACTCATTCACGGAGCAGAGCGTCGCCTAATGTACGATCTCACCGCGGGTTACAAACTACATTATTTCAAGTAGTGTATATATATATATATATATATATATATATATATATATATATATATATATATATATATATATATAGCGGATAACACTCTGACATTAAGTTTCACACAACAAACATTAACACTGCGCTGTTTTTCCAAAATACACATTGTATTCAATTAAATTCATCTGAGCACAAAACAAACGCATTAATACAGTACATGTAATCAAAAGGTGGAGAAAAAATGTCCCCTCATTTTTTAGGGGAATTAACATGTATCTCCACTTCTAATTTTCTGACAGTTCTTTGAAAGAAGCCAGTGATTCACAACATTTAATGGATGATGTCAGGGCATTCCGCATTATGGTGGCAGAGTAGTAAAATATTGTTTTGCCCATTGATATTTGCTGAACCCTGTCTTCTACCCTGAGCCATGCCAGACTAGTAAAGTGTGATGGAATTAGGTGGGTCATGGGCTGTAGGCTGAGTAGTAGCTGTTTCAGTTTGTTTTGGGAGGTCTGAAGTTTAGTTCACGCAACAGTTATAAATAATGGTGATATTTATTTGAAGTCATAAGGCCTAGCACTAGATAATACATGTGTCTGTCTGATATAATTTGTCAATTCAGATGCTCCTTTTAAAAAAACATTAGTTTCTGTTCAACTAACAGCTTCTCTGTGTTAAAATGTTTTTAAAGTCATAAATAAGTAACAGTGTTGGACTTACAATATTGTGACGATATCCGACAGTGAGGATATCTTCAGATGTGAATTTGGTCCAAAGTGTTAACCATGAACTGCAACTGAAGTTTTTTTGCCCCTTTATGAGTCCTCATGTGTTTGTTTAGGTTACTCATCTGACTAAAGCCTTTGCTACAAACTGTACAAGTAAATGGCTTTTCCCCTGTATGAGTCCTCATGTGTGATTTTAGATTACCGTTGTCACAAAAGCCTTTGCTACAAACTTTACAATTAAATGGCTTTTCCCCTGTATGAGTCCTTATGTGTTTTTTTAGATGATGTGTGTGACTAAAGCCTTTGCTACAAACTGTACAAGTAAAGGGCTATTCCCCTGTATGAATCCTCATGTGTTTTTTTAGATCACCCTTTTGAATATAATTGTGGCCACAAACTGTACAAGTAAATGGCTTTTTCCCTGTATGAGTCATCATGTGTCTGTTTAGATTACCGACTGTAGCCTTTGCTACAAACTGTACAAGTAAAGGGCTTTTCGCCTGTATGACTCCTCATGTGTTTTTTTAGGCAAGAGCCTTCACGAAAGCCTTTGCTACAAACTTTACAAGTAAAGGGCTTTTCATCAGTATTTTTGATGGACACTGCTCCTAAACACCTATCAGTGGAAAAACATCTATCCATTGAAAAAATGAACAAATCGTTTGGCCTTGGCTTGCACATGATACACCTTAATGTGAATTCCCTTGTAGGAGACAAGCTAACACAAATCAAGCAGATGTTTTATGATGGTAAGGTTGACATTTTAACTTTCTCTGAAACAAAACTTGATCAAGCGATAACTGATTCTGTGATTGAGATTGAAAACTACAAACTCTTCAGAAAAGATAGGAACAGAAACGGGAGTGGTGTTTGCATGTATGTTCATACTGACAATGTCTGCATCCTTCGGGAAGACCTGATGGATGAAAACATTGAAGCTGTGTGGGTCGAGATCATTTTTAAACATACCAAACCTGTGCTAGTCGGTACCATATACAGACCTCCTACCCAGACTGATTTCTATGATAGTCTTGATGAATGTTTAGCTAAAGTGGACCATGCGGAGACGATACTTCTTGGTGATTTTAACACTGACATGCTCCGCAAGGAAGCGTCAATGTATAAGTCATTCAAGGCGTTTTGTGATCGGCATTCACTCCACCAGCTGATCACTCAGCCCACAAGGCTGTGTGTTTCCACTCAAACTACCATAGATCTCATTCTAACAACGGACAAGGAAAAAATCCTAAATAGTGGTGTTTCTACCTGTGGCATATCTGATCACAACATGATCTTCTGCACCAGAAAGAAACGTAAACCTAAGACCGGTTACCACAAAACAGTCACAATCAGAGACCTCAAAAATTATAAGAGTGAGGACTTAGATCACAGACTGGAGGAACAGGATTGGTCCGACGTTCTAAACAGCACACAGGTAGACGAATCCTGGCTTAGTTTCAAAACTAAATTCATTCAAATTTTGGACAGTGTGGCTCCCATGAAAACCATCAGGGTCAAAACCCGCTCGGTACCATGGATGAATTCGGACATCCTTACTGCCATGAAAGTCAGAGACAAAAAGTGTTCTGAGCTTCATAAAAGTAGGATCAAACTAGCCAAATGTTTTAACAAAGGTCTCGAATCCCACGTAGCTAAACTTGAAAAGGAAAAAAAAACAAGCTAAGAAACAAGGTAAATGGCATGCTCCAGTTAGCAGAAAAAAGCTACCTCGATGACAAGATTGAGGAAAATCAAAGAAAACCACGAGAGCTTTGGAAGCTACTCAAGAACCTCCTAGGCTGCAGCAAGAAATTGAAAACCAGGCTTTCAAACTTAAGCCTCAAGGTGAATGACACTCTCATTTCATCCAAACACGAAGTGAGTAAAATCCGCAACATATTCTTCACGACCGTAGCCTCAGATTTGGTTGAAAAACTTCCTCCACACTCTGGGAGATATGGTGAGGAGTATGTTGTCTCATTTTACGAAAAACAGGGTGTTTGCAAAGATGATTTTAAACTCTCCCCTGTGGAAACAGAAGAGGTGTTTAAAAAATTGAGTGCTCTTCATCAACACAGAGCCACAGGCCTCGACAATATCCCCCCAAAAATTTCTAAAAGACTCAGCCGCCTCCATTGCTCCAATCATTACCCATATAATAAACCTCTCCACCATACAGGGACAGGTCCCTAACGATTTCAAAAAAGCAAGGGTGACCCCTCTGTTCAAAAAAGGAAACCAATTAGACCCTGGCAACTACCGCCCTATTTCTATTCTAAGCTCCATCTCGAAAGTCATGGAAATAGTCTATGAACAGGTCGACAAGTATCTTGCCGTGAAAAATCTAATCTACAAATTCCAATCTGGCTTCAAGAACAAACCACTCCACTGACACATGCCTTCTCTATTTCAACGACTCTATCAAACAAGAGATCGAAAAGGGTAAATATTGCGGCATGGTCATGCTGGACCTCCAGAAGGCTTTTGACACCGTTAATCACCCAATTATGATCAAAAAGCTCAAAGCAATAGGTTTTGATGACACGTCAGTGAACTGGATGAGATCCTACCTGGAAGGGAGGGAGCAAGTGGTGGAAGTAAACGGCACCCAGTCCCCCCCCCTCCCAGTGACTTGTGGTGTTCCCCAAGGAAGTATACTAGGACCCTTACTGTTCCTGATATATGTGAATGACATGTCTTCAGCCTGCGACTGCAACCTGTTCCTGTTCGCAGATGACTCGGCCCTGCTAGTCTCGGACAGGGACAGGCTGCAGGTTGAGAAAACTCTCAGCTCTGAACTCAACAAGATCTGCATCTGGCTCTCCGACAACAAGCTCTCATTACACCTGGGCAAAACAGAATGCATCCTCTTTGGGTCCACTCCTAACCTCAGAAAGGCAGAGAGCTTCACGATCAAAGCGGGTGATGAAATCATCAAAAGAAAAAACGAAATTACCTACCTGGGCTCTATCTTGGAGGCTGACCTCTCTGGTGACAAAAATGCTGAAAAAACGATCAAAACGGTCCACAAAAAAACACGCTATTTGCGGAGTATTGATCGTAAAGTCAGTAAGAATACCCTGAAGACTCTTGCAGTGGCCCTCATACAAGGTCATTACGATTATGCATGTACTTCATGGTATCACAACACCTCCAAGGCCTTAAAAACAAGGCTCCAAACATCCCAAAACAAACTTGTAAGGCTACTTCTTGGCCTCAATTACAAAACCCATCTAACCCCTGATCATTTTGATAGGATTGGATGGCCTAGGGTTGAGGACAGAGTACAGCAACTTGCTATGGGCCTGGTCTTCAAGATATACCACAACATTGGGATCCCCCTGTATTTGTCAAAATACTTCCAAAATGTTAATGATTTCCATGATCACAATACCAGAGGCAGCTCCACAAACCTTGTCCAACCCTTTTTTGGCTCAACAAAGGGAAGTAACTCGTTCTCATGCTATTCCTCAAAAATGTGGAACGCCCTACCAAAAGGAGTAAAGGAGTGTAAAACCCTACTCTCCTTCAAAACTGCCCTAAAGATACACCTTCAGGAGGCTGCAATTGGAAAATGGCCCCTGTCTAAGTCCTAACCTTACCTACCCCCCCCCCCCCCCCCCCTCTCCTTCTTCTTTTGTACATATTTCTCACTCTTTATACCAGTAACCTGTAAACTGATTGTATGACATTCTATAGTAGTTGTGTATAACTGTCTGTCTCTTATATGTCACCATGATTTGTGTGCATGGGGAACTCATTTGAAACAAGCTCAGTGCTTTTATGAGTCTTCCAGTTTAGTAGACCTCGTATTGTGAATTTGTACTTCCATGTACTGTTGTTCTCATGTCTTACTAAATAAAGTACATCAATCAATCAATCAGTATGAATCATCATGTGCTTCTTCAGATTTCCCTTAAGATTAAACAGTTTGTCACAGACTGTGCAACTATAACCTTTATTCCCTGTGCGACTCTGCATGGAGTCAGTTTCTTTCGATGAGTTCAGGTCCTGGGACATCTTGTTGCTCAAAGACAATCTCTGTCCTTCCACATGTTGTGTCTTGTGTGACTTCAGTGTGTTTAAAGGTGACTGATCTACACTGGTCTCCCACTCATCACTGTCTTCAGTGATGTCAGATTCAGAACAGTGTGAAGAGAGGAGCTGGTCATCACTAGTTGGATGTGATGTTCCACAGTCCTCTACGTGAGCTTGTGTTTTCATGTGTTCAGTTGAGGTGCTGGCTACAGGCTCTGTGTCTCTGTTTTCACCATCATCATCTTCACTTTTCACTGCTAGTAATGTCAGCATTGGCCTATCAACCTCTTCTAGTCTTTGAAGTAGCTCTTCCTGCTCCTCTTTAATGTGTGGAGGCTCTGGTTCCTCCTGGACCAGACTGGAGCTCCTCTCGTCTTCAGGGGAATCCTCCTCTTTACATACAGGGAGATGCCTGAGGTCTGTGGAAAAGATCAAATAAAAGCAAACATGAAACTAGAAAAAGTGCTCCTCGGAGCACAAGTCTCCGTCTGGTCAAGTAGGTTATTATGGCTTCCTGGTGGCGCTATAATAGGCCACTGTGAAAAGGGTGCCATTTCTTCTTAGGCCTTTCACGGCAATCGGACACTGCGTTCATGATTTGAGGCATTGTGTTCCAAAAATGTGGATTGCTAAATTAGATCTGCTGGAGGCGCTATAATGGCATTTCTTCCTCGGCCTAGTGGGAATATGTGTGCACACTTTCACGAAAACGCACTGTGTTCATGATTTGAGGTGTTCAAAATGGACCTATCCTGCTAACTTTGGAAGCCAATGTTAGCCAAGTAGGATGGAATATGAAATATCGGACACATCCATCTTGATCACATGACTATAGAGATACTGTGTACCAATTTGCGAATCTGAAGGAGTAAGAACAACAAAATTGTTTTACAAAAGTCAGCCTCCTGGTGGCGCTCTAAAAGGCATATGTGAAAAATGCAGGGCAAAGGTTTTTCCTTGGGCTCTAGGGAGAGTGCGTGCAAAGTTTCACGCAGATCGGTGCAGTTATAGGTTAAAATGTGAATTGGCCTGTTATAGCGCCACCATGAGGCTGATTTGAAAGTTTTCAAGTGGCATTTCTTCCTGGGCCAAGTGGGAATCTAAGTGGAAAGTTTCTCGGAAATCACATGCTGCGTTCATGATTTGAGGCATTTTGCAACTTTAAAAAGGCAATATTAGCCAATCAGGATGGAATATGGAAAATCGGACAGATCCGCGTTGATCACATGACTACAGAGATACTGTGTACCATGTTTGGTGTCATTTTTACATCTACTCAGGTGTTTGTCAGCACCCCATACAGTTTTTAAGTTGCTTGTTTCAGTATTTAGAGATTTTATATACATTTTATCAGACACTCCCACATTGTAACTTCAAACTCCATTTCAACCACGTTGGATTAATTGAAAACACACGTACTTGATTCTGGTGACTGATATTGTCCTTCCAATGTGTGAGGGGCCGTGTTTTTTTCAATTACTTTTGTCATTTATTTTGTATTACATTTTTCTACACAGGTTTGTATACGAAGGGGTCATGTCTGATAAGATTAATAATATCTAAATACTGAATCGAGCAACTTAAAAACGGTCTGGGGTGCTCACAAAAGCATGAGTAGACGTTAAAATGACCCCAAACATGTTTGAATGTCAAATATCCCTTTAATCCTTATTTATTTATTTCATTAAGTGTTTCATAGGTGTGGTAGTTGGAGTAACTGACGCTGTAAATAAATGCTCCATTTCTAAACCATAGATCTATTCTTATTTATTTATCAGCTGAAACCATTCAAATTTACCTATGCACTTTGTGGGGAAAATGTAACACTGTCTGCGTTTAGTACTGTAATCAAATGTGTACACTACAGCTGTCCATCATAATAGATGATCAGTAGGGCCGAGCCGGAAATTTCATAATCATGCAACTGACAGCCACCTATTGACAAATGTACCACTTGGCATATGCAAAACGTCTGTCATAATTACCATTTGTTAGGGCCCGAACACTGCACCAGTGCGAAACCGTATTGAAATGCTTATATAATAAGAAATACTTATTAGTATTCTTAGAAAAAATGGTAGTGTTTTTGAGGGCCTAAGCGTACTCAAAAATAATTTGCAACTTTGCACACACATCGCAAGTGGTGAAAAATTAAGTGTATATATGTGTATATATGTTGCAGAGAAAAGAAAAAACTAAAACTTAGATCGGCTATTTTCAATTCCTGTTTGGAGCTGAAACATGGAAGTTCGATGCTTCGCCACGGTCAAAAACTCACGATTTTGATCAAGTTTACATCATCTAAGTATTTTATGCAAGCTGAGCGAGTTTGAGGTTGATCTGACTAACCTTCTAGGAGGAGTTTGTTAAAGTATAACCTGTGTAGATGGCATAAAATGACTTGAGACTTGGACGTGATACAGGTGCGTACCAATTTGTATAGATGTAGGTGAAACCGTATTGTGGGGCTTCAACTTTGACATTTTGTAGGGGGCCATGCGATGTGTGTGCAAAGTTGCAAATTATTTTTGAGTACGCTTAGGCCCTCAAAAACACTACAATGTTTGCTAAGAATAATAATAAGTAATAAATAATAAATCTATAACCTGAACTTGTAGATTGGCTATTTTCACTATTTTCTCACCCCACCATTGTACAACAAAGTATAATACAAGGTTAAGTGGTTAATCAGATTAATTGATTTAGTCAATTATAACAAATCTATTACAATTTTACTAGATTTCACTATATTATGCAATGAACCTGCAAGAGCAAGATTAAGTCGGTTAGTGTTTCTAAATGTTGGTTTCAATATATTTTCAGTGAATTGTCCAGCCCTAGTAGGCAGAGATCTCTGATCAGATCACACAGGAGACTATGAATTAATGCATTTATTTGGTCATAAAAGGAAAGAGCACATCAGCACTTCAATAACATATATAATATACACAATATGACCGAGGATAAAAAACACAATAAAGCCCTGAGGGTTATTTATATTGTGGTCCTCTAGGCACCACCAGTCTGAGATGATTGAATGAACAGAACGCCATCAGGTCAGCTATGGCTGAACTTGGCTTGGCACTTGGCAGCGTAATAATATGTGAGCACAGCCTAAGTGTCAACAAGTTGTTTTACCTGGTGCACGGTTCAGAAGAGTTCATACAGACATTCATTAAAATGCCCTTTAGGTACTTGTTATTTAAACAGGCACGGGCATACGTATGTGTACAATAAACGCCTTGCAATTTAAACCCATCTGACCTAGGAGCTTCTATGGGGTGATAGTGGGGTTAGATTTAAAAACATATATTTTACCTGAGAGAGTGTTGCACCTGGGGTCTATTTCACTAAAGCGGAATTACATTATCCTGGTTTAAAAGGCAAATCCAGGTTTGACAAGCCTGGTTTATTCAGTTCCACGAACGCCAAGCCGGGCTGAGAAGGAGCGGCTTTGTCGAGCCAGGGTCGTTAAACCAGGCTGAATGTGTGTTTACCTATTCCTAAAAAAGACCATGAAAGTCGATAGCAGAATCCTTGAACTTGATCAATCATGGAGCCCAAAACCAGAGCGGCGTTCTTCTCTGTGGCTGAACAGCAGCACTGCAGCAGCTCATGGAATCAGTAAAATGTATAATAAGCAAGAGAGGAAACATGAGGAGTTTAAGTGAATGTTGGAATTATAATTATAAACACTTAGAATAATTTTCTAATTTCGAAGATCTACAAGTGAAAAGTTTGCCTTTTGGCTGCCGGGGGTCCCCGGTCCACGGGGGTCAACGGGGGTCCAGGGGTACACGGGGGCCAGGGGTCAACAGGGGTTCGGGAGTACCCGCCCCCGCGTGTACTCCCGGACCCCAGTTGACCCCCGACAGGGGTCCGGGGGTCAACGGGAGTCCAGGGGTCCATGGGGGGCCGGGGACCCCCGTGGACCCCGTGGACCCCCGGCTGCCATAAGACATAAGATTTTTTTTTTCGGGCTTGTAGATCTTCGATTTTTGCTTAAGAATTGAATAAGTGTGGAAAAACTCATTGGTTTACGATTGGAGTCATTGGACTAACAGCTATTTCACAAAACTTGAAGAACAAGGCACTGGATTAATAAAGCTTGGCTGTTAGCCTGGTCCAGACCAGGCTAACTTCACAGCTAAATTGCCATGGTAACTAAGCCAGGATTGCTTAAATTTTCTTTCGTGAAACCGGATCATGGATAAATCCAGGTTTACTGACTAAGTTAATCTACCAAGCTAACTCAGCTTTTGTGAAACCGATTCCTGGATAATTTAAGCCAGGATAGCTGATTAAACCCGGTTTATCCCTTATCCAGGTTTTGTGAAACGGGCCCCTGGTCTTCCTATATAGTAATGTCAATGTTGACACAGCAGCTTCTTCCTGTTCCTCTTTAATCTGTGGAGGTTGTGGTTCCTCCTGGACCAGACTGGAGCTCCTCTCCTCATGTTCAGGGAAAAACTCTTTACACACGGAGGACACAAGAGGTAGCATCAGCACTAGCCCTAAGAATGGATGTGATGTTAATTTACATACAGTTAATGTATTCCACATACACAGCCATAGATAACTCCTGTGCATGTTCAAATCATATATACTTTACATTATTTCACACAAAACATACATTTATTCTTACTTTTTGTTTTAAAATAATTCATTAATTTAGGTAAAAAAGAAAAAAACATAAATAGCTGGTGCCCACTGGACCTGGAGATTCAGAGAATGTTGTTTGTGTAAATATCATGGAAAAGTGGAGACAAATTACTAAATAGCCTACACGTTTTCTGCCACAATATTTCAGTGACAAGAGCTGAGCCTATTAATCGCAAAATTAATTATTGGTTGAGTAGCCTAAACACGAAACAGTGAATCCCTCCACAAAAATGCATTGTGTGTTTTCTGTGGCTGTGTATGGAAATACATGCTATACATGGAATATCTGCCATTCTAGGGCTAGGCTATACAATATAGCCTAAGTAGGTGTTATGTATAACACATATTAATAGAAAATAAATACTAATAATAATTCATTAATACACTGCACACGTGGTGCACTGCTTTCAAACAGTCTTTGTTGCTGTAAAATGTTTTGTGTCCCTCCGTATTGTGTTTGCACCCATCTGTTTGATCTGGTGCTGGACACAAGGTGCTGCATTTTATTTATTGTTATTTATTTTGAATTATGTCGCACCTTAGTTTTTTCGTTAATACCCCCTCACCGATACTCTGCTGATGCCGGGCCCCAACCCATTATTAATGCATGTATGGCTATGATATTACATACATTTAATGTACTCCCGATACACAGCCATAGTGTGCAAAAACATTTCTATGGCTACAGCACCACACCTCATAGTTATTCAGCTAGAATTACGTGTTGAATGTATGTGTTTGACATGAAGCATGAACCGACCTGCAGTGTTAGGATGGATGTCCATGAAATCATGTCCAGCAGTTTGTATTGTGTCTCCAGCAGAGTTTGTCTCTATCTCTCTCTGGAACAGGTTGCACATGAACTCTGCAGCCGCACTGAGGCGCTCCAACACAAACACTCTGACATTAAGCTTCACACTACAAACATCAACACCACGCTGTTTTTCCAAAACACACAATATCTCCTCTCCCACGTCATGTGTTCATTTATCGACAGCCGTACAGACTCCATTTGGCTCATTTTACCTCCTTTACCAAGCTCAGCTGTTACCACTGTAATACTTATATAATGTGTAAAGCTCAGCTGTTCCTACATTAATTAATTTATATGATGTGTAAAGGCACAAAGATAAATAATTCCACCATTACGTTAGCCGGCTACTGAAAATAAACAACACGTAGAACTATTTATTTCCTGTTCAACGTGTTTGAAGAATAGAGTTAAATAAGTTATCTAGAGAGCGGGCTGCCCCGCCCCACCTATTCATTTCAATGAAAGTTGCTCACCAGCGCATGAAGTGTCCAGAAGAACGCTCTTCTACCGCATGCCCGTTGATCGGAAGACTTGAGCACCGAGCAGGCGCACTAGGGTTTCAAACGGTAGAAGCATGCGCAGTAGCGTTTTAAATGCGCAAATATTGCAATCCCAGAGTTGACCACCAGGAGACGGCAGCTTCACGAGGCCGAACGCCTCCGTCTTTGGGTCAATCCACACATCTCCGTTTGCTGGCGTGAAACGGTACGCTACGAGACGGAAGCCTTTGTTCCGGATCCGGCCATTTCTGTCTGTTACTCAATGAAAAGCGGAACACGGATGTGCTTTTTCCGGACCGATCGCGTCCGTCTTTCCGTTTTTTTTTAAACATGGGAGTGGATGGGACTTCCGGCCGTCCGTACGGTCGCGAACGGACATGTGTGGATTGACCCAGTCAGACCAGATAACGTTGCCGGCCCCCCCTCATCCCCCCGCCTCCCCGTTCCTCCTTCCCAGACCACGCCCCACTCACACAACACACACATCAACAGACGCATGAGAGAGAGAGAGAGAGAGAGAGAGAGAGAGAAGTGAATAGGCTAGGAAGTTTGAAGTCAGTGATTAGCAGAATAGTGATGGTTATTGTGGCGTTTTCATACGCTCATAATCCCATTTAGATTAGAACACACAGGACGCTCTGACACACGCTTGACAGGGTATCACTAGACTGATTTATTACCAGGTGCCATTCATCAACAACTCACGCATACAGGCGCACGCATGCGCATAGCAAACTTGGCATATATAAGCATGTACAATTCACTTTACGTGACACCTCCCCTCTTAAGTAAAGAAACCTCTTTTTGTTTTCAAAGGCAATATCTTTTCAAAACATTTTCAACTTGCATCAAAAGTAACATCAGCTCTTTTTTTTTTTCAATACAAATTAACGTGTGCATCAAAAGTGTCTTTCCATGAACTTGACAATTAACTGTAAATGTAAACAATATGAAACACACAAATTAGCTGTAAACATTTCAGTGCCAAACCTAACTAGGGGAGTGGGTAAACTACCACAACCCCTCAAGAGAGGAGGCAGGGATTATTCTGCCCTTATGCCATCCATCTCTATCTAACTATCATAACGACTGTTAGGCTTCACCACTCTTCCGCTCCTGGTGACAACAGGACCTCCAGGCCCTGCTGCTGGGTGGCTGCTGACAGGCTGTGCAGTGTCCAGTACCGGGGGTACCGGACCAGGGTGTACTGGTGAATAAGGTGCTGGTTCCGGCGGGACCGCTGGTGGCTCTGCTGGAGGCTCTCTGTTGACCAGCTGGATGTTCCTGCGGTTCCGTCTGGGCGTGTCACCTCGGCCTGTCTGCATCGTGAACGACCGTGGCGTCGCTTCCTCGCGCTGCACCACCGCTGTTGTCGCTCACGTTTTCTCTCCGTCGATTTTAAGACGAACTCGATCACCACAGGTAAGAGGCGGGAGTGGCCTTGTTGAGTACCTGCGGTTGTAAAACTTCTCGTAGGACCGCTTGGCTTGCTTGTCATTTCTCCTGACCTTTTCCAGGTCAGGCCAGGCAGGTTTCAGATTCTCCATGAGGGTCGGCAGGGTTGTACGCAGGTTCCGGCCCATCATGAGCTTGGCAGGGCTCTCCTTTGTTGGCTCTGTAGGTGTTGAGCGATAACACAGGAGTGCCAGGTGAGGGTCATCCTGTTTGAGGATGGCTTTGGCTGCCTGAACCGCGCGTTCAGCCATGCCGTTTGACTGGGGACAATAGGGACTGGACGTGACATGTTGGAAATCGAACTCTGCCGCGAACCTCTTGAACAGCTCCGCAGAGAACTGAGGCCCGTTGTCCGTTCGGACCTCCGTTGCGACCCCCCAGCGGCTGAAGGTGCTTTTCAGCTTCCCAATGACTGTTTCACAGTTTGTCTTTGGCAGATTGAGAATTTCCAGCCATCTGGAGAAGTAGTCAATTATGACAAGGTACTGTCGGCCTTTGTACTCACAGAGATCAGCTGCGATTATCTGCCAAGGCAGCTCCGGCAGTGGTGTAGTGATTAAGGGCTCCTTGCGCTGACTGGATCGGTTGATGTTGCAGTGTCGACATGACTGTATGAGTTCTTTCACGTCATTTCCAATACCTGGCCACCATATGGCATCATTGTAGCGCTGTCTACATTTTGTCAGCCCCTGGTGACTCTGGTGGATCTTTTGAACCATGTCGTCACGCATGCTGCACGGGACAACAATCTGGTTGCCATGCCTCAGGACTCCGTTTAGCTCACTCAGTGTTCCACGCTCGTGGAAGTATGGCTTCGCCAATATGGCTACGCTTTTGATGTGACCTGGCCAGCCGCTCTTTATGTAGCTAAGGACACACTGGAGCTCACTGTCCATCTTTGTTTGCTCTTTGATCTGTTCCAAGACCGGCCTCCTGACTCCTACGCTCTCCTCTATGGCATTAACGTATGCCTGGACCTCCTTTTCCAGGCTGTCCGGTTCTGTGCTCTGTAGCGGTTGCCGTGACAGTGCGTCGGCGGCGACAAGGTTCTTCCCCGGGACATACACAGCTACAGGGTTGAACTTCATCAGTCTGATGAGGAGACGCTGGCAGCGGAGGGGTGTCGTATCCAGATCTTTTGAATTAATCAATGAGACCAATGGTTTATGGTCTGTGTATAACTTGTATGACTCTAGGCCACACAGGTACTGGTAGAAACGTTCTGATGCCCACACGCCCGCCAGACATTCTTTCTCGATCTGGGCGTATCGTCGTTCAGCATCAGATAGAGTACGGGAACAGAATGCCACGGGCTTCAGTGTCCCATCATGCTCCTGCATCAGTAAGCCTCCCAGGCCATAGCTGCTTGCATCGGCACTGACGACGGTGGGCCTCTGGGGGTCAAAGTAGACTAAAGCTGGTGCTGAGGAGATCAGTGATTTCATCTCAGTGAATGCTCTTTCTTGTTGAGGACCCCAGACCCATTCTCTGTCAGACTTTAGCAGTTCATTCAATGGCTGTAGACAGGTGGACAGGTTTGACAGGTAGCGACCTATGTAGGTTACCATTCCTAGGAACCGTCTGAGTTCCGGAACGTTCGTCGGGGCGGTCATGTCTCTGATAGCAGCAACTCTTGCTGGGTTTGGTTTAATGCCATCTTTGCTCACCACCTGCCCCAAAAAGTCCAATTTTGTTTGAGACATTTTACACTTCTCTTTGTTGAGCTTGAGGCCAGACTTTTTTATGGACTCCATCACCTTGCTGAGTCTCATGTCATGCTGCTGTGCGGTTTCTCCAAAAACCAGGATGTCATCCATGTAAACTATTACGCCTTCATGCCCTTGTAGCAGCTCCGACATTTTCCTCTGAAATATTTCGGGTGCTGAAGTGATGCCGAAAGGCAGCCTTTTAAAGCAGTATACCAGCGGGGTGATAAACGTAGTCAGCAGGGCACAGTCCTCCTTCAAGGGGATCTGCCAGAATCCGCTGGCCGCATCCAGGCTTGTGAACACTGTACTACCTGCTAGCTTGGGGAGAAGGTCATCAATAGTAGGCAGGATGAACTTTTCTCGTTCAACACACTCGTTCAGCCTCTTCAAGTCAACACATATTCTGATTTTGTTGTTTTTCTTTATAACTGGGACCATAGGTGCACACCATTGAGTTGGTTGTGTTACCTTCTGTATGATGCCCAGTGACTCCATCCGTTTCAATTCTTCCTCCACTTTGGGTAACAGCGGAACAGGGACACGTCGTGGTGTGGCTATACTGTAGGGTTTGGCCCCCTCTTTAAGCACAATACCCACAGGATCTCCCTTTAATGTGCCCAGCTCACCAAACACACTCACTTCATTCAGCCGTTTGATCAGGCCTAATTTGGTGGCCACTGCTCGGCCAAGCAGGTTTTCACCACATGACTTGACTACTACCACTCTGAAGTGACAGTCACGCAGCTTGTTCTGCACCTCAGCCTTGATTTTGGCTAAGAACTGCCCTTTTGTGGTCACAGTGCCGCCTGGGCTTCCAAGTGTTGTTTTTACAGGTTTAAGCTGGGGCTTTTTGGCTAGGCTATGATATGTAGCTTCTGTGATCACTGACGTGTCAGCCCCTGAGTCAATTTTAAATGTCACTGGAGTATTAGCAATGTTCAGTGTTGTGTGCCAGGGTGGCTCATCCTCAGTAATGACTTCATTCACTTTTGTGTGATGCTCAATGAGTGACCCTAGGAAGACAGACCCCTCTTCATCACTCTCACTACCGTGGTCATTTACTGTAACCTCCCGCACACTCTTTGAATAACACGCTACTGCAAAGTGTCCCATTTTCTTACATTTGTTGCATTTTTTTCCTTTAGCTGGGCACTGGTCTGGATCACTGTGTTGTTCCCTGTGACATCTTCCACAGTTTCCTTTTTCTTTTTCGTTTTTCTGTCTGTGTGCTTTTGCTCCACTTACACCATAGTCTCTCCCCCCCTTCTGTCTGAAGGTTTTGACTTCATCTATATTGTCTGATGAGCCTTGGTTCTGTCCTTTAATTAGCTCGTAATGCCTCGCCATTTCTATTGCACTACGCAGCGTCAGATCATCCTTCATTTGTAGCTTTTGAGACAGTGGCTTATCACGGATCCCAATGACTAATCTATCCCTCAGATGGTCATCTTTTAGGGCTCCAAACTCGCAGTTTTCTGCTAACTCATAGGGCTGCCTAATAAAGGCTTCCACGCTTTCACCAGCATGCTGCACTCTTGAGTGAAACTTGGCCCTCTCGAATATGACGTTACGTTTCGAGATGAAATGTGCGTCAAACTTAGCAAGCACCGGGGCATATTTATCTGCATCGGCTGCATCCGTGAAAGTGAATGATTTAAATATGTGCTCAGCCTCTGCTCCCATGGAGTATATTAAGGCGCTAACCTGTACGGCTTCCACCTCCTCGCCGAGTTTTGTTACAACTCTGTACCGGGAAAACCTTTGCTTCCAGTCTGGCCAGGTTGCCGGCTTGGTAAAATCCAGCTGATCCGGAGGGGAAAACTTCGCCATGGCGATGCACACACACGTTCAGATGACTCAAAGTTACTCTTCTTTTTCTTTCCTCACTTTTATGTTTGCTTTTGACACCATGTGGCGTTTTCATACGCTCATAATCCCATTTAGATTAGAACACACAGGACGCTCTGACACAAGCTTGACAGGGTATCACTCAAGGGCGCCGATACCGTGGGTGCTTCGGGGCTGAAGCACCCACCTGAAATGAGGAGCACCCACTGGGTGCTGGTCCCCAAAAAAAAAAAAAAAAAAAATATTTATTTTTTATTTTTTTATTTTTTATTTTTTCAAAATCAGTAGTGGTGGGTGCCCGGATTTACAGTACCATAACCATTACAGTAGCTACTAGCTGTCTAACTCGGAGATCCACTCATTGGTGGGGGGGGCGCCGCGCGCGAGTATGAGGAGGGGGGGTGCACGCGCTCATACTCGCAGTCAACGCGCAGCCGCTCGTACTTGCAGCGCGCTCCCATTTGTTTACGTTTTGCCGGCTCTAGACAGTCTTCACCTAGCAGGTAAATTAACACAAAGTTCACAAACTAAGAGAGAGAGGCTTGCCTTTACTGCACTAATAGCAAGATGAAGCCACCAGCACCTTCAGCAAAGAAGAGATTCACCCAGCAGAAACTAAATTTCTTCAAACCCGCCGAGGCGAACAGCACAGTCAGAGTGAGGAGGAGGAGGAGGAGGAAGCGGAGGATAGCACAGCCAGCTCCGCTGCTGATGGTGGTCGTGGTCGGTAAAGTCATGAGTGAGTCTGAGTTGACATTCATTGTTGTAAAATCATACCAGTACCACTGTACTATTGGCAAACTGTTAATAAAGTACCCAAAGAAAAAGAATGCCTTTTCTTTCGGCCGCGGGTGGGGGGGCGGGGGAGTTTAAACATACTCAGTTCAGAGTACATTTTGTGTACTGAATAAACCGAATTAACCGAAATAAAGTTACAAAACCCCCCCAAAAAAGTTAATTATCCGACCCAAACCCGCAAAATTTTTCGCGCACGCGCTTCGCGCGTGCGCGAACGGGCCCCACATGCACGCGCGCGCATGTTGGGCACCCGCATGTGTTTATAAATATCGGCGCCCTTGGTATCACTAGACTGATTTATTACCAGGTGCCATTCATCAACAACTCGCGCATACAGGCGCACGCATGCGCATAGCAAACTTGGCATATGTAGCCCTCCCATCCACCTGGCTCATTCACAGTAACTGATGGAGGAACTATAGTAGGATACACATTTTAGCTTGTGAGCCCCCACCCTGAACACACTCAGGGAACTATAACTTAACTCTAATGAAATAGATAGACAATAATTTGACCATCATTAATACACACAATCAAGGACCACATGTACTCAGCACTTGAAGTAGGGTGGGTATTTTATTCACCAATGACCCAACTCTCATAAGCAAACAAAACAGTTAACCAAAAATATCAGAAAGAAAAGAAAAGAAAAATACCCGGGGTTTTAGTTCTCAAAGTCTAAGGTACCATCGTTGGTGCACATGTTGGAGCTCTGTTGGTTTCACCTTAATCCACAAAGATTGTCATTTCCTTACTCACAGTCTCTGTCTGTAGGGATGGGAAAACGTAATTCCCCAGCAGAAACACACAGCCCAGGTCAGACGTCCTTCTCCTCTGCCTGCAGGCACGTGCGTGTGCGCGTGCACCGTGCGCGTGTGTGTGTGTTCTCGTCCTGCACGCAGTGAACCAGCTTTTCAGTCGCAAAATCGCGGTAAAACGAGGTCTCTTAAACTCACGTTCACATGACTTAAAAGAACAAAACTCGCAGACTCTGTTGCGAGTCAAAAGGCACTGTTAAACTGTGTTTCTTCAAATGTTCATCTAAACATATAACAGCTAGGCTAAAACGTAGCCAACACAGATTGAAACTAGTAGCTGGTTCACTGTTTCTCCACCGACGTTCTTCTCTCCGTCCCCCGACGTACTTTTCACTTAAAGTAACACTTATCTAAAACAATTGAACAGTTTCTCTTGAGTCTCTTATTCTCATAACATTAGCATGCCTGCAGCTCCACTTGAAGCTCTCCCCACAGTCTCCTTCTACCGGCTTCTCTTCCGCCACAACAACGACACACCCCTCCCCCCGTTTCTTGTCTTCTTAAAGGAGCAGTGCATAATACTGTCTTCTCACCATCCAAAATACCCACTATATGCCAGTTTCAAAATGATACTTTGACATAACATGTTCAAAATAAGAAAACAATAAATGACTTAGAATAAATAATAATATCAACAGTGAACATTATTATTATTATTCCTCAGGGGCACTACACATATATAAGCATGTACAATTCTAGCCCTAGAATGTCTGTGATCTTACATACATTTCAAGTATTTCAAATACACAGTCATAGATCACCCTCGTCGGCGCGCTGTGTAGTGACGATCTGCGCGGCCGTAAAAGTGCTCTAAACTCCGTCTGTACTCACCCAATAATTAATTCCTAAGACTTGGAGTCATATTTTGTCCGATATTTGATCCGGACCGACTCAAGTAAATGGGTCCGTCACTCAAGTCGCGCCCCCCTAGCGCATCCAGACAGTCGTCCGTGTGAAGCTCGTGGAAAAGTGGAGATATTTGACTAAACACACGTTTTCTGGCAGAACTTTCAAATGGATATGAAACTAGAGGACAAAATATGACTCCAAGTCTTAGGAATTAATTATTGGGTGAGTACAGACGGAGTTTAGAGCACTTTTACGGCCGCGCAGATCGTCACTACACAGCGCGCCGACGAGGGTGATCTATGACTGTGTATTTGAAATACTTGAAATGTATGTAAGACCACAGACATTCTAGGGCTAGTACAATTCACTTTACGTGACAGTTATAATCAAATGCAAGAACATTGATCAGCTGTTTAAAGCCCCTGACATCTAATATGTTTGGTGACTGTCCTATGAATATGTTCCGACTTGAAGGAGGTGAAAGGAGGGAGGGAGTTTCCTCCGAGGTGGAAAGACTGGTGATGCGAGGTAAGGGAGGGAGTAGTAAGTGTCTTTCCACAGTCAAAGCCAGATGCATTTACAAACCTTGTTAATGGTGTTTGCAATGCTAAACAAATACAATGACTTTCTTAGATCTGTTCTTTACCTGTAGTGAAGGTCAGGGCAAGCTGCATATTATATAAATACATACATACACACGCACGCACACTATCAGTCTAATCGTTATTCAGTAACAGTTACACACCTCCTCCACCAGGTGGCGAAAGCCAACAATGCCTGGATCCTTCATGGTTGAAACACGTTGACCCGGAAGCAAATGCGTGTTGTTTATTTTCAGAGGCGGCGCAGCAGTGAAGAGTGACACAGTTACAGATACAGAGGAAGGAAAGTACTGTCGGATACAGTAATACAAAGGCAAGACATAACAATAAGAAGCACCATCGATAAAGAACAGTATACAACAAGTATACACCTAAAAATGTCTCGTAAAGGAGGCAAAATGAGTCAAATGGAGTCTGTACGGCTGTCGATAAATGAACACATGACGTCGGTGGGAGAGGAGATATTGTGTGTTTTGGAACAACAGCGTGGTGTTGATGTTTGTAGTGTGAAGCTTAATGTCAGAGTGTTTGTATTGGAGCGCCTCAGTGCGGCTGCAGAGTTCATGTGCAACCTCTTCCAGAGAGAGATAGAGACACTAGAAACTCTGCTGGAGAGACAAAACAAACTGCTGGACGGTGATTTTGATACGGACATCCATCCTAACACTGCAGGTTGGTTCATGCTGCATGTCAAACAGCATACGGGACAACACGAGTCCATATCGTTAGGAGTCCTCCTTTAATACTAAGCGACTGTAGGCCTACGTGTTATTGTCTCCGCCAGGCCGAAAGGCATGGCGAGAGAGTATGTTTTACCCCCTGTCTGTCCGTCCGTCCGTCCGTGTATGTGTGTGTGTGTGTGTGTGTGTGTGTGTGTGTGTGTGTGTGTGTGTGTGTGTGTGTCCGTCCGTGTGTCATTCTGTCATTTTGTGGACAGCTAATCTCTGGCTGAAATTTTTCACATGGGCCTTTTATAGCGCCACCAGGAGGCCGATTTGTGCAAAACACATTTTTGAACAGTACTCCTACAGATTTTGGCCAAAAATCCCCCAAATCGGTACACCGTACCTCTATAGTCATTAAAATAAACAGCTCATTTCAGATTTTTCATATTCCATCCTGATTGGCAAAAATTGTCTTTCAAAGTTTGCAGGAGTACTCCGTTTCGAACAAAATGCCTCAAATCATGAACACAGCATGCAATTTCCGTGAAATTTTGCACACACATTCCCATTAGGCCGAGGAAGAAATGCCATTTGAAAATGTTCAAATCAGCCTCATGGTGTCGCTGTAACAGGCCGGTTCGTATTTTTACCTATAACTGCACCGATCAGTGTAAAACTTTGTATGCACACTCTCTAGAGGCCAAGTAGCACCTTCAGATTTGTTTCAAATGTGAAGTGCAATATACATAAAATGTGTTGTTGTTACAATTAGATACTCACAGAAACAAAGACGGTTAAGGTGTTGAAACCCTACTCTCCGCGGTGGGAAGACTCTCAGACCCCCACCTTCTGTGTAAAATGCACTTTTTGGCCAGATAATAAAATATTTTTTTCAGAACAGAGAAATGTTTTAGTCACTCCAGTGCTACCATCTACCAATCTGGCCAATGGCATGTTTCTATTGACCAGAAAAACACACGTACAGTCAAATAGCGTTAATGGGAACTCCTAACGCTATGGACCAGAGATAGTTCAACACAAGTTTAGCTACAAGTAGCTAAGCTGCTAGCTGAACTACAATTTCTCGTTTTTTTCTCTCGATTTTTTTTAATAGTTAAGTGCACAACACTAGACACATAAGACAACATACTCACAATGAAATAAATAAAAACAAGACAGAATCAACAACAAGCCAGCAACCAACAATTGAGCAAAAATGATAATAAAATTAAAATAGTCATATACAAATACAGTTAGACTTCTCATATATTGGTCACTCTTAGTCTTTTCCATTCTTCTTTCAAAAACCTTGCAATTGGTGACCAGTCTCAGCGAGAGTGCTTCTTAATATGTGATAACCTCTCAATTGGTAATATGGACATCATTTTCTCTTACCATAAGTTTATATCAGGGGGGATCCTCATCTAACCATTTTTGCAAAATTGAAAGCCGTGTGGCATACAAAGATATTCCTAAAATGTATCTATACCGGCTTTCGTAATCTGAATCCAAGCCCAGTATACAGTTCATTGGGTTTAGGTAGAGGTGCTGCGATCATGATTTTTGAGATCCGATCCGATTCCGATCAGGCAGCATAAAACCGATCCAATTCCGATCCGATATGGCACGGCAATTAATATTAATATTTATTTTACTAAATGTCAAAAAAGGATTGATCAAGTGATATTACTCAAACAGAGAACATAACCTCCACAGAATAATAGTCAACAAGTTCCACAACAGTAGTTTAGAAAAACTGCCCCATTTATTATTAACCAACAATGAGTTGGCTTTAACCTAAACAGCAGAATTAAATAAAATACAAAATAAAATAAAAGATCCTGTGTAACACAAACTTGGCTTCCGTTTGACATGGTTATATCAGGTAAAAAAAATAAGTCACATATATAAAAAATAAATAAAATCCCTTTATACAATAACAATACACACACAATATTGTCCAACTGTATTGTCCAGGGCTCCAATTCTGCCCAAAAGCAATGCTACATTGGTCTACTAAAACAATAGGGTGAACAAATAACACAAGTTCCACAACAGTAGGTTATGAGAAAAACATGCTTTATTTATTTTTATATATGTGACTTATTTTTTACCTGAAATAACCATGTCAAACGGAAGCCAAGTTTCTGTTACACTTACACAGGATCTTTTCATTTATTTTGTATTTTATTTAATGCTGCTGTTTAGGCTAAAGCAAACCCGTTTGCACTGGTGATGGGGTCCACCCAGTGCGAGTGCGCAGTCATTAAGCGAAATCCGACATTATTTATGGCTGGTCATCCAGTACTATAAACTGGGCAATGTGCTATGTTATTTCTTTTGCCTTCTTGCTCTCTCTTGGGATTTTTTCACGCTTCAAATGTATCTTCCAACGTTGGTTGTTGGGGGCCAGCGTGTGGTCGCCTTTTCTTTTCTGTAGCTTTATGGTGTTTTATAAGATGGTTAATTAGGTTGGTTGTGTTGTACCGTGTATTGGCGTCTTTTAGACACAACTTGCATTGGGCTGTTGGGTCCTTTTAACACGAAATACACCCATACGGCTGACATCGCTGCTTTCTGCTCGTAGTAGCTCTGCGTTGTGTCGGAGACACGGAGCCTCCAGCCGTGCTAATAACAAACACTGGTGCGATCACATGGCCGCTACATGCTGGAGCCAGTGTTGCCATATTTTGTGAGAGAAATAAGCGACCAGGTCTAGGAAAACAAGCCCAAAAGAAGCAACTAGGCCACGGGCCCACGGCACATGAGCACTGTAAACCTATTTGCAATTATGCATGGCTATTTTCACACAATAGAAATAAGCCCCAAACACTGCAACGCGCAACTACCGATTTTTACAAGCAACTTTACAGAAAAAGAAGCCCAAAGTCGCTTATAATAAGCCGACATGGCAACACTGGCTGAGGCCAACGTGCTGGGAGTGGGAAGGATCAAAGTGCTGGAGCGGATTACTGGAATGGAGTGCTTTAATCGGAGCGTTTTATCGGTCATTTTGCTGGAATCCGATCCGATCCGATCCACATTTTTTCATTGATATCGAGCCGATATCCGATCAGTAAATCGGATCGCGGCATCTCTATCTGTATCCCGAAAACTTTCATTATCTCTTTGAACAATTAACCAGAAATGTACACTTTTGGGGCAAAACCCCATCAGATGTACCAATACTGTTTTTACATTTCACACATTGCCCAGTACACGTAGGATCATATTTACTACGTATGCCTGGAGTTACATGTAACCTGTGGATGATATTATATTGTGTTTCATAAGTATTATTGGATCACGTGATTTTCTTTGCACTTAATACGATTATTTCCCACTTTTTATCATCCAGCTGGTACTCAAAATCCTCTGCCAAAAATGCTCTACTACCAAAATTAGGGGTGTTAATAAACTTTTGAGAGTATATGTAAAGTATGACTGTCTTCATTAAAGAAGAGGCTTTCATTAATATATTTTCCAAATTATTCACCCTCATTTCCCTTTTATATTGTGGTGCAGATTGGATATATCTCCTAAATTGTAAATATCTAAAGAAATGTGCTTGGGGCAAATTAAGTTCAGTCTTAAGTTGGGCAAAGGATTTCAAGGTACTACCCAAAAATAGATCTTTTATCTTAGAAATACCAGCATCTTTCCAGACTCTGAACCCGACATCTGAACATGATTGAGCAAAATCAGGATATACAAAACACAGGAGCAAGAACAGAATATTGATTCATAATACCACAATGTCTTCGTATCTGATTCCAAGATTTAAGAGTGTTTCTCACAATAAAGTTTTCCCTTATCCCAGGAAGTGCAATAGCTGTGTAATAGCTCCATTTATAAATGGTATCTCAGATAGAGCTGACCCACAGCCAACAGCCGCCACATCAAGAAAAGTAGAATCATGATCATTTCTTATCCACTCTGCTATATATCTAACATCACATTGGGAAGAGCTAATCCCCCTTCTATCACTGGTGCCTGTAATTTCTCCAATTTAAGTATAGGGTGCTTGTTTTTCCATACAAATATGCAAATCATACTGTGTATTCATTTAAAATACGTAATTGGAACATAATTAGGCAACATCTGCATTGGGTATAAGAGTCTCGGTAATACATTAATTTTTATAGCAACCCGTCCAAGTAGTGATATTGATAGGGGGCTCCATCTTTGAAGATCTATTTTTATTTTATTTACCAGTGGATCTAAATTCATTTGTATCATTTCCTCAAATTTCAAGAGAGACGTAGATGCTTATATACTTAAAACCATTAGGAGACAACTGAAAAGGAATGTGTCCCATTAATTCTGAGCTTGTTGTGCTACCAAGTGGCATACCAAGTGGATTTGCCAAAATTGATCTTGTATCCAGAAAACACTGCAAATTCGTTAATTATCTCAATAACAGCTGCGACTAAGGACAAAGGGTTATTTAAACTACAATTTGAGTTGTGGTGCTAATGCAACCTCTTCTGTCCTCCTTCTGTCTGTGTGTAAAGAGGTTTCATCTGGACATGAGAAGAAGAGGAGCCCCAGTCTGGTCCAGGAGGAACCACAACCTCCACAGATCAACCGCGAAGACGATGAGGATGGCAATGTGTCAACATTGGCATTACTACATAGGAAGACCATGTGTAACATTCTCTCAGGTAAAACAATATAAATACTAACAACGTTATACTAGTACTAATTTAAGCCCACTATCAGCCCATAGAGGCTGCTAGGTCAGATGGTGTAGGTTCAGAAACAATTTTACATTTCAATACAATACCAACATTTAGAAACCAAATGTGGGTCAATTGAATAATCAAGGTTTAAAAAAAATACTGTATATATATATATATATATATATATATATATATATATATATATATATATATATATATATATGTATATGTATATATATATATATATATATATATATATGTATATATGTATATATATGTATATATATATGTATATATATATATATATATATATGTATATATATATGTATATATATATATATATATATATATATGTATATATATATGTATATATATATATATATATATATATATGTATATATATGTATAAATATATGTATATATATATATATATATATATATATATATATATATATAGTGCAGGTCATGTTCTACTTGCCCACAGGTCTTGTCCACTTGCCCAAAAAGTTACTTCTCCATTATAGGTTAAACTTGGATTACCGTTCAATTTAATACTTATTTTTTTACTTTCTACATTGCGAAGTGTAGCAACAGTGAAAATAGCACATTATATATAGGTCAACAGTGCTCTTATGTTACACACATACAGACCCGAAGACTTGATACGTGCAAAGCTTTGTGTGACCGTTCACTAAACAAACGTCAGTAGGTACTGGCATTGCTGTTTTGAATCTGACATAAGGAAGGCTTTATAAGATGCCCCCCCTCCCCCTACCATACCCTTAAACATGATCAGCATCTTGCCCTCTCCATATTCTGCTAAAGCATATAAGGGTTGGTCAGCAGCAGGGTTGGGAAGTAACGGATTACATGTAACGCTGTTACATAATCAGAGTTTTTTTTTTTTTACGGTAACGGTAACGTCTTACAGTATATTTTAAAATGTGTAATCTGGATTACAGTAACGGGGGTTACAAGTTATAAATTATTATAACACCAAACAATCACCTGCCAGAGCGCACACTCCGCACAGACTGCAATGGATCCGTGGAGACCGCAAGGGCGCACAGCACGCACCTCTGTCAATATGGTTATGGTAGACCCACCAGTTGCCTGGTTGAGATTCAACATCAAGTGAAACGTTGCACATAACCAGTGGTAGGTTTGATTTCAAGCCTATATTCCAGTTTAAAATGCGTGCTTTTGACAGAGAGAGGGGGGAGAAAGAGCATGAGAGAACCCGACGTCGGATCAACTGTAATACAAATTAATAACTGGAAACTTAATTAAAAGTTTAGGCTATCAATATCATACAAAAGTAGAGAGAAGCTGTGATCTCACGCTCTGATGGACAGTACATATAATCCTTTTGCAAACAATATCCATGTTCTCTTCGTGTGTCAACAATGATCCAAATGGGAAGTTTATTTCAGCAGATAGAATGTGACAGTTTGACATCGTTTGAGACGTTTTTGGTGCGCAGCTCCTCTTTAAGTTAATTGCCTTCTGCGCACAACAGGGCAAATCTCTGCCACGCCAGGATGACCTACCCAGGCCCATGAAATTCATAGGCAGTCATGGTAGCCAATTAGAATGACATCTGCTCAAACTGACTCATACACTGATACAGAATCATATATAGGCTAAATATTGTCACTGTTGGTTGGAAAAACTGTTCCTTTTAAAAATATATTATTTTAAAACAATTTAAAATGGTGAAAAAAGCCAATGTACAAGCTATAATTATTAATAATTAAGCAATACTATATTTTAAATAGTGAAAAATCAACTAAAGTCATTAATAGTGCAAGTTCAATCACATTTCATATGAATGAAAATAACTTGAAATCTATGATTCTAATGTGATTAATGTGACCCCTTCAGTCAGTGAAGTTCAGGGCTGAATGTGACAAATGTTGAGACAAATCTGGCTATGATGACTTTGTACAAATATTGGTAATTTTCCAATACATCGTTTTATGAAATAAATGGGTTATATTTCACAGATAGTTACACTATTCTTGTACTATATTAAAATTAAATAATCCTTAACCTTCAAGTTAAATTCATTATTTCCGTGGACTTAAAAATCATCGTTTTATTTGATGGCCTTCTTGCCCTGGCATTTGGCCTTTGTGCCCTCAAACAATTGACAACACCAAAGACCAAGTGGCCTTGCCCCTAAAATGATGAAATTCTAGGCCTGCTATCAATGGTAAAACTTGACTAAAATGTTTAGCAAGTAATTTGTAACTGTAGGGGATTCCTTTTTAAAAGTAACCCTCCCAACCCTGCAACAACTGCCCCGGGTTCAAGAAAGCCACTGTATCGCAAACTTTGTCAAGGGAATGCTTGATTGTTGCTACAGAGTGAGCTTGGTCTCGCAACAGTGGCATTAGGGCTGAAATGCTAACCTCAAATGGCTGGCTCCTCTTTTGTATTGCATGGTAGGCTGACCATGTGATGCAGACACCATCAGCCACTGCCTCAGTGAATAACACTTTTTCCAACCAGGAATATTCTTGCTTCAAGTGTGTCTTGATAGACTCAGGGGCTGGGAGTAAATGGCATGCCACTGGAGGAGGATTGGAATTCTTCGTAAAATAGGCTGGGCGGACATTGGTGTAGGCCTCTGGAAGCATGGGAACTTTCTGCACCTTCACATCTGACTTTACTTTGCCTAACAGTTAGTTCACATACTTCACCAGCATATGCAAGGCTTGGATGTTGGAAGATGGACACACTTGTACCATGGAAAGTTTGAGCTGTGGTCGCAGTCGGATTATGGTCAATGCTATCTACAGCTGCAGTAGTGAATAACTGCTTTCTCAGGACAAGTGGACAGACTACTCCATCTTCCACGTATTGGGCTACAACCGCCTCTAACTGGGATATCTAGCACTCTGTCATATGACATGCTGAGCTCATTTTCATGGAGTTTTCTCTTTTTTTTTTTGGAAAACACAGACACACCCATAGAGACAGCAAAAGGTGTCTCACGTTACCACCTTCACTGCAGAAGTGAGGGTGGTACAGCCTGTTCTATGTTTGCATTGTCATAGTTGCTTCTGAAATGTGACTTGTGATTTAGCATGTCTCGTCTAATTATCCCAGCAGCTTTTGCCAGATGGATTGCTTCACCATACTTTGATGCTTGGGCAAGGATTGAGCCCACACTTGCAGTTCGGGGATGAGAAAAATCTGGTCTTCCTTGAGTTGAGTTGAAGCTGCTCCAAGGTTCAAGGTTGTGCTTTACTGTTACATCTTGTGTACAGGTCCATAAGAGTAAAACTCATTTTTGTTTGGCTTCCTTCAGACAATGCAGCAGCATATGTAATAATAATAACAATAATAATAAAACTGTGAAAAGATTTAAAAAAAAAGAAAGTGCGAAAAAGAGCAAAAAAAAGGGAACATCAGCGTACTATGTACACGTGCATATGATCTTGGTATATTATATACACCAACAGCATTTTTTCAGTTGCTACCACCTAACTTTATGTAAACAACTTCACAGTATCTTCTATATTCAGCAGACTAGGTAGGAACGGTTCAAGCATATTAGAGTGCAAGAAAAGAACAGGAGAGGTGTGAGGGATGGGGGGATAGCGTTTCTTCTGGAAAAGGTCAGCAAGCTTGAAGATGGGTGGATCTTTATCATCACTGGCAGCCTTTATACACTGAGAGTGACCAGTTCAGAGAAGGCAATTGGATATGCTTCCTTCCAGTGCTCTTGCTCTGCCTTTTGCCATTGGACCTTGAGGTAGTCTCGTTCTCTGTCATACAGAGCCGTCAGGCAGACTGTGTGATACTGAAGTTCTTGAGCTATGACATCTCCGCCACTGAGTTTGGTGAGGAGTTTTCCATCACTGAGTCTTTTTGAACATTAATTTACTCTCTTATTCATTTTTGGTATCATGACTTGGCTCATCTCACCCCCTTAAGTCTCACACAGAAAACACTTGCTTGTATTGTGGACCTTTGATGGGATCTTGCTTCTACTGCCCTAGTCTGTAGCAGTAGCTGGGGTTCTCCTTTTCCCAGCCCTCAGTTGCATTGTACTTTGCAACTCACATGATATAGTGCTTTGTTTTTCCTCAAGGTGTCCTCTATCCCATCACCCTCATTTAGCCTTGCAGGGTCCAAATAGATTAGTAGAGCTTGAAACTATGAGTTACTTCCGTAACCCCGGTTTTGTTAATTTGCGAACGAGTTGTTCACATATGGGAAACAGCGTCCTCTGGCGATGATACAGAAGCTTCACATTCACTTTAGGGGCGGCCATAGCTGAGTGGTTAGTGAGCCCGCCTAGGGAGCCAGAGGCCCTGGTTGCCCCATGTTCGATGCCAGGCCATCCCAGCATATGTGTCGATGAAATGAAATTTGTCCCTGAGCAAGACTCTTAACCCCTAATCGCTCACAGGTTCTCATTGGAAACAAGACCGCAAGGACTTTCATGAACGACCTGTTAAAAGGAATTATCCTTATCCTTATCCTCCCTCAGGGCGTATCCGAGATGCCCTTCGGGCCAAAAAAACTTTTTGGCCCGAAGGGTCTTCCGCCGCTTTCCGGTAGTCTCTTCCCGGTAGTCTCTTCCCCGAAGGCATAAAAGGACCCGGAATGCGGAAGTTCTTTCTCTTGCACACCAGCTTCCTTCTGCCTAGCAAAAAGAAGGGTGTTTCTGTGAACAACTCGTTCGCAATTTACAAAACCGGGGTTACGGAAGTAACCCATAGTTTTGTTTCATTGCTCTCTCGCTGTTCACGTATGGGAGATATAAACCCCCGGAATGTATCTACAAACGAGATACCACAACACCTGCCCCAGCACCTGGGCGCCAGGCCCCCCCCCCCCCCCCCCCCGGGTCGTGGCACCCCAGCGCCCCAGACCCACCGTTGGACCTTGGATCCCCCGGAGGGGGTCCGTCGTGGTCTCCGGCTCATTTTCATTCCGGCTGTTATTTGTTGAATTGTTTTGTTGTTTTTTAATACACAAGCATTTGGTAAAAGAAAAGCATTGGCAACAACTGCAGGAGACACAGTAGCATGCACATTCAGGTAATGGGATTTTACTCCGACATGTGTATGTGTGTGTAGCGTCTTCTTCTCGGTGTTCGGCGAGCGATCCTCCATCGCGTCTGCCAGCTCCGATGAAGATCTCCTCCTCTTCCTCGGTGACCCGTAAATGAGTCCCGTGGCCACTAGATTCAGGTGCAAATCCCCCGTCTGGGAGGAGAGGGAACCGGGGGAGAAAACGTCCCTGCTTTCCTTGCAGGGAATGGCAGTGTCATTTACCCCGCCTGGCACCGCGACCCTTGTTGGTGCCTCTTTGGCTGGGCCTGTGCTGCGGGGGGCGTAGGCGGTCATCCTCCCTTCGGTCCCGCTGTTTTCTGGCAGCAGGTGGAGCGGAGGAAGAGTGGGCCTGGCGAGCTGGGCCTTCCTGCCGGTTCAACGGCCTACCTCGGTCCGGTTGTCGTGGGGAATGGGACTGAGGTCTGGGGGGAGGCGCCCTGGGGGGGGCTTGGATGCAGGACAAAGCAGCCTCGTCCTGGGCTTTTCGAGCTGCGTGGCTGTCCTGCAGGTAGCCCATGGCGCCCTGAAAAAGATTTCCTGGGGTGACTTTTAGGTTCAGCAGGTTCTTTTTGTCATCAGGGCCGCTAAAATTAACGTGGTCGAGCCATCGTGCTCGCTCGTGGGTGACGCAGAGCCCCAGCACTCTGCCAGTCCACTCTGTGGAGTGTTTATTCAGGCTGATCATTTCCTGAGTGAGGCGTCGCATCTCGGCCAGCTGCTCGGGTGTGGCGGCGTCTCCCGCCTCGCTCAGAAGCACCTTCAAGGAGCCCTGCAGAAGGGTGGTAGCGTTGAGAGCCCTGGCGCCTGACGTCGATGCTTTTTAGATGGCTTTAGTAGCCCCAGAGCCAGCGATGTCCTTCTCGTTGGTGAAGATAGGAGGATCTTTTGCCGTGGATAAAGGTGTCTTCTGGCCACGAGGCTGGCTATGTAAAAGGGAGAGGGCTAAGGTGCGATCCATGGATGGAGGGGGGCCGAGGCCCAGTTCGCCCGCGCCTGCACAGTCGATATCGAACCGTAGCGTCCTGGGATCAGCGTCAGGGGCCGTGGGAGCGTCCCACGACGAAGAGAGGGCTGCACCGAAACCCTTTGCCAGGTGAAGTTTGCTTTTCTTGGCGACTTTTTCCTCCACTGAGTCGAGTCCCTGAAACTCCGAGGTGTTAACGGGGGTCTCGGTGATCTCGTCGCCTGGCCACTTGAGGCCACACCTGACGGTGGCTGTTTTATAAAGCTCCAGGAGGGAGATTCGGCTCTTTCGGCCAGTGGGGGGGCAGTGAGCGCCTCAGTGTGAACAGCTGTAGTGTGGGGTGTCCCCACTGTGGCTGGGGTGAGAGTCGGGGGCTGCGGTCCGCTGCGTGGGCGTCATGCTAGGACGACCTCCCCGTCCCCCTCGACCTCATCGACGACCAGGAAGTCCCGTTCGCCGTCGTGCTGCTCGGGCTGGTAGGCGGTGAGGGCGTCGTCATCAGCCTCATCCTCGCCAATCGAAACTACGCTCCCGGGCGCCAAGGAGTAGTGGGAAGCCGCACGGTGCTCTGTGCGGCCACCGGGTGGGGTGGGGGGGGGTCCACGCGGGGCTCTGTACTCACGTAGTCGCCCCTCGGTGGGGAACGAGAGCGGGGAGCCTGGTTAGGCCTCAGTGGCTCCAGATCCTTAGGGCCGCTGGCTGCTGCTGAAGCATGAGGCCGACGAGAGGTGTCCCAGCCGGCAGCTGGGTTAACAGGTCCGCGGTCGGCAGATCGCCGGGAGGAGAAGTAGTGGCGGTCGCCGCCACGCTGCTCCTCCTGGTCCTCGTACAGGGGCTGTGGAAGCTGGAAAAGGCTTGGAGCCTCGTGGAAGCGGTTCCTCCGCTCGGCGGAGTTGAAAGAAGCGCACTCGAGGCATCTCGGATACAATTCGTAAGCACCGTCCTCAGCGTGGGCGAGGCCCAACAGCTGGGGGCAGGAACGGGAGCTGCACCACCGCAGGGGGTACTCCTGACGGTCGGTTACATGATGGCTAGCTAGGCTGTTAGCTGCTAGCTGCAAAGGTTTTTCTTTCTTCTTGAAGGGCTGTGCTTTCCTCCGGAAAACACAGCAGAGAAAAGGATGATGTCTTGGGAACTCAATGGACGGAGAGTCCTACTCGTCGCTCTAGAGTTTTAAGACCCGCAGACTTTCTTTCTTGATTGTAGAATTTTTCTTTGTTTGTAGAATTTTTGCGTGAAGCTCCTTCATCGTAGGCAGAAGGAAGCCAAGAGAAAGAACTTCCGCATTCCGGGTCCTTTTATGCCTTCGGGGAAGAGACTACCGGAAAGCGACGGAAGACCCTTCGGGCCAAAAAGGGTTTTGGCCCTGAGGGAGTGAATGTGAAGCTTCTGTATCATCGCCAGAGGGCGCTGTTTCCCATATGTGAACAACGAGAGAGCAATGAAACAAAACTAGCCAAGTTCTTATACCCATCCTCTGCTGTTTTCACAGGATTGACTGGGGAGATGAGATTTTCATCCTTATCAAGCTTGACTTAGGCAGCATTTTTTCCAGTCAACAATTCTTGCTTTACTATAGCTCACATCCATGGCCAGTCGCCCAGATTTAAGGGTCAATCCTTTTACCAACCTGAAATGAGTGTAGGCCAAGTCAGAGCATGTAGATGTGTAAAAGTAAACTATAGAGATGCAAACTACCCTTTAGCCAATAGAAGCAGGAACTAAATGATTGGGCGAAATGGTATGGGCTGAAGCCGAAGCTTATTATGCCCACCTATTAATTGGGCGATACCTCTAACTCCATATCTCTCCACCGATCTCATTTGCCCCAGATTCTGCACAAACATGGGGATGAATTAATTCTACTATTCACACTACACTCAAACATCCCTTCCTCCAGCAGTCAGATCCTACAATGATACAGTGTATAAGTATACTGTGTAGAGATAAGTGCACCTTAACCTCTCCAAAACCATCTTACTTTGAAATGCTGGTAGAGGGCAAATGAGAAACATCATGGACAAAGCTGCACTCCAATTGTCCTTCCTCTGGCTGTCAGACCCTACAATAATGAAGAAGCTAAATAAACCTTCACCAGATTTGAAATGTGCAATGCTTATGTCAATTTAGGTCATTATATGCCTATACCTTTATCTGAACATACACAATGTCTTACATATAGTCTAATCTTTCATTTCAGATCTCTATCCATCACACTGTATATAGGCTACATCCAACTATAAATGAACTATAGGCAGACTATTTTACAGTTCAACAATATACTTACTTATATAGAACTATGAGTTTGCCATTGAGTCAAGAGTTTAGTTCGTTCAGGTCTAGTAACATTAGCTAGCTAACATTAACGTTACCAATATTGCTAGCTAGCATTAGCTAATGTTAATTTCAGAATCACTGCAAGGTAGTTCATTAATATGTATTGTCTTATTTAAATTATTGACGGCCATGTTGAAAAATGCCTGCCATCTTGGCTTTTCAAATGTCCTATTGGACAAATTTGATTGATACCCTTTGGAGAGCAAATGAACCAAATGTCACACTTTTATCATAATTTTCACGATAACTCCTACCTATATGTCCATTTTATCCGCTCCACTCTTTAAAAAGCTGGGCCTTCCTGCCGGTTCAACGGCCTACCTCGGTCCGGTTGTCGTGGGGAATGGGACTGAGGTCTGGGGGGAGGCGCCCTGGGGGGGGCTTGGATGCAGGACAAAGCAGCCTCGTCCTGGGCTTTTCGAGCTGCGTGGCTGTCCTGCAGGTAGCCCATGGCGCCCTGAAAAAGATTTCCTGGGGTGACTTTTAGGTTCAGCAGGTTCTTTTTGTCATCAGGGCCGCTAAAATTAACGTGGTCTAGCCATCGTGCTCGCTCGTGGGTGACGCAGAGCCCCAGCACTCTGCCAGTCCACTCTGTGGAGTGTTTATTCAGGCTGATCATTTCCTGAGTGAGGCGTCGCATCTCGGCCAGCTGCTCGGGTGTGGCGGCGTCTCCCGCCTCGCTCAGAAGCACCTTCAAGGAGCCCTGCAGAAGGGTGGTAGCGTTGAGAGCCCTGGCGCCTGACGTCGATGCTTTTTAGATGGCTTTAGTAGCCCCAGAGCCAGCGATGTCCTTCTCGTTGGTGAAGATAGGAGGATCTTTTGCCGTGGATAAAGGTGTCTTCTGGCCACGAGGCTGGCTATGTAAAAGGGAGAGGGCTAAGGTGCGATCCATGGATGGAGGGGGGCCGAGGCCCATTTCGCCCGCGCCTGCACAGTCGATATCGAACCGTAGCTTCCTGGGATCAGCGTCAGGGGCCGTGGGAGCGTCCCACGACGAAGAGAGGGCTGCACCGAAACCCTTTGCCAGGTGAAGTTTGCTTTTCTTGGCGACTTTTTCCTCCACTGAGTCGAGTCCCTGAAACTCCGAGGTGTTAACGGGGGTCTCGTGATCTCGTCGCCTGGCCACTTGAGGCCACACCTGACGGTGGCTGTTTTATAAAGCTCCAGGAGGGAGATTCGGCTCTTTCGGCCAGTGGGGGGGCAGTGAGCGCCTCAGTGTGAACAGCTGTAGTGTGGGGTGTCCCCACTGTGGCTGGGGTGAGAGTCGGGGGCTGCGGTCCGCTGCGTGGGCGTCATGCTAGGACGACCTCCCCGTCCCCCTCGACCTCATCGACGACCAAGAAGTCCCGTTCGCCGTCGTGCTGCTCGGGCTGGTAGGCGGTGAGGGCGTCGTCATCAGCCTCATCCTCGCCAATCGAAACTACGCTCCCGGGCGCCAAGGAGTAGTGGGAAGCCGCACGGTGCTCGGTGCGGCCACCGGGTGGGGTGGGGGGGGGTCCACGCGGGGCTCTGTACTCACGTAGTCGCCCCTCGGTGGGGAACGAGAGCGGGGAGCCTGGTTAGGCCTCAGTGGCTCCAGATCCTTAGGGCCGCTGGCTGCTGCTGAAGCATGAGGCCGACGAGAGCTGTCCCAGCCGGCAGCTGGGTTAACAGGTCCGCGGTCGGCAGATCGCCGGGAGGAGAAGTAGTGGCGGTCGCCGCCACGCTGCTCCTCCTGGTCCTCGTACAGGGGCTGTGGAAGCTGGAAAAGGCTTGGAGCCTCGTGGAAGCGGTTCCTCCGCTCGGCGGAGTTGAAAGAAGCGCACTCGAGGCATCTCGGATACAATTCGTAAGCACCGTCCTCAGCGTGGGCGAGGCCCAACAGCTGGGGGCAGGAACGGGAGCTGCACCACCGCAGGGGGTACTCCTGACGGTCGGTTACATGATGGCTAGCTAGGCTGTTAGCTGCTAGCTGCAAAGGTTTTTCTTTCTTCTTGAAGGGCTGTGCTTTCCTCCGGAAAACACAGCAGAGAAAAGGATGATGTCTTGGGAACTCAATGGACGGAGAGTCCTACTCGTCGCTCTAGAGTTTTAAGACCCGCAGACTTTCTTTCTTGATTGTAGAATTTTTCTTTGTTTGTAGAATTTTTGTGTGAAGCTCCTTCATCGTAGGCAGAAGGAAGCCAAGAGAAAGAACTTCCGCATTCCGGGTCCTTTTATGCCTTCGGGGAAGAGACTACCGGAAAGCGACGGAAGACCCTTCGGGCCAAAAAGGGTTTTGGCCCTGAGGGAGTGAATGTGAAGCTTCTGTATCATCGCCAGAGGGCGCTGTTTCCCATATGTGAACAACGAGAGAGCAATGAAACAAAACTAGCCAAGTTCTTATACCCATCCTCTGCTGTTTTCACAGGATTGACTGGGGAGATGAGATTTTCATCCTTATCAAGCTTGACTTAGGCAGCATTTTTTCCAGTCAACAATTCTTGCTTTACTATAGCTCACATCCATGGCCAGTCGCCCAGATTTAAGGGTCAATCCTTTTACCAACCTGAAATGAGTGTAGGCCAAGTCAGAGCATGTAGATGTGTAAAAGTAAACTATAGAGATGCAAACTACCCTTTAGCCAATAGAAGCAGGAACTAAATGATTGGGCGAAATGGTATGGGCTGAAGCCGAAGCTTATTATGCCCACCTATTAATTGGGCGATACCTCTAACTCCATATCTCTCCACCGATCTCATTTGCCCCAGATTCTGCACAAACATGGGGATGAATTAATTCTACTATTCACACTACACTCAAACATCCCTTCCTCCAGCAGTCAGATCCTACAATGATACAGTGTATAAGTATACTGTGTAGAGATAAGTGCACCTTAACCTCTCCAAAACCATCTTACTTTGAAATGCTGATAGAGGGCAAATGAGAAACATCATGGACAAAGCTGCACTCCAATTGTCCTTCCTCTGGCTGTCAGACCCTACAATAATGAAGAAGCTAAATAAACCTTCACCAGATTTGAAATGTGCAATGCTTATGTCAATTTAGGTCATTATATGCCTATACCTTTATCTGAACATACACAATGTCTTACATATAGTCTAATCTTTCATTTCAGATCTCTATCCATCACACTGTACATAGGCTACATCCAACTATAAATGAACTATAGGCAGACTATTTTACAGTTCAACAATATACTTACTTATATAGAACTATGAGTTTGCCATTGAGTCAAGAGTTTAGTTCGTTCAGGTCTAGTAACATTAGCTAGCTAACATTAACGTTACCAATATTGCTAGCTAGCATTAGCTAATGTTAATTTCAGAATCACTGCAAGGTAGTTCATTAATATGTATTGTCTTATTTAAATTATTGACGGCCATGTTGAAAAATGCCTGCCATCTTGGCTTTTCAAATGTCCTATTGGACAAATTTGATTGATACCCTTTGGAGAGCAAATGAACCAAATGTCACACTTTTATCATAATTTTCACGATAACTCCTACCTATATGTCCATTTTATCCGCTCCACTCTTTAAAAAAAAAATGTAAAAAGAGAAAGTTGAAATATTTCATGGTTGCTTTGATTTGATCTTTTCCCCAGACGTCCTGCATCTCCCTGTGTGTAAAAAGGTTTCTTCTGAAGAGGAGAGGTGCCCCAGTCTGGTCCAGGAGGAACCAGAGCCTCCACACATTAAAGAGGAGCAGGAGGAGCTACTTCAAAGACCAGAAGAGGTTGATAGGCCATTGTTGACATTACTAGCATTGAAAAGTGAACCTGATGATGGTGAAAAGAGAGAGACAGAGCCTGTAGCCAGCACCTCAACTGAACACATGAAGACACAAGCTTATATTAAGTACTGGGTACAATCACAACCAACTAGTGATGACCAGGTCCTTTCTTCACACTGTTCTGAATCTGACATCACTGAAGACATTGATGAGGATTGGGAGACCAGTGTAGATCCGTCACCTTTAAACACACTGAAATCGCACAAGACACAACATATAGAAGGACAGGGATTGTCTTTGAGCAACAAGATGTCCCAGGACCTGAACTCAGAGGAAACTGACTCCATGCAGAGTCACACAGGGGAGAAAGGTTTTAGTTGTACAGTCTGTGACAAAATGTTTAATCTTAAGGGAAATCTGAAGCAGCACATGTTGACTCATACAGATAAAAAGCCATTTAATTGTCAAGTTTGTAGCAAAGGATTTTGTCAAAAGGGTGCTCTAAATATACACATGAGGACTCATACAGGAGAAAAGCCCTTTACTTGTGCATTTTGTAGCAAAGGCTTTGGTCACACAGGTGATTTAAAAAAACACATGATGACTCATACAGGGGAAAAGCCCTTTACTTGCACAGTTTGTAGCAAAGGCTTTAGCCAAAAGGTTTCTCTAAAAGCACACATGAGGATTCATACTAGGGAAAAACTTTAGTTGCAGTTTGTGGCTAACACTGATCCAAATGCAGATCTGAAGATATCCAAATGCACATCTGAAGAAATTGTCACTGTTGGGGTGGAAATTATTGTATGTCCAACACCGTTTTATGATTACTTTAAAAACATTTTAAAACAGTAAGAATATCAGTCAGATCTACAAGCTCATGGGTTGCATCACAATGCGTTGTGAGCTTGAAGACCAGCTATCTACACAACTCTTGTATGATGAAGTAGAGCATACATTTACGGGGGGGAAACAAAAAAGTTGAAATGGAGATACAAGGTGACTAAATGAGGATTCAAGTTATTTTTGTGAGTGTCATCTGAGTTGACAAATGATATCAGACACATTAATGATCTAGTTTATTATTTATTTTGGTCACAATTGTCCAAGGGTGGGACAATGTCAGGTCTCTGCTCTACATGTAAAGTGTCTCAAGACAACTTGTTGTGAGTTGACAAATAAGATTGTATTGAATTGAACAAAAGGTGTTACGTACAATAGAAGCAGGAAATAAATGATTGGCCGAAAAGGTATGGGCTGAAGTCGAAGCTTATTATGCCCACCTATTAATTGGTCGATACCTCTAACTCCATATCTCTCCACTGATCATTTTCCCCAGATTCTGCACAAACATGGGGATGAATTAATTCTACTATTATGCCACCACATTTGCAATGTCCTACCACCAGCCATCACAAAGTGTGACTCACTACATTCCTTCAAAACCGCCATAAAAGAGCACCTGTCTACAATGTCCACTGTGTATCTGTA